>NC_070587.1:17519205-17838371 GCF_027409825.1 Scomber japonicus | reverse complement strand
AAAGAGTTTAAGTAAAGTACACACAATATGAAAGGACTAGTGTTGGACAAAAACAATGGATTTCAAAAATGTTAACTTTTCTTCAGGAAGAAAGAAAAGTTTGTCCAGGTTTCGAAAGGGCTCTAACCACTTTCTGCAATATAGACCCATTTGTGTCATTCCAATAATTAATTTTTTTTTAGCGGGGAAAAGAAGCAGGTGCCCGACAGTTGTAGCACATTGCAGCTGTTTACTGTGGACATTAGGCTCCACCTCCACCAGTCCCTGCAGGCTATATTGCTTTTTAAATTATGTCGAGCAGCGCGTGCTTTCCAGGTGATTTCTTTATTGTGTGTTGTATTAATGTATGACTGTTTTCATTAATGATTTAGAGAAAACTCTTCAGGGGAAACAAAATTAAACTTTTTGCTTCAGATATAAATTATTTTAGACAGCGTTGATGGAGCTCCACTCATTTATACGGAGGAAGGCTGCTTTACTCTAAATAATTTCACTGTATGAACATGACCTGTGTTGACCTTTTGAATGTGTAGAAGAAAGCTGAATATTTATTACCATTAGAGCCTGTTATTTACTATTTAAATAACCAGTAAAGTTACACTGCTTTTGCCTTGAGCATAAATACGCACAGTGTCTCTCTGTGGGAAGATGATTAATAAACTAAATAAGGTTTACAACAACTGAAATCATCAGTATTGTAGTTCTGAAGGTTTCAGTATTGCCAATATGGTCATTAGATGTTACCAGAAATGAAAATAGCTCTTAGCAGCTCATAAACCTGGCTTTGTTTATTTGAGATCAGCGTAGACTATATTATCTGTCTGGAGACTATATTTCATAAACACCCACTGCTGTCCATCTGTGCTTTTACAGCATATGAGCTACAGAGGTGTCCAGATCCAAGGCCGTTTCGGAATGGTATAGTAATTGGTCAGGACTACAGTGTGGGCATGACCATTTCTTTTGAATGCCTGTCTGGTTACACCCTACTTGGAGAGGCTTCTCTCACATGTCTACATGGAATCAGCAGAAACTGGAATCACCCCATACCTCGCTGTGAAGGTGACTGGTTTGCATCTCTTATAAACACAACAATGTTCATGTGTAGTGTTGTCTGAAGAAATGTGAAAAAGAAGCACTGAACCTCTCTTACTATTGCCTTATCTTATTAATACCTAACTGTTTGCTCATGACATGTTTTTCTTTCATATCCTCCCACCATTTTCCCAAACCCAGTGCAAAAACTCATTTCAATGTGTGCTAACAAATCTTGGGATAGTCATACAACTCTGTGAAAAGCTGACTAAAGTAAAGAAAGAGGTGCTTTTTTATTATCACACCCCACTAAAAATAGGATCTTTGAAGTTATTTTGAATAGAAATATAATATACTGTAGTCTCTTCAGTTTGCTTGTAGTCTCATCCTATATTGTTGCACACCAAAGCATCAGACTCACTTTAACCACCAACATAGTGTCACTACACTGAGCTATAAACTGATACAACTCATTATGATGATATATGGAGCATTTGCAAGTCTTTATTATGAAGCTGATTAAGCCTGTCTCTGGTGTAAATTTCAAGGAGACTCCTGAGATGTTGTTCAGGTATGATAAATTGTGACTTCCCTCTCATCAGTTAAGTAACTTTTCAAGTCCACAACAGAGCTTGGTATTTTTCAAAGAGATTGGTGGATAGTTTTGTTTTGCTCCATAGACTCTGTACTGTCCCTGTCGAGTTTACAGTCCTTATTTGATCTCGAGGGCTGGAGCTTTGGCTTTGACTCCCAGTTCAAAGTCAAATTTTAACACATTCCTTCTGAAGGGGTTTGACTGGGGAGTTTAAGTATCAGAAGTCAGGGTGATCAAGTTCATAGCAACCAGTAACCATCCCCTTCTGTTGTGTCTAACAGATGCATTACCCCAGCCCAATATCAGTGATAACCCAATAACATGCAGTTATGGTTTGTTTTATCAACAGTTAGCAGTGATACAGCCATAAAAGTTTTATGACTTGAGGTAAATCAGAGAGTGGCTTTCTATTTTTATCCAGCCTCCTTTTCTCCTCTCCCTCCAGCTCTCTGTGGTGGGAATATAACATCCATGAATGGCACAATCTACTCTCCCGGACACCCAGCCGAGTATCCACACTTCCAGGACTGCATGTGGACTGTCAGAGTACCTCCTGGGTATGGCATCTACATCAATTTCTCTGTTATCAATACAGAGCCAATCTACGACTACATCACAGTATGGTAAGTGTTCTAATTTCTCTCTCAGTATGGCATTGTCCTCTCATTCATCAGCTTATGGCACACATCAAACACACACTGTTTTCTGTATACAAAGCTGCATTAAAAAGTCTGTTGACAATGGTTGGGAAGCAGTCTGTTTGAATTAATATGTGATGTTTGTTATAGCTTTACAAACCAGCAGTAATACATGTTTTTTTCCTAAATAACACTAAGCCATGAGCAACAAAATATACCCTTGTTAAAGTTTTATTTATATCCTCAAGGACAAACTGGAGAGGATATAAGATTTTCAGGATAACTTTCTGTTTTGGGGTGAATATTTCCCTTAGTCATTGCTAAAGCAACCTCAAAAGCTGCACACAATGGATTTAACAGTTGACAAAATGTTATGGCAAAAGAACAGTTGGCCAACTTTTGCACACAGCTTTAGATGTGACACCCTGCATTAGATGAGCCAACAGACATCCAAATACTGTATATTGACCTTTGCCTGGACATCTGTGAATTCATTTTTCTTTTCCTGTCAACTTCCCTTACAGTCCCTTGCTGGAACAGAATAGATTTTGGTATGTGATAAAATAAAAGAAACTGAACTAAAGTCTGTCACTATCTGTCCCTCTACTGCTACTCACAAACTTATACTAGATGTTTATCTCCAGTTGCCCTGTCAGTGTTGCATAAAAAAAAATCATATCAGCATTTGTATCAGCATGGAAACAACAGCTCTGAATGACTTTGGATTTTCAGTATGTAGAAACAGTAAAACCTTTAGCTCTTGACAGATGAATACAGCAATATGCTATACTACGCTGTCTGTTATCTGTCTCTCTTTATCTTACTGCAGTCTCTCTGTAGCATAGTAAGCCTCAGGCAATCATGGAGCTGTCCTCATGGGTGATTGAGGAGGGAAATGCCTTCCAACATCTAAGGATTGTCATTCATAGTATAGTAGCAGGGGCAGATCTAGCAAGGGGGCAAGAGATGCAGCTACAGCTTGCCCCCCAGTTGCCCCCCTAGTTTTCAAGCTCTTTAAACTGTAATTATGAAGTAAAAGTATATTTCAGTCACCACTAGGTTCTTAAGGTGACCAAAGCACTGAAATAAGCAAGAAATAGAAAGGAGATACATAATTCATAATGCTCACTTTCGTCCTGTCAACTGTCGGTACGGCACTGCATCAAACGTGGACAGATACAGAGTCACAGTAGGTCAGAGCAGCACAACATACGGGTCAACCGAGAGCTACAGCTGCGTCCCAGAGACACAGCAAACATCGGCAATAACTGCAGGCATTTCTCACATTACATTGATAATTCAATTTGTCTTTCTTTTTTTGTTTAATTTACTTTTAAAGGGACCATGTCAAATATTAAACATACATGTTGCCATTTGATGTAGTGTACCAGAGTTGACTTAAAGCTAATTTACATCTGCAGTCCCTTGGTAGAGATAAGGTTGAAATTGTGCAAAAAAAACTGAATTAATTACAAGATGTGACCCTTTGTCATCCTGAGCCTCAATTTTAGTAGATGGATGTTTGAGTCGATCATGTTTATGGAATGGGTTGTGGGAACTGTAGCCTGATAACTGCATGTCAGTGCTAGGAGACCTATTATTTTTGTTTAATTAGCAAATATATAACTGCCCTTCAACAGCACAGAGTCTACACACAAACAGGCTGCTGCCTTCTTGACTGTCAGACTGAATATATTAGCCATCAGGGGATTAATTAGTCTAAATATCACTCAGTGTTAAATCTGATTAATTTGATTGTTTTATTGTAATTTATTAACCACATACTCCTACAGTGTAATGTGATAGATGGCCTTTAACCAAAAGATCCTTTCACATCTTGACTACTGTAGGTCAGAGTAGTTGGACTGGCTGCATTACAGACTGAAAATGATTAGGAAGGGCAAAAACTGTGATTTTTCCAGCTTTTTCAGCAAGAAAAGTGTTGATTTTATACATGTGTGTGAAACATTTTGCTGCACAGCATATCAACTGTCACCTTTAGCTGTATTATATGGTCAATATGACATGCAGTAAGAGCTGCACATTTTTTGTATGAATGCTGGTATCTTGTTCCTGTTGTCCATCATAAGGAATGTGTGTATCAAAATAACTTAAAGTAAGAAGAAATCTAAAATACATCTTTGTATTTTTTGTTGAACCTACAGAAGTAGAATTGTATATGGGGGTCCCCACATACGCCATCCTGCCAAAACGTCTTGCCACCACTTTACCACCCCGTGTACATTTTTTACATCCACCACTGTGTGGGAGGAGGCAGCCACTGGCACTCGTGTTTTCAAATAAAATAGCACATAAACAATCTGTCCCCTGATGGCAACGTTTCATTTCCCTGCCTGACTGCCACCTTCCATTTTGCTGATCACTCTGAAATGAAACTGCAATAAGTCTTTTTTAATATATAAGATATTAAAGGCGCATACACTTACAAAAAAGCCTTTAGTGTACGTCATTCAGGTGAATATGCCTGGAGCTACCTGAACTACAGCTCTCTTGCCCAGAAATAGCATTTCTATATATAATAGAAAAGTACTGTCTTCTCCCAAGAGTCTGTCTTTTAATCCCCTGAGAAAAGAAGAAACCTGCTGTCCCCACATGCTACACCTAAAAAATGTTAACTATGCAGCTTATTCCAGTTATAGTCCAGAACAGTGTTGCTACAAAGGTTTGAAAATTCTCCTCTGCATTCATTAACAGAGGTGCCTCTGTGTTTTGCCACTGCAGTAATGCAGGCTTCACAAGTAGCTTCAACGCTAATGAAAAGTTCTATTATCATCCTATAGCCATTCACCCATTCATCTTGGGGTGGAGGATATGGAGGAAATGTTGACAGTTAATGTAGTTTTATGTTGCATTAGCGATACATTATCATATATAGATTTCCTGAAAATTTCAATTTGGAAGTCACAGAGGCAAAATCCTATGAATTCAATACTGTCATAAATTAGTTCTGCTCATTGAATTGTAACATTGCTCTTAATACACCCAACAAGAGCTAGAAATGATAATAGGTTCAGTTACCTCAGTACAAACAATATGGAAAACACCAATCTTACAGGTTGCTCTTTCACCAGTTATACAGTATATTGACATATTGCACAACCATAAATCTAGCTTTCAATTCATTTTCAGCCATTTCCCTCCAGCTCTACCTGCGGGATCTTGAGATCCTCCCTGGCCAGCTGGAATACATAAAGCTGTTCTGGTTTTGCCCCTGGGGTCTCCTCCCAGTTGGAGTTGAAGTAGCTCCACAGGGAGGTATCCTGGAGGCTTCTTAATTAGATGTCTGAACCACCTTAGCTGGTTCTTTTGAGGAGGAGCAGTGGTGCAGCAGGTTTCCTCTGAGCTCCTCTTAAATATCTGGCTACTTACTCTTTGACCCCAACCTGTACAGGCAGTTTATTTCAGCTATTTGTAACTTC
The DNA here is from genome assembly GCF_027409825.1 of Scomber japonicus. Classification (NCBI taxonomy): domain Eukaryota; kingdom Metazoa; phylum Chordata; class Actinopteri; order Scombriformes; family Scombridae; genus Scomber; species Scomber japonicus. The sequence continues at coordinate 17,832,663 of NC_070587.1, read as the reverse complement.
ACCTTCAGGCTTAGCTCCTTTTCTTGACATAATATTTCAGTACTATGCCACCAGTAGTAGTTTCCTTCATAGTTCTCACACTTCCTTGTATCCTCATTTGGGAACAAGATAGATAGATACTTCAACTCCTTTATTTGGGGCTGCAGCCCCAACTGCTGGATGTGGATGCTGTCCAAAATATGCCTCAGACCTGACAGCCTGACAACATTGAGGATCTAGCATCTCTGGGTTAATCTCATCAACCCCTGGCATTGTGCCACTAACTATGTCAGTGACTGGTACTGGCCTTGCCTCATATCTTTGTATCTGTTTGTTTTGTAGTTGTCTGAAGGAGTTGATAGGCTTGTTTCCATCACTTGAAACATATTATCGTTGTCACGTGTTTGCCACAATGTATTTAGCTACGACATTAAGTGTAAAACGAGTTTGATTGAGTATCCAAATGTAATTAGAACTAGAAATAAGTTGCCATATACTGTAGCAACAGTAATGTATGGATCTGGGTTTACACTCACATAGACAGATCAACACTTCAGAGATAGCAGATACTACTATTATTAGCGTGGGGGGTGAGCGGTTAATTGTATGTTTTATTGTTTCTCAAATTGCATGTTTTTATCTGTTTTATGTAAAGCACATTGAGTTGCCATTGTGTATGAAATGCGCTATATAAATAAAACTGCCTTGCCTTGCCTTGCCTTACTCTCCCTCATCTCCAATAAGGGTTAAAATCTAAAAGGTCATTACGATTTAATTAAGTTGTGATTCCCAGGGCTACTGTTCCTTGTTCATCGTGGTATTCCGTTTCATGGTATTCACTTAAGGGCTTTATGATTTTGTGATAACCATCCATTCATCCGTTTCCTAAACGCACTGATCCTTTCAGGGTTGTGGGGGTTGAAGACGACTGATAACCGTACATCCTAATTATATACATACATGTTCAGAATATTAATAGTCTCAGCTAACATCACATAACGTCAGAAATGGACGTCACAAAAGTTGTTTTGGATTTTGTACATTCTTTTGAGTTTTTGTCATTGATTTTTTTTCCTTCTTAACTTTATTCCCCTTCAATATGTAACATGACTGGAAGGGGCAAAGTTTCAATACCATACCGGCTCATCAGTTAGCATATAATCAACTTCTACTTTGACACTGTTGATTAATGTGAAACTTTTTCTTGGATTGCTAGAATAACTTCTGGGACTGCAAGACCGCTTGGGGATAACTAGACCTGCTCTTTGATCCTAGCAACTTATTAATAGTGTTTATTCATTCATCATTTGCTCTCACTTTCTCCTTTCCTTCCTTTTAATACCCTCCACTTTCTCTACCCCTCTCTATCTCTTAAACTAACTGTGCAGGGATGGACCTGATCAGGCCTCGCCTCAAATTGGTCAGTTCAGTGGCAACTCAGCACAGGAGGGTGTGTCCACCACCGCCAATCAGATCCTCATCAAGTTCCACAGCGACTTCAGCACCAGCGGCTTCTTTGTGCTGCATTATTATGGTACCCTCCTCTTTGATACCAGCTAAGTAAAGACCTTGTTCCACACTGCTGTAATGATCCTTATTCATTTGATCTTCAGTCCTCCACATTGCAGGGGTCTCGCTATTGTAATAAAGATCATAAAAGAACAGAGGGAGATTGTCCCTGTGTTTCTACAGAATATTGTAACGCCTTTAATATTCCCTCCCCATTTTTTGGAGTCATTATTTGGCCTTTCTCATTTTGCTACATGGTATTGCTTCCAGTTCTGTATAATGATAAATGATGAATGCCTTCTTATGCCTATTTTACATCTGCAATATTAAAACGCCCCCTTGAAAAGACGTTGATTAATAATAAAATGTCCCTCATCTCAGCTAAATTAGTGATTGGTTTTTGATGATCATGAACAATGATAGGTGGCAATTTATGATATAATCAAGTTTCAATATGATTGGAGAGTAAAAAAAAGTACTGCAGTTATACAGAAAAACATGCACACTCTATGTCCCTCGCTGTCTTTCTTGAGTGTATGCACGCACACACTCTGTTGCAGTTTTCAGTGTTTGTCCTCTCCCCAACAGCATACCAGCTGAGAACATGTCAGCCACCCCCTCCTGTCGCCAACGCCACTGTTCTAACCGATGATGACGAGTTTGAAATAGGTATGTCTTATTTTATTTTTTGCTTGTGTACTGGCCAAGGACAATGTGTAATAAAATGAATTTGTGCCAAACATAGCTGGTAATTTACTTGGACAGCACTAGATAGAGGAAAAATATATTGGAAGGGATTTATTAAATCATTTTAGTCATTAATTAATTAATGAATTCCCCTGTTAAGTTGAACCATCTGCTTGTTCATTGAAACCATTGTTTGTGTTTACATCCATGTTGTTGGCCTTTATTTGTTTTATCTTCAATTATCAATTCATCTCTAGATCTATGCATTTTACAAACTAGTCGAGTGCCTGTTTAGTACATGCCTGCTTGGAACGGGCCAAATTGCTTGGCCTCCAGCTGCTACTTCAATCTATAGAAAAATTAACACAGCTGATATGAAGTGTGAATGTGTATACAACATGAAAGAAACTAACATTCTATTACATATGTTAAAAATAATAAGTATTCTAATAGTAAATAAACATTCTTTCTCATTCCAATGCATTTAAATATAAAATAATTTGAAAAGTGGATATTGGCTTCTTAGATCCCTATTTTCTATGCCTCCAGTTCACATTTGAGCAGGTATGTTTGCTCCAAAGATTTGTGCTTTGTCTGTAGTGGTACTCCATTATGGCCATGGTCTCACAACTTATGAGACAAACTGGTTTTGAATTGCCTTTGTTTTACATGCATAACTGCAGTCATTATGTATTGGGCTCTGAGCTCTTACAAAACGTATGTAACCTATACTCAACTATGTACCTGAACACCTCCTTCTAGTCATTCACTGCTGATGATTTGCTAAATGTGCTGCTAATGTTACGCTCTCTGTCTAGACGCGGGGTCAGTCTGTCCATTCTTGATTAAAAGCTCTGTCTTCGCTGTCTACTTTCCTGTATTTAGATCACTTTTCTCTGAGTCGTGTCACGCCTCGTCTCTGGTCTATCCCTCACATGCAAGAGTCACTCAGCAGAGCCCTAAAGCGCTGCCCTTGCCCCTGCACAGAGCATAGCAGCTCACTGATCGCTGGTTTATTAAAAGTGTATTAATATTAAATGCATTGCGTGTCCAAAATTTGACACTGCACGTCCTTGGGTCCCCAGCCCTACACACACCAAGTGTGGAGTCAATCAGATGAACAGCTCAACATACATCCATACATGCATAAAACTGGTTTGACTGTGATGTTGTTAAATTTTAACATTCTCCTGTTATACCTCAGCTGAATAGATTTTTTTTTTCAGCTTTGTTGACCTTCCTGTGTCATTCCACCTGCCATATGTTCTTTGTCACTCTCCCACGCTTTCCTTTTTGTTCTTTGTTCTTTCCTCCTTGCATTTCCTTCCTTCTTTTAACATTTTTCCAACTCTTCATGCAATAAAATATTAGTTTGAGGGCAGAGATAATTAGCTCTTCATATAAGCTGTTTGTATTTTTAGTGTTCAGAAGTGATTAGGAAAGAAAATCATATGGCTAGTGGCTGCTTCATTTGTCTGTGTGTCTTTATTCTGATTTTATATGTGTGTGCAAGTGTGCTGTTCTATAATGTAATGAAGTGCCTAAAGTACTCCAGCTAGCTAAGGGGATGTCAATCTTCATTAGAAAATTTGTTGTTGATTACTACTTCAAGTGTTAGTAATGAGGAAGCTCTTACTAACATATAGCTCTGTGGGGATGTGTGTGTGTGTGTGTGTGTGTGTGTGTGTGTGTGTGTGTGTGTGTGTCTGTGTTTGGTTGGGTGGGCGGATGAATGGATGGATGTGTTTTTTTCTTGTCCACCTGCGGCTTGTGTGTTTGTGTCTGTGTGTTTATATGATTGCTGGTGTAAATGACCTCACAGGGGACATTATTCGGTACTCGTGCCTGCCAGGCTTCACTTTGGTGGGCAGTGAGATTTTGACCTGTCGACTTGGAGAGAGGCTACAGATGGATGGACCCCCACCAGTCTGTCAAGGTTGGTTTTATTCAATATGTGCATGAGTCTATGGGTAGGTTTTTATTGTGTGTTGTTAGATATTCCCTTGTTTTCATGTTTTGGGATTATTTTGTCTGTGTTTAAATGTTTGTGTTTTCAAATGCAGCCACACTTATGTGTATGCATATCCACTATCAGTAATGTGCACCTCTGTGTGTTTGGCACCAGCCCGCCTGGGTTGATAGCAGTCTGCAGCACCCACCGCTGATGCATCAGTTAAGAGACTGCCAGCAGGTGCCTTCTAGGGGGCTCCTGGTTGCAAACAGCATCTCTGTTCTAATCAAGACTTAAAGAGAAGGCATACTACTGACCCAAGATCATAGACTTGCACTCTGCTAGAACCAACACTTGACTGTGGACAGTCGGTGTGAAAAAGATTACACATCAGCAGGTTTCATCAATGAATAGTTTTTGCAATGTAACAAGGTAAATGGTGGCTAGGTTTTATTTTTTCACCGTGTTTTGGGTAGAAAGAGAGGCAAGCTTATATTTTACCCCTTAATCCTTGTACAAATGGCCCCATGGGCTTCATTGATGTAGAATGTGTTCCTACCCATGTCTCTTCAGAAGATGGATTTTCAAAGAAGAAGCAAAGGAAACAAAATGTCTGTTGTCTGCATCAGAGATTTTGTTTAGACCAAAAAACAAATGCCATCAGCCTGCCTGTCGTGCCAGTACATCTCTGTTGACGACAACAGAGCGCTCTCAAACCTTCTATTCCCTGTGGATACGCATCTTTTGAAGTGCCCTGGAGTCCTTTGTCTACAAGTCTTGCGTTGATGAGGATTTTTGTCTTTTTATTTCTAGAAATTGAGTAATCACATTGGACTTCTGATCATGGCATGACAGATTATCAACACACTCAGAGCCTGCATTCATAAAGCATCTTAGAATAGGACTGGTGATTTGGAACCTATTTGAACATCCCTAGCTGTTATTATTTGATGTTTGACATGACATCATGGTTCTCTCCCTGTGATTCCATTTCAGTACATGGACAGCAAAAAAAAAGAAAAAAAGAAAAGTCATCACAAAGCTGAAGACAAGTGACCCAACCAATGATTCAGCATCTATATCTACTCATATTCTTATACTTTATTTATAAAGGCTACATGCAGCACTGTCAGTGAATAGCTCTATTAGTTTATGCACTGACATAGGTCAGAGGAGACGAAAAGCATGATAATTTAATGAAATTTGCATTGATGTAAAGTAGCTGCGTGTTCCAGAGTCCTGAAAACAAGTCCACTTTTACTTGTGCTGCATTTGGCCTAACTAGCATTTTTCAGAATAAATTATTTATATAAGTACAGGGGGGTATGAAGTCCTGCTGCATTTTATTAGCTTGTTAGACGGTGTGGAGTGAACAGCGATAGGAAACAGAGGAGAGAAAAGCATCATTAATACTGCATCATACCGGTCTGGCTTACAGTATCACATTAAGCCTGACATGTATTACAGAGATGTGCTTTCCAGTGCTTTATTTCACTGTTTGCTCAAAAGTGACCAAATTAGCGGATCAGCAACAATAGGAATAATTTAGAATAATTTAGTCTGTTTATTTTGTGCCAAGGTAAGGCAGTCAATCACTTGAGAGTCCTGGAAGAGATTTCAAGCACTTGTTGGTCTTGCCAGCTCACCTCCTCATGTGTTACTGACTATATACCTCTGCCAAGACGATCTAGCTCCTATCAGCTAAAACTCACATAATGTACTTGAAATCATTTCAGAGGCTCTAATTTGAGAAACTAAATTAACCTGCCAAACCTAGATGGACAAAGCATGTTGAGTTGTTCTAGTAGAATATTTCTTTTCAGTTGATTTCACTCTGGGGGACAATCATTCATATACCAGATGTTTTAAACTATTTTGATGTTGGACAATACAGGCAGTCATACATCTTAGTAAACTGAGTTGTACACTGCCAAGACAATGGGTCCTCTTAGACAGGTTACACTAAATGGATAACTAGGCGCATGAGATGTTACATGCCAAAAATTAGCAAGTGCTTTGGCAAAATTCAATAAAATGCACAGTGAAACAAGCAGTGTATGTGATAGGCATACTTTAAGAGTACAACAAAATGTGCCACATGATTAGTCGTCATACATATCTTGATTGGATTGCTCCATATCACCTGTCTTGAGCATAGTTAGGACCATTTTAGGGTTAGTAATTCATTGTTTGACATTTTCATGGATCACCTCATTATTGTAGTCGTGAATTCATTACATTTTTTTGAGTTGGATATGTTATGCCCTTGTGCCACCTCTAGCATGAAACTAATTGCTCTCCTTGGGACATGTAAAGTTGAACTTAATTTGAGTTGACCTGCTATTCACATCCAAGAGACTACTACAGTAAGCTTATAAAGGGGCCTTTTGCTACCGGCAGCTTGCCGATAGGGCAGGAAAAAGAATTCTCCTGTGTTCACCGATTCCGCTTTTGTTTGCTGTCAACCCCTCTGTTAATTGTCAATTTATGCTTATAAGATAACACGGAAATGTCCTTGCATGGCTATGCAATTTCACCCCCAAATAGCCCTGGTTTTTAAGATATTTCCCCAGGCTCTGTCTTTATGAAAGCCTATGAGGAAGGTTATGCAGTAGCTTTGATCAAGGATAGAGCCACAGTTGAGTTGACTGCTGTGTTTGCTTGGTAAACCATCTGCCACACTGAGCTTGAATCTAACACATTACATTTTGACTTATTGCTCCCTCTTCACATTCCCATTGATTTCACATCTTCTGTCAGAAAATCTAATGAAAGACAATTTCAATCCTCTAACTTCATCTTCACTACACTTATGTAACCTTTATTGTGTAATGTCTACATACCGACAGTATGTTGCAGCCATTGTGATATTGTTATTCCATACTCAGTGTGCTGAGTGAAAGAATAAACAATCAGTGGTTTGCACAAAGCTTTTCTAAGACACTTCTTGCAGTATTTACAAAATTAAACAAATGCCAGTCCCAGTTCTTTTTAAACAAATCAAGTTGGTTTGCATGTCATTCTAGCAAATAACAGATAACAAAAATGTACATTCTTGAGACACTAACTTCTGCATAGTATGAGTAGTTGTGGTAATTACTTGTATGTAACAGTTCCAGGGGGACATGGAGGCCAGTTAATATATTCCACCGTTTAACACTGATTCACTTGAGATTAGATGCCGATCCTATTTAACAAATAAAACAGAATTGAAATACTTGCATTTAGAGTTGTACTGCTTTCCATTGTTGTACACTAAGGCACAGAGGGTCTCCATTTGTAGTATAGCCAAACCAACATATAAACACATTTTAAGTTTCAGTCTGCTCTCAGGGTAGCTGTAGCTTCCAATCCTTGTCATGGTAACATGGATTGTAAAACCCATCCTAAAAAGTAACAGCACTGAGGTGTCTCAAACTGTTTAAAGCCTCCCATGATTCATTTTTTTAATCCCTGCACCTAAAATTTCAGGCAAAGCAGTTTAAGCCATAGCTGCTTAGTGGATAGACTTGTGTTTGTTGCCTGGCAACGTTAGCTTATTAAACAAGTACTGGGGGCTCAATTATTTCAATGACAAACTCTTACCAGATAGATGGCTCTACAATATGTTCAGTGCATTAGATCTTGTCAAGTGAGCCAGTTTCATGTACATCTCAAAGCAATACAATATGGTGAAATGCTGCAGGGGAAGATGAACCTGTGTAGTGTGTAAAATACATGAAGTTTTTCAGGTTGACAGCCCCAGTGTATTAATATGAGAGAAAGTGATATAAAATTGAAATGAAAAAATGCTAGTAGCAATGGATTACAAATTTCACACTTTTTTTCTTTTGAATCTATGCTGGTTGTATGACAAACATATCCAGCAGCATCAGTAGGAGCAGAGGCTCCTGCTGACACAAGAACTGAATCTAAAGCATTACACTGAAGCACTCATGTGAACTGATGTAAATGCGTTAACCGAAGACCCCATTCTGAACTCCATCATATCACCAGTGAGAGCCGTAATTCTCCTGCCTAGAATGAGTGCCACGCTGAACTGTGGTTTTCATCATAAGTGCAAAAGCAAGTCTCTAATGGTCTTATAGTGTCTCTCAACACACTTAAGTTCCTTTTTCTTGTTAGCAAAGTGTAGACATGATGTCTTGACGCGAAGCACAAACAGCTGAACATTGATGGCACAAACACAGTAAATTATTATTTTTTTAATTTGTAAATTAAATTGGCTATAAAATGGCTGACTGAGTGCTGAGCTGACTCACTATCAGCCAGTACTCTGAATTGCACTAAAGCAAGTCAGGGAATTCCCTTCCCTTAATGTGATGCAGTTTATGTGAAAAGAAACTGCTTTTTAAAAGGCTTGGCACAATACTCCCACTTTTTTCTTTATATATCTGCTATTGTAGTGTATATTTTCATATATTTCCTTCTCAAACTTAATTTCCATGGGACTAAAAGTGTAAACTCAGCCTACACAGATGCTATTTAGTATTGATCTTTTAGCATTGACTCATGGACAGTTGGGAGCAGGTATATAGCTCCTTTTTTTTAATTTTCCACAGCATACAGTATGCCCATTGCAGAGCACACAATAGAAGAGGAGAGCAGAGTGATTGAAAATAAATGCAAATGTACAACCGTTTTGAAAAGGGAAAAAACAAAAACAAGCTAAATTGTCAGACAAATATGAGAAGGAAAGTACTGATTGTGTTTCTCAAACTGTCAAGCAATGGCAGCGATGTTGATGAAATATTGCTGTATTGATACTGAATTGTTAATTTAGTTTTGGCAGTTGATATTTGTTGCCTTCATAATGAATACAGTACAGTGTTGCTATAAATGTTGATTTACTGCCAATCTTGTTACTCTGTTTATATTTACATATTTATTTTTTCTTTGATTCACTTTTTTTATGTTGAGAAAAGGTAATAAGAGATTTTTCTTGACTTCGGCACCCACAAAGAGCTTTTGGTGTAATGTGTGACTTTAGAAGTGCATTGTTATTTAGAAAATCACTGACTTTGACTTTTTGTAGATCATATCTGACTGTTATCAGCCGCAGAGGCTGTTCTAGGTCAGCCACATCAAACTTTCGCAGTCACTCGCCAGCAGGAATATTCACACTGCTTTGTGTTACGTTTCTTTTTCTTGATGTATGTCCGATTGTTTCCACTGACCTTTTTATTTGGAACAGTTGTTCGCATTAACCTTTTATATGAGTCATGTTTCTTCACTAGTGGCCCTGAAGTCAAAGTGTCTGTTAGCACTAGAGAAGAAAAGAAAGAAAAAGGACTGTATTCCAGAAATGCCAGGATACAGGAAATGAAGGGAATCCTCTGAGTTGATACACATGACACGAGCATGCACAGACACACACACACACACACACACACACACACACACACACACACAATTTTTCCATACAAAATTAGCTGTCTCAACTACTGAGTATTATTATTTGATAGATTGATATCAGGGGAGCTCGGTGACACCAGCAGACTCACCCGTTTAGCCTGTAGGTGCAATATCAGTCTCACTGAAATGTAATTTTTTTCAGGACTAGTTTTTTTTTTCTAATGTAATTTCTACTGTCACAGTTGAACATTCCCTCCTTCCTTTCCCTCGCCTCGCTTCTTCTCTAATTCTCCCTCCCTTTCCCTTCTGTACCTCTATTTCCACAATTTTCCACTTCCACTGGGCTAACCCTCTCCCATCAACTACCCTCTCTCCCCTCTCCTCTTTTCACCTTCTCTGTTGTGCCACTTCCTTCTCTTTGTCTTCCGCTTTCCTGTTTATCTCCTCGCAGTCCAATGTCCAGCCCACGAGGTGCGTTTTGACTCAACGGGGGTAATCTTGAGTCCCGGCTACCCTGAACATTACCCTAACCTCCAGATGTGCTCATGGCTGATAAATGTGGAGAAGGGTTACAACATCACTCTACACTTTGAACTCTTCCAGACAGAAAAGGAGTTTGACATCTTGGAAATATTTGATGGTGGGTTCACTGGGGTTTTTTATGTTTGTATTCTGTAGTAAAAAATTTAGTAAGCAAGATACAGAAAAACATTTAATTAACTGAAATTATTGACGTGTTTAGTCTTGCGTTATGAATTTTAGTGCCTCTCAGCAAATCATTCTTTCCTTCTTATTCTTGAGTTTTCAGCACAACATTTCAGCATTTGCTCATATTCTGAATGTGATATTTTAGAGCTGAAAGCTTACTTCTAATTTTTGGATAACTATATAGCCATAACCATATGATGCCATAATTAGATAGCATTTAACATATTATATGTTTTCCAACAAATGAAATATGCAGGTGTGTTTGCGGATGCTTGTTTTTCATGCGAATCTTGTGTGTATGTCACTGTGTTTAGGCCCCAACATCTACAGTCAGAACCTAGCATCACTCAGTGGTGACATTGACACACCCTTCAGCCTGACCACCACGGGCCACCAGCTCCTGCTGCGCTGGTCCTCTGACCACGGCACCAACCGACGAGGCTTCCACATCAGATATGTGGGTGAGTATCAAAGTATGTATCCAGTTTATAATCATTTTCTCTTTTTCTTAGTCCTATTTGAATACAAATTGTCTCTTAAACTACAGAAGGGTGATAAAAGTCATGGGTTTACAATATATGTGTTCATATTTCAGGCAACATATAGAGACCCTTCAATTAAACAAATAACAACTGTGAATACGGGCAAATATTCATTGAACCTTCTCTGCTGCAGCTCCTGGGTATTGCTGTGAATATGATGTGACCCCATGATTTTTTATCACAGTGGGATCCAATTGTTTGGGGTTCTCAATTATTGAGTTTTTAATATCTGTTAATTTACAAAATTACTTTGAATTTCCATGGAAATGATAATGGCTCACACTAGGAGATGTTCTCAAACGTAAGAATCATGAGGCAAGAAGAAAGTTACAGGAAGGCTTGCATGCTGTTTTGCACTCCTTAATTTCAAAAGGCTTTAAATTCTTAATTGGCTCTTTAATAAAGCAAGTGCTGCTAAGCAAGAGTAGCACAGGGAATCTTATTCCATTTGAAATGCATCAATAATAATGAAAAAGCACAAAAGATATTAATTTTTCATGTTGTGGCTCTCCATTATATTTAATACACGAGAGTGCTACTGTGAACGCAAGTTGGTGCAATGAATTTTGTAAAGAAAACTCTTCATTGACTTGATTGACTTGAACGCAAACTGACTCAAACTCCAGTGTGTGTCTTTTCTTCTTAAATCCCTGCTATCTTGCAGTCATGCTGATTTGACGGAGTGTTTGAAAGAACTCGTGAAGCACACAGCCCTCCTCTGGATTTTCTGTCCCATTGGCTATTCGATGCTCATATTCTGGAAATCAAGTTGACCTTTTTTGTGTTCGACGGGCTGTAAGATGAGGGAAAGGAAGGCTATGGAACAAATAACTGCAGGACGCCCCTGAACCGCATGTGTTAAAAGCAAATTGAATATGTGTGTGCCCATAGGCCAGAGAGGAATAGTAATAATGTGATTTTGAGGACTTCCTTTGCTGTGTGGCACACAGCCTGAGTACTAAATAGATGTGACACTCCTCAGGCATTTTCCCTCATTATCTTTCTGCATTTAAAAGAGAGCCTTACTGAGACTAAAAATGTTCACCTGAGCCTTTCTCTTGAGAAGTTCTGTTAATTCATCTTATCCTGTCCTTTTCCTCTGCTTCATTTCCCCCTTTCACTGTTGATATCTACTTATCTGTTCTCTATCCTCTTTCTTTGAAATCATTCTCACCTTCTCTCCTGTTCCTCTTGCCCCCCGTTCTTTTGTTCTGCCTATCTCTTTGCCCATCTATCGTAGCCATGTACTGCAGTACCCCAGACTCCCCGCAGCATGGCTTTGTAGTCAGCCAGACCGGGGGTCATCTTAACAGCATGGTGCGCTGGGCCTGCGACAGGGGGTACAAGTTGATTGGAAAGGGCACAGCTGTGTGCAAGAAGACCACCCATGGCTACTACGCCTGGGACGCACCAGTTCCCGCGTGTCAAGGTGAGCTCATCGGTCCTGGCAGCCCTTTATTTCCAACTGCAGCCTAGCTCTTTCCGTGTTCTTCTGGTCACTGCCTCTGCACCTCTTTGCTCAGGAGGCAGACTGGCAGACGCTTAAGGCTCCCGAGTGTCTCAGCCCAAGACCTGTTCCTGTGTTGTTAGCAGCTGAACTGAATCTAGCCTGATTGAGAGCCAGTACTCTGTCAGGTGGAAAGGAAACAGAAATCAATCCTTCCTTCTTCTGTCAATGTCCACTTCTTCAAATTACTTTGGCTAACTCGCCATTAGCATGCAATGTCTGCTGCTGTTGGATTTCACCTAACTAATTGGGTTCTTTGATGTGCACATGTGAATGTGTGCATTTATATGTGCATGACTGCATGCACTAGCACAGATACACACACATGCACATACATACAAGCACTCACATAGCAGCAAATAGCAACAGATGGTGTGCTCAATTACATTTTATCATGATGCAGTGAAATCAAAATGTGTGTCATGTACTTTAAAATGATTTAAAAACACTTCCCACCTGTGATTGATTCCATCAGTTGGGTAATTGCACACATCTATTCCAAAGCATATAAATCCAACCATGGCTGCAAATAAGTTAATATATTCATACAGATGCTTTCCATCTGGTATCTGCTAGAGGGTCAAGATTACATTACAGAGTGTTCAGTTTTTCAGTCTCTCCAATCCATATTGCATGATATGTTGAGAATATATACTGTAGTATATGAATGTACCAGTGTTGCTCATACATCGCAGAGAAAGAACACTAAGCTAAAATGATGTTTCAGGCTCATCGTCCTTCTAAACTTTAATATTCTTAAAGAATTTATCTTTCAATGTTGAAACTTTCCATCTAGGTTGTAGAAATTTTTAGTGCTTGTGATTTAAATTGCAAGTTAGCAGTACTCACAAATGAATGTTGATGGATTCTCTCATGGGGTGGTGAAGGGCAATGTAATGGCTGCAGGCCATGTTGGCAGATTCATACCTTTGATGTTTCACAGTGTGCAGCTACCATTGCCGCTCACATTTTATGATGTGTGTGTTTGCATAACTGTTCCCATTTAGTGTAGCCCAGCAGATGTTGGTTTCCCTGCTCTGTTCACTCCCTCTGACTTGGCTCTGATGATAAACACCTTGAAACCTACTATCTGAAGGTTTCTGTCTGGTTTAAGCTCTGAGGCCACAGTAACCCAGATTCATGCTGTGTAGGGGCAAGGACACAGTGCTGTGTGGGAGTTTTTCTATGTGTGAGTGCTTCATATTCTGAATGAAGGAGTGGATGCTGCTGAAATTATAGAGTTACATTATTGGTTGCACTTTGATCATCGTCATCACTAAAATCCACTGACACATTGAAAGGATATAAAATCCAAAATATCAACTATCTCTGCAAGTGTCCTGGACTTTTTTGAATAGCTGATTTGACTCTCATGAAAACATTCTAAAACTTTGTCAGATTTATCGAGAATTTTAATTTTGATAACATGCCTCTCTACAGTGTGTAAGACCTCCTCCACACTTGAAGTGGCTGGATTACTTTTTTCTCAAGGGACCAGCCCTACATGTAATACTCCCATGGATTTCTCTAGCTAGTGAGATTTCAAGAGCACTTGAATGGATTCAGTAGCCTAAAATCTACACAGCAATTGACTTACATATTGACATGATAGAAGCAATCCCACATTGTTATTATAAATGCATTAGGTGGGTGTAAATATCATTGTTTTCCTAAAATGTCGACTGTGGTAGTAGGCGTGCTGTTTTGCATTTTAGGAAATGTATCACTCTGCAGTGAACAGACATTTTGACTTATCATAGTAGGAAAAGCACAAGTCTTATTTTTTTAATGATTGTTTTGTTAATGATGGCTTAGCTCCATTAAGTGTCCCAATAAGCCATTCCAGTCAGCAAGCATGCAAAATACCGGGGCTGTGGAACTTTCTCACCAATGCAATCATTATTGTCATTAATTACACTTGTGCTTTTCCTGCTGTGACATATGGAAATATCTTCCATGAATAAGGTCTGTTTTCAGAAATCTACAGGGCTGTTCAATGACAATGTAGCACAGTTATTTCTTTTTTGGATTTTTTTATTTTAACTATGATTAACAAGAACTTGGCAAGAAAATTAAGTAGCAGGGATGGGCAGTATTTCCAATACATGTATTTAAAATACGTATTTCAAATACAAAATACTTTTTTGTAATTTGTATTTTATTAAGATTATGAAAATGCCTTCGTATTTTGTATCAAAATACTTCAGTGCTGTGTATTTTTGTATCTATCTATCTCTCTCTCTCTCTCTCTCTCTATCTATCTATCTATCTATCTATCTATCTATCTACGAAATCTCTCAGTCGGTCTGTGGCACCCTTGCATGGTCAAGTCCCTGTGATACCGCTCTCGGCCACTGGGAATTTTTTGGCGCTGTTTCACACTTGCTATAGGCATGCACATTGCACACGCTGCGGGCGATTATTTTCCTTTGCTGGACTGATTAACAGGCCCCGTAGGCATCATTTCAATGCAACACTGTTTGAGAAGTTGTGCTTAAAGGTATCAACTGAGGAGACACCACTAGCTAAGGTGGCTAAGATTACACATTCCTCTTTGCTCACACAAGGACAGCACAAGGACTTGAGTTCACAAGCTTTGATAGCAACACTTGAGTTTGCTATTTTTTTATTTTATTTTTGTTTTACAGTTTTTTTATAGACTTTAAATTGTTAAATATTCTCTGACCTATGAAATATTTCAGTGCTGTGGTGACTTGACCAGATAATTTCCTACCTCAAACAAGGACATTTCCAACCTCTTGCACATTTCAAATAAGAAATTATTGATAATGTCATAATTATTGGCTTCCAATTGCCTTAACTGGTTGGATGGTATTATTGTGACAACCAGACTTTTTTTTTTGTTGTGTTGACATTGATAGAGGTTGTGCACACACCAGTTTCATACAAAATTATTCAACTGTGATGAAACTCTGCATTTGGTAGTGATGCTGTTAAATAACTGAAAAGGTTCAAATGCGACCTAGTTTAAATTTCTAAATAAATCATCAATTTGGATTGTTTGTCTTTGACTTATTGTCACTGATTCATAGTGGTATTACACCAAGAGAGTAAATAAGTAAACTTAAGGAACATTTCTCAGGGCAGAGGTTTATATTGGGATGTCTCTAACATGAGGGGTCAGCATATGTAATCTGTTGACTGATTATGGGAGTCTCTTGCTTTCAGATGTTTTTCCAGGTAGTGTACAAGTGAAAAGATTGATGAAAAAGGCTATTAGAGAAAGGTTGTTTAAAAAACTGCCTTGGGGACAAAAGCATTTTGTAGTATTTTGAAAATACAAAAATACAGTATTTTATTTTGATACATTTTTAAGGTGGGTATTTGGTATTTTATTTGGAAATACATTTTGGACATTTTGATGTATTTGTGCTCATCCCTGTAAGTAACAAATATCTGCTTGCACAAATTGAAAAAAATAACAAATTACATTTTCTTATGGACCATAAAAGATGTATTATGAAGCACTTGTTCACAAAAATTATGACTATGTAGCTGCCTAGCATGCCTGTGTTTACCAGACGCCTCTCTGCAAATCTCTCCAGTATGTGTCTTGCACTGCGTTTAAACATGTGTGACGACAATCGTCCTCTTGCTGCCTGCAGCTGTGTCATGCGGTGTGCCCAGTGCGCCAGTGAACGGAGGTGTGCTCGCTGCTGATTACTCCGTTGGCACACGGGTGACCTACTTCTGCAACAGCGGCTACCGGCTCTCCTCCAAAGAGTTGACAACCACAGTGTGCCAGCCAGACGGCACCTGGAGCAACCACAACAAGATACCTAGATGCATCGGTGAGTAGAGAATGCTGAAGGAGGAAGCAAGGGGATGAAGAGGAGGTGGGACACAGAATTTAGAGAAAAGGGCTAACTGCAAGAACCGATTGCATGGTGAGGAGAGTGTTATGGGGACAACACTGATTTTATAATCTTGACAGCTGTATTGCAAACAGAGAAAGTTTGAGAAGTCCTCTGGAGACATCAGGGAGTATCAAACACTTTTAACAAAATGCTCTCTGCGGTAACAGAGAGTGAAATCCAGATTGCAGTCCCAGCAAAACCACAAGATGTGATTAGAGTCTTTCTTTCATTACAAGAACTTGTTGGTAAGTGATGGTAAGACGGATGATAAAAGAGAGAATGATGTTAGAGGGAAAGTCTATAGCTGGTGCTGGGGTGAGTTTACATGGCAGAGGAACTTTTCCAAGTTTGAAAGTCGACACAAGGAGTGATTGACAACATTGTTTACTATGGAAACCAATGTTTATTCCCTGCTGTTTATGTGTCTCACAGCAAAAAGAGAAACTGAGTTTGTTTTGGAACTCATTTGGTTTTAGAGAGTGACAATTCATAAACACCTTTGTTGTGGTGGAACATTTGTATAACTGTAGAAAAGTTGCTGTTTACATTTTAACACATGGATTACTTTATTCCACTGATTACATTTTTCCTTTCCAACTATTTGTATTTCCTTTACACTGTTGGCTTGTTACAGTACATACCTTATGTTTATGGGTTTTGACTTGGCTGTGTGTGTACAAGAAATAAAAGAAGAAATTGAAACAGAAGTCAATCCATTTGAATAATCCAAAACTAACAATGTCCACACCCCTCTGAATCCCCTCTTTTTTTCTCCTTTTTTTTTGGCTCAGTTATGATGTGCCCCAGTCTCAGCTCATTCTCTCTGGATCACGGGAAATGGAGGATAGTCAATGGTTCCCACTATGAGTATGGCACCAAAATAATCTTCACATGCAACCCTGGATACTACCGCGTTGGCCCTGCCCACATCCAGTGCCTGGCCAATGGGGCGTGGAGCTGGAGAAGTGAGAGGCCTCGATGTAGAAGTGAGTGACTTGTGCAACGCAACACTTCATAATTGCAAATCACAGCAAAGTAGACTTTAAAAAATTAAACTGAACCAAAAGTATAATGGTTGTAATAAGTATATAACTCGAGTCCTTTCCCACACACACACTGTAAGTGTTTCATTAATTTCACAGATTGGAATTGAATAGAAAGGAAATGAACATTGCTATTCAAAAAAAATATGTCCTGCCTTGTCTCAGGTACACTACATTAATAGATTGTAACATTACAACCCTTGAAAAATGAATTTCTTATTCATAGCTCACTTAATCAACAGGTCAGTGTTTTACTTTTTTACTCTTCACTTATTTTTTTAGGTTACATATTGTTTACTGTGAAAATGGGAAATAAAAGCTTTCTATGCTGCCATGGGAACTACTTTTTGAAAGGTAAACGAGCTGAATAGACAGTGTAATGGCAAAAGGAGATGCCAGCATCATGAAAGATGCTGGGACAAAGGAAAACACCATCATTATCTTCCCCATGAAATAGTACAGGTCACTCTTTTATCGCATTAAGGTCGGTAAGATGGGTGTAAATGACTGTGTTGTCCCATTGACTCTGAAGATGTAAGCCAACTTCTTTCTCGCTCTCGTGTTCCCTCTCACTGACTCTCCTGATGTCTTGTTCTTTCATTCCCTGCCTTTTCCGTCTCCTTCCTTCTCTTTACTATCCTTTTCATCTTGTTGCAGTCATTTCCTGTGGTGATCTGCCCACTCCTCCTAATGGGAAGAAAATTGGGACCCAAACTACCTTTGGAGCATCAGCCATTTTCAACTGTAACCCTGGCTATGTTTTAACTGGATCTATTGTCAGAGAGTGTCTCCTGTCCGGCCTTTGGAGTGGGATGGAGACTCAGTGCCTGGGTAAGCAAGGTCAAAATGTTCTCTTTAAAAAAGACAGCCTTGACCTGGGTCAGACACCGCTGGCAATCTGTTTAGACAGGGTATGAGTTTTTGTGGCTGGGCCAATATGCCCTTCATAGAACCAGATGGGGAAGCAGAGGGTGGCTATAAGTGTTTATGGCTAATGACTGTAAAACATTTAGATAGGTGTACAATTTTCTGTATTGGTCCTGACCTTATGCTGGTACTCAACACTGCCACTTTATATTTTCCTTGGGGTCTGCTTGAGACCTCGAGGAGATCATGAGGTGAAAATTGTTGTGTAAATGTGCAATCACTTTTGGCAGCTGCCTTTTAGTTGATTTGAGCGTGATGCTGTACAGTAAAGCCTCTGAGTCAGTGTGATTTGGTGTTTTCTAAAATGTTAAATGTGAGAGAGCAGCTCGAGAGCCACAGCTGGCCTTGAAACTATGAGGCACTTGCCAAGCTGCACCAGCTAAATTTCAGCATGCTGTTAACACACAGTATATAAACAAGAAAATATGCTACAGCTTAGCTTACCGCAGCTCATCACATCTCTGCACTGTCAAAGAAAATGAGACATATGGAATTACTTGAGCCGCATTCAAACCCACGCAGCAGCAAAATGTGACTGTTTCCTTGGCAGATGTATTAGTCCGTTTATCAACCCTGTGGCACCAGCACTCCAGGCTCAGCTCAAGAATGGTTCAGTTCATTAAAGGAAGGGCACCTCTCTCTTGTTCAGTGATATGGCTGTCAGGGTTGACGTAGCCAGGGACCTCTCGGTATAGTAGCCTACTTCAGCACTATCTTCATAGAATCTGGCTGCTCTCAACTGGAGTGTGATAATGAAATGCTCGGCTGAGTTTCTGGGTGCAGGAGTGAATTAGGGAAATCAGACTCTCAGTCAGTGGCAATTTCCCAGGTTTTAAGTGGCAGTGGAAATCTCAGCAAGATTCCTCCTCTCTGAAAGGGATTTATTGTAGCTGAAAGTAATACGATTACGTGCATGAGCGTATTGCACAGATTTTGAGGAGTTCCACATGCGTCTCTCTGTCTACTGTAGATGAGAAGAGGCGAGTTATCACCATGAGTGAAGCTGAAGCCAGTATGAATTTAGAAATAATAATTCAGAGATAATGAGCTGAAAAATGCTTTCCAAATCCAATATGTTTCATGAATACACTAACTAATTTTGTTTGCCAGCATTATAATTCCAAGACCTTTTAAATCATCAGTTTCCTCATTTCATTTTATAATACAGTTGTCAAAATGCAAAGTTATTCAAACGTGATAACACAATCAAAATTGTGTTTCTACCCTGCAATTACCGTCCATTAGTTCACTGGGTGCCACTGCAAGCTAACACTCCCAAATGTTATAAAGTTGGCCCAAAATATTACACCATGTGAATGATTGACTGCACTACCAAAGATCCAGGATGGACTGTCTTTGTCATTAATGAGTTTGAAAAGACAAAAGACACATGATTTTGTTGAGAAAATAAAATGTAAATAAAGAAAGAGGAATGGTAAATGGTAAATGGACTGTACTTATATAGAGCCTTTCTAGTCTTTACGAAGAAAAAACTATTTCACAGTACATTTTTTTTCCTTCCACTGCATCATCCTACAGCTGGTCACTGCGGCATTCCAGAGCAGATCGTGAATGGGCAGGTGATCGGAGAAAACTTTGGTTACAGAGACACAGTGGTTTACCAGTGCAACCCCGGATTCAGACTCATTGGCTCCTCAGTGCGGATCTGCCAGCAGGACCACAACTGGTCCGGACAGCTCCCAGTTTGTATCTGTAAGTACTTAAGCAACCCCCCTCCTCCCTGGCTGACTGACTGCAAGAGAGATCAGATGTGTCTTTCAGGGGAAAAAGAGATAATTGCTGTGGTCGTGTGTGATTGTTGACGCAGTACTGAGTGTTAAAGAGAAAGTAAGTTGGATGGAGTATGTGCCTGAGAAGAACCACTTGGTTATTTCTGAATTTCTCACTGGAGACGCTACTGCTCAGATGGAAAAAGAGCTGATGGGAACAATTTTGTTTTCCAGTTCTGGACTTTTATTTTGAAGTAACATTTTGAATGTGTACTTTTTCTATTCACAAGAAACAAGCAGTTTGATTTGATCGCATTATTAAAATATATTAACTAAAAATATGTTAAGCACTCTTTCTTTTTAAAAGTAACACTGTTAAAAAGCAATTTCCAATTCCCATAAGTTGACGTTCCTTTCCTTGAGAACTGCTGAAGTCGATATTTATCCTCATAATGTGATTCTCAATCTTCTATTCACATGCTATTCTACTGACATGCTGAAATCTGCCATTTCCCCTTTCTTCATCAAGATCATGTCTTGATTCTTAATTCCCCTGCTGTCCTCTAAGGTTAATTATATGGTAATGATATACCTATGATAGGTGTCACTGTCCATCACTTAGATATCGATCACTTTTATTGAATTTTCTTTCTCTCTCTTAATCTCTTTCTCTCCCTCTTTCCACACACTCTATCTTTTACACCCCGACTCCTCTTTTCTTTTTTTTCTTTTTTATATATACTACTTTTTTTATTGCTGTTCATCTCCCATCCTCGTCTCTACCTCCCTCCTTTCACTCACGTCCCTGAATGGTGTCAACATCAGCTGTCACATGTGGCCACCCCGGCAGCCCTATCTATGGCCGCACCACAGGCGATGGCTTCAACTACAATGATGTGGTGCGCTTCTCCTGCAACAAAGGCTACACCCTGGAGGGGCCCTCTACAGCCCAGTGCCAGGCCAACCGCCAGTGGAGCCAGCAGCCACCAACATGCAGAGGTAGGGTCCAGCTAAAGAGCGACTCCTGCAGGGATGTATGATTGGCAGCTAGACTGACTCGAAGTATCAGGAAGAAGCAGATGTATTCTGTAGTTGAACCAAAAAGCCACTTGTCCCATGCTTAGGTGATGCTCAAACCTACAATCTTAGTCGAAAAAGCCATGAATCAAAAGTAATAATTAGTATGAGAATTTGGAACCAGCATATGCATCATTTTACTCAATTATCAAGACCAAGTAACAATCTGTGGTGATTATTTTCTGAAGAGACTAGCTCTTAGTGCATTATTACAACCAAAGGTATTTCAGTGTTTGATAACAGAAGCCTAGAATCAAGTCTAGTGTTGAAACAGACTAAAATGGCATTTGTTGGTCCTTTGTGATGGTCCAGAAATCCCAAGCTAGAATGACCACAAGAACTCAGCAGCCAGCAGATGTACTGTATCATGATCAATCAGAAATCAACAGCCAGTGACGGCCAGCATGCAGAGGCACAGACACAGAAGCAGAATGGATAGAGGTGCTGCTCACACATGTATTAATTTGGATGAGAAAAGTCACTGTGTTCTCTTGGTAGAGCATTAGGCAGCAACATCTGGAGCCCTGGCCTAAGAGCAAAAGCAGGAATACGGCAATAACAAGCTTGCAGCCGAACGTATGGAAACGGGAGAGTAAATGGGGAATTGTTTTTATTTACATTTTTACTGCCAGTTTCTACCAAGAGGCTTTCTGCATGGAGAGATTACTTTGAAGTCCAAAAAGCATAGAGAGTAAATTTAATGGAAGACATCTTATTTGGAGTGTTAGATGGTGGCTGTTAGCGGTGTCCAATGTTAGTTTTCCCAGGTTAGGCTCATTAGGGATTTGTTTACAATCAGCAGCAATGCAGACATTTCTGTGTGTCAACATAGCACAGAAATACTAATTTTTTTCTTCCCAAGATGTTTTTGACAGTTTGAATATTTTTTTGAAAATATTTCACATTTTTTACCTTATTGTTTGCAAAATAGAACAGATAAAGGTATTGTGGAGTATGATGGAAACTTTTAATCATATTAATAATGCTCAAGGGAGGGGGGGGGGGCATATTTATTGCAGTGTAAAGATGTGTTAATATAGGTACATAGGTATGGCTTTAACTTTAAAATTAAGAAGAATACATTACAATGAAAGAAATTAAATTGAATGATATAATTATATGGTTTGTTACAGTACCTCTGGATCTGGTGGGAGGTGAGATTTGCCAGATTTTGCCCATTTAAAAATATCTCTCCTTGGCATGAGTTTTGTCGGCTGTCGGATGTGAAGAGACACAGTTTTCATTACCGTGAATAGCACAGTAGAGACAAACCTGGTAAAAGATCAAAAGAGTAAAATTATATTAAACTGTTGTGACTCCCTATGTCAAAAAAACATCTGTTTGTTCTCTCTAAAAATGTCTCACATTAAGCCAGTTTTGTCACACATTTGCATTATTGATTTAATTTGATGTTACCGTGAACTTGATTTCACCCTCATCTGCTTTCAGCTGTCTGAAAAAACCTGGTCAGCAGTGTGGTTTTGGAGACTTTAACTGGTATCCTAAAATGGATGCTTTTGAATTTGTGACAATAGATGTGGCTTTTTGTTCTTTTGTTTTCAGGAGGAAGCAAAGGGTGTTATTATTATTGACAATGCTTAATATAGCCTGGACTCACTTGTCTCCCTGTTTGTAGAATAAACAGCAAAAGCCACTGATCCAGTCACAGCCACATTTCTATTATTAAATCAGAATTGAACATGCTGACAGAATGAATATATGCAAATGAGGCTTCAATCACAAAAAAAAAAAGACTACACAGCCTTCAGGAAAGAAAAGTCAGATCTTCAGTGATGATACTGGGTGGAGTTAATTAGGCACATTGCCATATGACAGTAATGTGTTGTCTGTTTTTTTTCAATGTTATTCTGAAGTAAAAGTGTTATTGACAGATTACAACTTGGGCAGATACTGTTAACTTAATACATGCAGTATACATGACTAAATAGAGAGAATTTAGGCAAAGGTAATAATAGACATCACACAAAAGAACAAAATATGACGATAAAACTTATGTCATTGTCCAATGGAGAATTCACTGTATGTTATATGTACGTCCTGCTGTACAGTTGTGTAATGTTCATTATGAACTTTTTAGTGTTCCATAACAACCTTACAGACAGAGATGATTGTACATATCACAAATGGCTTTTGGCAAACGCTGCCAGGAAGTGAATATTCACTTTGGCTCAAGTCAACATTACTAGCCTGTACATCAATAATTAATTGACATTATCTCCGAAAACTACAATAGATGGATGTGAAGGAAAAGTTTCCAAGAGCAGTTCTGCAAACCATAATTAAAATATCACAGTATAATTATCATGAAGACCATATAGCTAATATACTGAATCGATAATAGAAATCATAAGACTACACTCAGTGGGGGAATGCTGGGAAAGAGCAAGAGACCTTTTTTAGTTCAACAAGTAATCATATGACTAACAGTAATTTGCTTGAAATTACAATGAAAATGTGTGTCTTGCCTGAAATATCCTTGCAGCTATAAAAATTAATTGGACTACTGTCAGTAGTCTGCTTTCTGTAGTCTCCCATTATGATTAAACTAATTGAATAATTCATGAAGGCGTAAATGTATATATATATATATATATATATATATATATATATATATATATATATATGTATTCTTTTTTTCCTTTTTTCTTCCTCATATAGTGGTGAACTGCACAGATCCTGGTATCCCTGCCAATTCTATCCGTGAGAGTAAGATCGAGCATGGTAACTTTACATTCGGCAGCGTGGTGTTCTATGACTGTAACCCAGGATATTACCTCTTCGGCTCGTCAGTGCTCACTTGTCAACCAATCGGCCACTGGGACAAACCTCTACCAGAGTGCATCGGTAGGTCTATTTCCTGTGACTAATTTCTATTTGAACTGGCTTTAACTTTAATTGGCATATGCTGTTTTTCAAGTCAGGTTGTTTATTTCTGTTTCTCCACTGTTCTGTGCTTCAGCCTATCCACTTTCCTGCTGAACATAAGCAGTGCATTTTGTACACATTATGGTGATTGATGATGACTGATGAACAATTACACAGAGGCAAATTTAAAAAATCAAGAGAAAAGCTACACTCTCAATTGTCTGTCTACAACCTTGTTTGGAAACTCATTTGCTTTTAGAGTTTTAGTGGTACAAGTTGTTAAATGCTACGACTGTGAGCATCTGCGTAATGATGCCCCAGTGGCTTATGGCTATATTATACTGTGCCTAACTGAGAAATGGAGAAACTGTCATAGGACCAGTTTTTCAGGCTATAGCTAAAGCCTCAAAACTAAATACTCACATTAAAAGAACAACATCCATGAACTTTAGGGGTTATCTGAGGTTTTAATGTTGCTTTCAGACACCTGGCTCATGCACTCTACTTTCATGTGAGTCTGCCAACGGTATTGACCTATTTTTTGGTGAAATTATCTGAAGTAAACCTCCACATTCTGCACACAGGCTCAGAGAGCACTTCATTTCATGGTAGACAGATGACGCACAGCATTTATTTTATCAAACAGAATCGTAATGAAAGAAATGCAGAGGAGCGTCTATCTTAACCCTTGTGTAGTCTTAACATTATGTATATTTTCCTGAGTTTAAACATTGGGCATTACTTGTTTTTGGGTTTATTTTAGCTTTATTATTATTGTTCTTATTATTATTATTGATAAATGTACAGCATAGGTGTAAACATTCAACATACTTTCTTTTTTGTGCTTGAGAAATTTGCAGGAAGTAGTTTTGAATGCATTTTATTGAAGCAAAATGATAATAGTCTTGCACCTTGCAGATGTATTTCTCACATGTACAGCACATAGTATTTGTTATACGGCCCTTCTTTTGGGGGCAGTATTGGCATCTCACCCACGTGCCCACCCTAGCTGCAGAATCAGGTGGATCAGGACAAGATTTAGCCCATAAACAGCTTTCAAAATTGTTGCAGAGGCTGCTGCGTGGAAGATGAGCAGGGGCCAGTGGACAGTAATCCTTTCACACCAATAAGTTCCAATCACCTTATCCAGGTTGCCCACGCCTCCTTTGTTGTGGTTGTAGTCCAGGATGATGGCTGGCTTCTTGTCCTCATGATCTCTGATTGCACCTGTTTTGTACAGTGTGCTCAGGAGGACCATCTTCCTGTTCCTCTTTTTGGGGGTAAGAAACAAGAGTGGTGGTGGGGGTGACGGCAAACTTTGATGAGAAGGTCTTTCTCCCCCTTGTTGCAAAGAGTGCAGAGGGGGAGCTCAGATTTGTTCTGTCTTGCTGTGCCAACCATGGCGATCTGCTTCTTCAGAAGCTGATGGCTGAGTTCATTGTGGCCCCTCAGTCCATTTGTCACATCAAGTGCAATCTGCATCCTATGGTTCTTCTCCGGGCCTCCACTGGTCAGCTTCCCAGTGTAGACTTGCATTTTCCAGGTGTAGCTGGATTGTGCATCACAGGCACCCATATCTTGGTGCCATAGTTTTCAGGCTTACTGGGCATATATTTCATGAAAGGAACGCAACCTTTTGACCAGAGAGATAACTATCAGTAATTTGTATCAGTGTCAGTGTCAGAAAACAAGCATATAAATCAATGATAATATTGCAATACATAATAAATTCACAGAGAAAATTACATTACAGATATGAAAATAAAAATATACCTCTGAATGGAAACAATTACTTGTCCACTGTTACTTAAGGCCCAGGGTTGTAGAGGTATGGCAGGCACTCGAACCCACTTCTCACAGTCCTTTCTTATGGCCATCAGTTTCTCTCACTTGTCTCACAGGTCTCGACTCGCGTTTATCGAATCATAGCATTGGCTATGGCATTGTGGCAAGACAATCGCCCTTCCACTCTCGTTATCCCAGAGACTAGATGTAGCCTCGCCTCAGGACTTATACACACCTGCTAAGATTAGCAGCCCTGTGTAGGCACGCAGGTCAATCTCATCCGGTCTTTTTTATCTGAAGATGATGCATCGTGCTCTGGGTTGTATTCTTCCCCATATTATTCTTGAGATACCTGCTCTCCCCCTCTTCTAAATCATTGTTCTCTTGTTCCTCCTGGATATCTGAAAAAAAAAACAGATCTATGAACTGTTGGGCACTGAAATGCGCACTCATGGCTGCAGGGGAGATGTACACACATAAGCACAATTTCTCATTGTGTGTTTGTGGTGTGTAAATGACTTGCTGGGTCAAAATTGACCCTAAGACAATGTTTGTACCCTTGCGGTGTGAAGCTTTCATGGGAATATGAACAAAAGCAATGTTTCACTTTTTTAATGTTGGGGTCAGTGTAATGTGTGAAATGTCATTACATTTTAAGTTGAGAAAAAAGATCATTTGAGGGGTTTTCTCTGCAGTTAAATACAGGTCATTTTTTCACCCATAAGACACCACTGCTCCAGGTGTCAGTGACTCATATAAAGAATTTAGCTTTGCTCAGTCATAGAAACACTGCATTATGAGACTAAGCTAATTAAATTAGGGCTCCCACAAAAATGAAAGGTTAAAAGAATAATAGAGTAGCAGAAGAACTGATGTAACAAATTAGATTTTAGTCTTGAAAACAAAACTGAGAGCATTATTATAGGTGTGTACATAGTATTACATCAAATCACTGGTGTTGTTCCAAGCAAGCAAACATTTTTCTGTTTATAGTATTCAGGGCACATTCATCTCCTAAAATTGTTCTCCCTTTCAACACAAGCATCTCTAATCTGCTTCCAGATTCAGTCAAAGTTTACAGAAGTGTAGATCAGCTTGTTTTTTTGGGGGGGTTGCTTGTTTTGACAGGGTATTTAGTATTTTGCACTGAAACATTGTATGTGTCTTAACTATCTGGGCTAAGATTGTATGAAAAATGCACAAGTTTAATCCTCAATATTTTACTTCTAATTAACAAGATATATTTTGTTCTTCCATCTAGCCATCTATTTAACAGTATACAACAATGTAGCACCATCTCACTAGCACCATTGGCAGTGTGATATATTGGCATATTATACTAGTTCCTCCATCCATTCACTTCTCCATGGATAATCTTATTTCCTCTCCTTTCTCTCTGTCATGCAGAGGTGGACTGCGGCCACCCAGGTGCACCTCCTCATGGAGTGATGATGGGAGAGAAGTTTACCTTTGGCGCCACGGTGCGCTACTCCTGCTCTGGAGACCGCCAGCTCATAGGAGACTCATCACTCACCTGTCAGCTCAATGGACACTGGACTGCCCCACTGCCCCACTGCTCAGGTACACACACACACACACACACACACACACACACACACACACACACACACACACACACACACACACACACACACACAATGTATTCCCACATGTAGAAGCATGCCTGCACACATTCACACGATAACAAATTAGTTTCTCTCTTTATCTTTTCCTCTATGACACTGATATTAATACCATATTAGGAACTGATAGTTGTGTTTAAAGGTTCAGTTCACCCAAATTAAAAAGCATAAACAAGTCATATTTTCCTACTAGCCTCTTGTGGTATCTAGCCACCCAGTTAATTTGGGTTTTATTTACCCAGCCTTTGATATTACTGCCATCACCCTGATACTACAGAGTTTAATAGAATTCCATGTGTGCTCACAGCATTAAAAAAATATTTTTTTAAAAATTCAACAGCAACATCTCTTTTCACAAACAGTGTCCCAAATCCTCCATAGAGTACACGGTCAACAGTTTTCATAGGACTATTTCTTTGATAGTAAGTAGTTTCAAACTTGTTCATAGCACTGTTTTGTAGATAATACAGACTAACCAGGACACTATTTCCACAAAGACTAGAAAGCCAGTGTTGAATTTTTTAAAATGCAATTTCCCACCAATGAAATTCAATTTAACTCTGTATTAGAATACCACAAATATTAAAAAGAACTCAAAACCTGGGAAAGTGAAGTCAAAACCATTTGTATAGTTAGATAACACTAGAGGTAAGCTAGAATTGTCAGGAGAGTTTTCAAATTACTCCTACAACATGAACACCGCACTGCAATGGTGTAGTGCCTGGGAGTCCCGGTATTATTAGGATATATGGATACCACTGTGTGAAGTTCAGAAAACACAAAGCAGATATCAGCCTACTGAGCCAATTTCATACCCTCAAGTTACACCCCCTTCAAGCTCTTATGGAATTTTTAAATATTACCTAGTTGCCAAAATATTAGATCATTATTGTCCACAAATTCTCCATTGACCTAAAGCAGGTCCAGCATTTCACATTTCAGAACAGGCACTCTTGTGGTTTTTCTGATGTGTCTGCATTTGGCTGATGAATGCTCAATGAGTACACTGATGGTGGAGCAGTGTCAAGTAACCCCCAAACAGTACCATTTAGCCATCATTCCTCTTTGATTCAATGATAGGGAGTTATGACACCATAATAGTCATTCAAGTGAGTGATCACTCTTGACAATACCTAAACTCTGGCAAACAAAAGTTTGAATAGAACTGTTTGTGTCCTGTGTTCAAGACCTTTAGTTGCAGACACTTGATGCTTTTCTGAAAATCTAAAAAAAAAAATTAAAAAAAAAATAGTCCTTAGTGTATGTCTGTAGAACTACAAACTTCCCCTGTTAATACCCATCTGTGCTCTTCCCTCCCATCACACTTGAGCATTCCTGACCATTTAAGTGGATTCTCTTTACTGAATGTTCACTTGGTTTGTTCAATTCACTGATCCAGAAGTAATGTTTTTAAGCAGACTTGTATGACAGTTTTTCCCCCCTTCTGCTTTAAATAGAAGTGTGAACTCTCTACTCACCTTCAATATTTTGTATTTACTCAGACGTTGGAAAAGTAGAGAGGCGGTGGGGAAGCCTCCCAGGATAGTAAGAAGACACATATTGCAGAAGATCAAATCTATATCACAGTCAGAGTTTACGTTGGGTTTTTTGCTCTTAGTTTTTCAAAATGGAGAGAGCGACACAGAGAGATGTGGCAGGGTGCTTGTTTGTTTGCACTGTGTATATACTGTAGCCTGATGTATAGATGTTTTTAGGCCTTCTAATGATTTTGGTGAGTATACCATGCAGTGTATGTAAGGTACTGTGTCAACTAGTCTTCAAAGGCAATTTTCCATCTGTTATTGAGATGATTTGATCAGCATTCTAATATAATAACAAATGAGCCCCTTGCAAAGTTGCGATTTGCAAATTTGCATTATATTTCATTTTCATTGCCCGCTTTCAAGGTTGTGTAACACCAACATGAGGTCTGCTGCCTGCGTTTGTCTGAAGATATCCAGCAAATATACTGTGCTTTAATCTAGGTTAAAAAAAACCATTTAATACCAAAATAGAATCAGCACTTTTAATTTTACGTCTAAAACCTAATCAGCATCAACTCATCACATGAGAAGTGAGATAAGTAAAGCCAATGTGAATGTATTCCCATGTATTTAAATTGTCAAAGAGCAATTGCTGTTTAGAGAGTAAAACCCTGTGGAGGAATTTGTGGAGCAGAGTAGGAGTCCTGGGTCAGCGACTGGAGGATTTAATCATTATAAATGATGCTGTGACTTATTGAGCTAAAGAAAAAGGATGTGATGAGGTGAGTTATAGCAGATTATATGAATTTTAAGTCAGGTTAAAAATGCACCCTTAATTTGTTTTTATGATACAACACCAACCCCATGGCAGATACTAATAGAAAAAGATGACATTGGATTTTTAAAGACACTAAAGAGGGATTAAGGGCAGTTTTCTTATTTCATTTTTAACTGATTTCATTTCATAAAGGTAGAATATTTACATGTAAAATTGAAGGAACACATTGTGACATTTTATGATTCAGGAATTATTGATATTGATGTTTATTATAGAAGATGGTCATTAGTGTAAATGCAATGTCCTCACAGCCACACCAGATTGTACCGCATTAGTGCTTCTAATTAATAATGAAATCAGAAACTCATAATGGAAAAAAGAAACCTTTTGTAGATCATTCGTTCATTGCTAAGAGGCTTGATGAATTCATACCCATGGAAGCAACTATCTGTTACAGCTTCAGTAGAAATCAGAGGGAAATAAAGTTGTGAGGCAGCAAATGTCTGGAGAGTGTTAAATTAGTGCAAATGTACATTTTAGCACCTAGTTTCACAGGCACATTGCAAAAACTTATGAAGTGATGCAATTAGTACTGCAGTGTTACCAAGATAAATGAGATGTCCAGAAAGTATTAATACATGTCTTGATGTTTTTTGAAACATTTCCTGTTTCATGTCCCATCACTTAGTCTAAGCCTCCCTTTGATGCTTTCCAAAAATTTTTAAAGTTTATTTGCAGAATAGTTGCAGCATAGTCTTTAAACATGTTCATCTGCAGGTCTAGAAATTATTAAAATGGAACATTGCTATTTTCAGAGACTGTAGACCAACAGTACCAGCAAAATAATCTCAGCTATGAAGTCCTCAGAAGTCCAGCCCAGCGTCACCAACAATTCTCCTCCATGCATCCATCCCTGCATCGACTGTATCTCTCCTCTCATCTGTCCTCCCCTGTTAATTAGTAAGAGCAGGCTTAAAACTGCTTGCCAAGACATAGACATTCCCCTTTTGTGCTCGTCTTTTGCATGGCTCAGTTGAGGGCCTTATTATTTCCTTACAAAGGGAGCCTGGTGAATGGACATTAACTCAAATTCAAACCAAATCCACCACCATCCCAATTAGTGAGATTATAGCTGTCATAGTACATGCCTGGCCGAGCTGCCCCACCTAACCGAAGGGGACTAATGAAGTACCGACAGCTGCTGTGAGACATACACACACATGTAAGCTCACAGAAATGGACATGCACACACCAAGGCAACAAATGAGCATGCATACTTACATGCACTCACAAAGACAAATGCATGCAAGAGGCACAAACACACACATGCATCAAGTGCACTCAAACATACACACGCATGTAGTAAAATGGTAGACATGTATGCACACACACTCATTGCTAATTACTGCCACACACAAGCATATCATCTCCAGCTGTGAGCCTTTGACCTGACAAATCCAGTCCATGCACATGTGAGCAATTGGATGTGCATAGAAGATATGAGCTTGATGTTTGTGCAGTAAGGCTTTGTCAACAAGTCCAGTATTAGTGCATCTGTTTGCTGCGCTGTAGACAGAGAGCTGCAGCTAATACACAGAGAATGATGCACAGGGTGTATGCACAGCTCAAGGAATAGGCACTCAAAGCCAATAAAGCACTGACTTCCCACAAAGAGACAACATGTACTGAACCGTATAGATGAGCACAAAAGGAGATTAGATATCATACTTACTAAATCTATCTATCTATCTATCTATCTATCTATCTATCTATCTATCTATCTATCTATCTATCTATCTATCTATCTATCTATCTATCTGATTCTTTTGCTCTCTTTCCTCCATTTCATTTCTCTGAGAAAGCAGAAGCAGCAGTGATAGTGGTGGTTGGTGTTATGTGTTTTTTTTCCTTTGCACTGAGGATGTCCCTAGTGAATCCAAAACCAAAAACCTCCCCACCCCCTAGACTCCATTCTGACTCAGACACCACTCAGCTTGGCTTGCTGTTCATCACAACATGAAATGTTCAGTAGTCGCACCGCCCTGACTCCATACCTGTCATCTCTCTCTCATTTCTTATGTTTGAGAAAAAGAACATGTCCCATTTTTTTACCCACCGGAGACAACCCTAATGGGGACATGGAAGGAGAATTAATGAGAGATGCAGCATCTCTTCTTATCTGCCTTAATCCATAGATGTGCAAGACAGGTGGTGCAAGACACTGACAGTGCTGTATGTTCTTTTACAGGACAAAAGACAGGAGAGATATTTCAGGAAAATGAAAATGCATTTAGCTTCAGAGGTCAAACTTTATTCATCATTTCTCATAACCACAGCTGGTTGCCTTTTAATGCTGGTCCCACTGCTTTTATGGACGGAAAGTGCCTGGTGTCAAAGCAGTGAAAGGTTGTTGGCTTGGTGACAACTGCTCATTGGTGCATTGTGTGTTTTAGATGTACAAAAGCTGTACAGTTTGGCTCTAAGTCCTCTCTGTATTGGCTGTCTGCTTGACAAACAGTATGTTGCACTTCACTACCATACCAACTTAAAAGTTCCCATCTATGAGCACACAAATAGACACTTAAAGTTGATGGCATATTGCTCCTTGTCTGGTTATCTCCCACTGCAGGCGACTCGGCGGGCACCTGCGGGGATCCCGGCACACCTGCCCATGCCAGCAGGGAGGCAGGGAACTTCAAAGTGCGCAGCAAAGTGCGCTTCACCTGCGCAGTGGGACATACACTATACGGCTCAGCAGAGAGGATCTGCTTCCCCAACGGGACCTGGTCGGGCAGACAGCCGTTCTGCAAACGTAAGAAAAAGCTCTACAATGTCTCTATGATGTTGTGTATGAAACAGTAGGAGAGGAGAACATAGGAGTCTTACAAAGAGGTAACATACACAAACATTTACACTCAGTTACACAAAGAGATATTTGGTTATAGTACAGCATATCAAAACTCAATACATTTTGTGTATTGACTGAAAAGAAGCCATGACACCAAGTATTTAACTGTAAAGTACTGAATGCTTAGTCAGATTCTTAGGGCCTGATTAACTAAAGGTTTGCATGTGTAAAAACGTGTGCAAACTTGATATCACCTGCAAAAAAATGTGCAAGCTGATCTACTAACGCAGCGCACTGAGGCTTGCGTCTTTCAAATGTGCAAGATAATACGCGCTTGTCCATTTAGTACGTTTGCCATAATGAATATGTAATATGGGGCGTTTCAACCCCAGTGTGCAAAATACAGGAATCAGCAGAAAATGCAAATATGTTATTTAGCATGCGCATTGTGATTCACCAAACCTGATGGTAATTTGCTGGTGGTAACTGCGCCTATAAATAATATGTTTGAGTGGCAGGTATTGCACATAGATGACTCTCTGTTACTGTGGAGAGGAGGAGACAGAGGCACAATGACAGAATATGCAGATAATGTATTGTTTCCACCCGTGTTAATATTTTTGCTATATCTCAATATGTTTGTTTGCCTCTTCCACTAGAATCTCTAATTCCATGGCATCAAATTTAATTTTGCACGTGTGGGCTTTCTGCTCATCCAAACTCTCCATTAAGACCCGCAAACCCTCATTTAAATACTGCTGTCTGCACCTGTTGTCATTTGTGCAGTTATTCTTAGTAGATCACCTGCAAAACGTACACTAACCAAACTACACACGCAATTTAGTACCCTTCATTTGGAGTCTTGGTAAATCAGGCCCAATGTGTCTTGTTTAGCCATGCTGTTGTTAATGTATACTAAGTGACGTGACAGCTTCATCCACATATTATGTTAAATACCTATAGACACTAGAGTGTTACATTGCTGCTCTTAATGCACCTCAGTACTCTCAAATATACAATGGTGATGATTCAGTCTGTAACCAGTTCATGAATGTTTGAAGGTGGTTAACAATCAAAAGGCAGATCATTCTAATAGCAGTAACAAACACTAGTTGTTATACTAACCTTGTATTGAAAACTGTCCCAATTCATGGGCTGCATGCAAGAGTAATTGTGCACAAAGTGTATACATAGCAAGCTCTCATAGGCATCCACACCTTCACATACAAGTTATTGCAAAAACTCAGTACCGCACCAGATGGATAAGTATCTCTCTGCTGCAGTCTGGTATTTTCTGCCAGCACATGGTGCTGTGACTAGCTTCCAGATTGCAACCAAAAAATAAATTAATTCTAGACACCTAAAGCCAAGTCCCTTTTGGATTGTGATAAATGAATCATTGTGGATTTTGAAGATATTAGTTCACAGAACGCCAGCTCTACATCTTGCATAAATTACCCCCAGGGGTCAACCAGATATTGAGGCAAATGTCTGACTGCTTCTGCTCTCCACTACTTACTGTCCGCCAGCTTGGCACAATGCCAGTGACATTTTTAATATGATACTATAGGCCAATGCACAAGGCCCTCTGAACTACTCTCTGCATTTCCGTCAATCTCTCTTGTTTTTCTCTCTTTTTTTGTCTGTGTCCCTTTCTCTCCCCTTCATTTCCCCCCAATGTCAGCCTTTTTCTATCACTTCTCCCCTGATGTCTCTTTGTCTTAATCTCATTGTCTGGCTGTCTCTCCATCCATGTCCACTTCTCCATCTGTCCCTCCTCTGTCTCTCACTCCCTCTATTGCTCAGCCCCTTTCCTCCCTCCTCGGCCTTTACTATGCATCTTTCCTACCTTTTTATCTCCTCATCTCCCAGCTGCACTTCTGATTTAAAGATTGTTTTAGCTGTCCCTTTCCCTCGAGAGGGAGGGGACAAGAATTCACTGGAGCCTGAATGCGTTTCGATGCTGTCTGTCTGTGATCTAAAGCCCTGTCTACTGTTAAAGCTCATCTATCTGTTATCCATAACATTTTACAGTCTCTGGAAAACAGTCACTATGGATATTCAGCTTAATATCCATCTCAAATCACCATCAAAGTTTGTCCTGTCTATGTGTCATTATGTCTGTCTTGAATTATTAAGAAAGGCATGCATGTGCATTTACAGGACAGGAACGTGAGGATGTTGGCATCTAGGGTGTTAGTGTATGTGCCAGAGTAATGTGTTTGCACCTCGATGAATGTGTGTGCTTATGTAAGCACATGTACTAATTGAGAAATTACCACCGCACCTATAACGCGTTTGTCTCCTACTAGAATCACTATTTCAGATTTTCCAGGCAATTAGGTGATTGAGAGAGCAAATCAGTTTACTAATTAGACATGATTTGGAGCAGAAGAAAAACACATGAAACAAACTCCTCTTTCTTCTTCTCTTCTCTTTCTTCAGGGATATATTTTGTGATACATACTGAAGTTCAGGGAAGGATACAGCAAGGAGAAAATGAATTTACCCTACAGTCCACTACAGAAATGCCATTTTTCCTCCCAGCAATCCCTAATGATTGTACAAGGAGTGATATTTTGTCATAATGTATCAATAAAATTATTCTACAACTGCTCCTTATATTGTTAAATGTACTTAGTAAAAGTTATGTTATCATTAAAGTCCTCCGACTATAATTGCAAATTACTCCATCTTCTTCTTGTTTTCAGATTGAATTAAGTGTCATTACCACAAATGTACTGCTATGGGACTTGACAATATACAAACTGCACTTAATTTACTGATGAGTCATCAATAATATGATGGAGATTTGTGTACCACTGCACCAGATCTGCTCATTAGTGTCTCTTAATGAAAGCTGTTATGCTGTATAGAGTATGGTTCTTTACTGGTTTTGGTCATAGCTTCTTTAAAAGAAAAACAATGCTTTCTCCCATCCCCTGATGTGAGGCGCACACATGATGGGAAGCTGTGACACAAGCCAGTGATTTCTATTTGCTCATTTCAAACTGTTCCACCTGAGTACTAATCAGGCAAAAAGTCAAAAATCTACAAATATGCATCAGGTGAAAAGCACAACAGCAATTGTTTCATGAATAAATATTTTTATTCACATAATATGGGAGGAATATATTTTTCAAAGTCCTTTAATCACCTTGAGGCCTTCAGAAGTCATCTTGCAGCCACCATGGGGGCTCCCAACCCTCAGATTGTGAATCACTGATATGGAAAATAGAAAATCCATTACTATTTTACACCTCTGACCTTCACCTCCTCTCTTTTCTTCCTTGTAATGCAGCGGTACAGTGTGGGAACCCAGGTACACCTGCTCATGGCCGTATTTCCCGCGTGGATGGCACAACCTTCTCCCACTCCATTGTGTATTCTTGTATGGAAGGCTATTTCCTAACTGGCTCGCCCACACGCCAGTGTCTGGCCAATGGCACATGGTCTGGCACGACTCCAAACTGCACAAGTGAGTATTATATGCATCGAAACATAAAGGGAGATTGGTGTCATGTTTCTTGGTCTTGTGGAATACACTAAAAAGCCCACTCTGTTGCACAATGTTCATGTTATGAAAGGAAAAGAAGAGCAATGCATTGTCTACTCACTGTGAAAGAAAATTCAGCCACACTCCTAAATATACCAGTGCTATGAACAGTGCAATTCAATGTTTCTTGGTTGAGCTTAATCACACATCTACATAGGCATTCACAGAATTTGTTATTGTCACTTTCAGAAATAGAACAGGAAAATAAGTGAAAATAGGATTAGGGAGATTTGTCACTCCCATGGGTATTGTGGGTACACCCACAATGAATTAAGTGGCATCCTGGTTGTGAGCATCTGCTGACCAAGTACGCGTCCAGGCGTGTCACTCACACAGTATAGTTGACTGAATCAGTTATTGCTCTGTAGTCTGTGTGATGCTCCATGAACAATAAAATGGAACTGAAGATTATTACGCTCCCTATTTCTCCCAAAAGGAGGCGCTCCAAGTGATCAACAGTGGTGATAAATAATGGTATAAAATTTCAAACAGGACATAAATCTCTTTGAGCCTCCTCTCCCTGTGAAGCGTCAAAACTGTCAGGTGCTTTTTTATTGTCTGAATCTCAGCAAATGAGCCTTGCAGTAATTAAGAAGTATGGCAATCTATATTCAATTTGCACCAGGATGACTATCAAACAAAATTACACATTGTTCTTCTCTCTGAAAATCACCACATTCTCTCTTCCTCATTCTTTTTGCTTGTTATTGAATCACAAGAAAAGATAAATGGTATAGGCATAATTTTCAATTTTGGAATGAAATGAGTCTCTGGAGAGATAAACACAGGGAGGGAGAAGAAAAGAAAGATTGAAAATTGGATTGAATAATAATGATCATTCAGAAAAGAACAATAGCTTTCTTTCCTCTTTTCCCAAATTCTAGCTTGCTCATCACCAAACTTATTATAGTTATCCGTCTGTATGCCATCACTTCATATTATGTTTCAGTGGTCACTTCAGGAACATCAATACTTAATATGCCAAGATTGGCCCAGTGTGCCTTCATTAAGGAGGCAATCATTTTCATGGTTCATGGGTAATCGATCATGTAGGTTACCAGATCAAAGTCACACAACATTCTCAAGGGGAAAGAGAAAAGTTAATCTTTTATTTTTTTATTTTTTAATCTCTTGGTGACTGATAAATGAAACTTATAGTGCATGTGGAGGAATTAGCAAATTAGCTGAAGTGCACTGGGAAAGAGACTTGCTCAGTGAACTGTAAATTAAAGCCATAAAGCAGTTTATAAATTAAACAGTAAACACTGATTATTCAGGGAGACTATTTGCTTTGTAACATGCCCTGATCTTGTTGATATATCTCTACTGTGTTTAATATTCTCCTCTGTCTTGCTTCTATTCCTTTTCTCCCTCCCCTAGCTTAAACACCAACACTGATACTTTCCTAGTGACATGGGGTAAAGGAGTGTAGGGAGGGTTGGATTAAATATACTTCAGGGCACACATGTCAATCAGTGTATTTAGAAGCCACATTACAGTTTTTTTATGGAAACCTAATTTTTTAAAATGTCATGCAAATAAGCAATCCAGCATCATTAAGCATAACAGTGAGTTCTTGGGTCCAATATAAGTAAATCCAATGACTAACTAACTGAAAATGAAATATATAATACCAAATAAGTCACTTTGCATACACAGGAAAAATTGTGTAATCTCTCACTCCAGACCTGTCCTCTAGTTCTGCCAACTGTGGTCTAAAAGCTATTACATCAAAAACAAAACACTTCAGAATGTAGGTCCAAATATCACCAACACAGCTAAAATATGTAAACATGGTACTGTCAGACCTGTTCCATGTAAATTCAGGTTTGAGAGTAAAAAGGTTATGGTAGTGCATATTAAGTCATTCTCTGATTTTCTGCCCTTGATTGTTTTTCTCCCAGTAACCTGGTTTCCTGGGAGAAAGTAATGTATTGAATGAAAAAAGCTGCATTGTGAAGTTAAGTTGTTTTAGTCAACAGCCTCCAGCCTTTATGCATTGTGCTGTCAGCACAGTGCACTCCTACAGATAGGCACATGTAAACAATTACATTCATGCACACGCACTCTTTTTCTCTTGGTCCCTCTCTCTAACTTTTTCTGCCACTTTCTTCCACTTTTTCATATCCTCTTGAGATGTCCTAGTTGATACCAATTGAAATTTTCATCACTTGTCTTTTATTCATGCCAGCTGCTTTGGAGAGACATGTCATGCTTAATTCAGGATGGTGTGTTTCAGTGTAATTTTAATGGCTAAATGTACAGAAGACCTACAATGTGCCATACACAAGCATTCTTATACAGGGACCCAAAAATGCTGATACCCATAAACTGCACATACACTCAGCTACAAAGAAAGCAGTTCAGTTGCATTTTTCCATTTATCATCATAATTTAAGATGCCCTAATTTAAACAGGCAAATACTATAGTCAGTTTTTCAAAATCTCTTTTTTCTTGCTTCTTGGTCTCGCTATGAAATAGAAGTGTTATTTTTAGCGTAGAATGCCATTCAATGCCATTGCACCTTTATCTCCAAAATATAGTGTCTATAGCATTGTTCAAATTGTATCTAAGTCAGTCACAGTAGTTTTTAGATGGAAAGGAATATTTGATTTTAATTTGAATCCCATGCAGATATTTTCCAATACCTGTCTTAATTTAACCAATTGATAGTCTCACACATATAGACTTCATCCAATATTTAAATGTGGTAACCATGTATTGTGAATTGGTTGAACATGATGTTAAATGTCAGACCAGTCAGAGCATTATGGGTAGCATTTAAATGATAGTCATTTTTCGCCACTACTCCATATGGTATACCAACTAGTTAAGAAAAAAAGAAGAAAAGAAGATATTTTACTCACACATGTTAAACTCATGGTAGATCTAGAGGAGAAATCAGAGAATCTGTAACCATGGTACATCCCCTTTGCACCATGGATATCTATATCAAAGTATGAGCCAATCATAGATAACAAAATAAGAAAATTTAGACCCACAAGTCTGTAGATCACAAGGTCAATAGGTTTATTCCTTTGGAGACCATGAATGTCTGTGCTAGACTGCTCAGCAATCCATCTAAAAGTTATTGAGATGTTTCATTCTGGACCAACCGACAGACAGACTTACACTGCCATCCTCATAACCATGCCCCTAGCATCACTGTAAATGGAGTTCTATCTGTCACTGTGCATCAAACATCAGATACATCAGTGTCAACTGAACTACAATTTAATCATCTGACACAGATTATAGGATACAGGGTTCAGGAACCTGTGAGGAGGACATAGTGCAGAGTTCCTTCAAGTATACAGAAGTCACATGCAACAAATAATCATACAGTACATGTTTAACTTCTGTCATCTTTCAGACAAACATCAGGGCTGCACAGTTAACATAGAATTTCACCTGATTTTGTGTTTTCTTACTGGTCAGTGTTATAGTTTCATGTTGGTTTTGAAATAGATCTATCCACTGCAGGATTAGATTTATTATTGCAACATATAAAATGTATTAGCAAAGTGAAGACCATACTTCTTCTTTGTGTTTAGAACTAACTGCTCTCATGCATATCCTGTCAGGATACAAAGTTAGTCTCATCCAATGATGATAAATATGTCCAAGTGTTGAAGTCCTTGGCAGCAACTGAAAATAAACAAACAAGAATTAATTCAAGGTGGGAGGCGTTAGCAGGGACAGCCATATGCATCAAACTGGCTTCTGAAATTAAGGTGAACAAGTCAGGAAAGACTTGTATTAAGTAGGCACAAATTAGAGCTGTAAGATGAAACAAGGGCTATGAAAAAGCAATCAGATAGAGGCTGGCAACCCACAATTCCACCAGAGATAGCATAGGTCAAGACCTGACAATGTAGTTGGCCAATACTCAGCCATCTGTTTGCTTTGTAAAACTTGTGCCATAAGAAGGAGCCAAGATTAGGCGTATGAAAGGAAGAGATTAAAGGAATGAACAAAATTTATTAGTGGAAGGGGTCTTCGCAACATTATTGCTATTTTAATTGGGCCCTCTCCTTGAATAAGATAAAAAGTAATCCACCCTCCCGCTGTATCACAAAATAATAAGACCTCAATAGCGAATTTTTTGAAAGGGAATATATAAGCAGAACATAGATAATACTGCTATTTTTACATAGACAATGAGGGCCTCCCTCACACTTAAGTTGGGGGCATACCACAACAGGTGCTGTATGATGATGCTTTGTAGGCTTGATATATCATTGTGTCATTATTATAGAGCCCAGCTGGCTTTATGTGCAGGCAGGTATTTATGTTGAATAGTGAGCCTGCTGCAATGAAGCACACAGCCATTATTTATGCACTCTGAGCCACTGTGTTTATATCGTCGCTGTCAGGTGAAAACCATGTATATTTGATTTTCAGATCAATTGAATGAATAAACGCTCCTTTGAGAGTTAATAAAGTTCTGCGAATAAAAACAAATTGCACTGTCACAGAACTTAATCCAAGGATGATGTTCTTGAAACTTGTTTTTTAATTGGAAAGCATTACTGTGTGGATCACTGTAATTGTGTGTTGTTACAATGGAGATGTAAGGTCTAGCTCATCATTTTGTTACCAAGCTCAGTTTGTTTAATATTAAATCATGGCTGTAATCCACACTGCATATGAATACATAGTCATTATCAGAGGTTTTTCCTGTAAGAGTATTCGCATGTTTCAACACCATACAGATGTTGTCAAATTTGCAGTCTCTCAAGTCTTAAGAGCTATTTAATGACTTCAAAAATACACAAAAGCAACACCCAGGGAGGAGCAGTACTCTACAGTATATGTGGAAATGTTCACATCTGTGATTGAACGAAACACAACTTTTCTGAATCATTTCAGTAAAAGATAACAGGGAAACAACTAATAATACTACAACTGTACAACAATGGTATGTTTTTATTGAAAACTGGATGGGAACAGGTAGATGCTTTGAGTCAGCGAATCATAACATAAAACATGAACTGGTAAGGTTTGGAGAGCCTGCGTGTGGCTATATCGTTTGTATTGATAGTGAGACACTGAGTTGTTAAAACAAATACAGTACCAGTCAAAAGTATGGACACACTTTCTCATTCAAAAGAATGGGGAGGTGTTTCCAAACTTTTGAATCAGTCATCATATGCTCTGATTTAATCATACTTCACACTCTACCTCCCTTTTTTCTTATAGTAAATTAATAATGTTTATGTATATGTAAGTGTATGCCCTCATGGCACAAGTGAACGGGTAGCCATATACCAACAATATATAGGAAAGAAATAAGTAAGAAAGAAAAATTAAAGGGAAGGTTAAAACAGAATAAAAGCATTGATGAAAAATCATATCCTGTTGTATGCTATCAAATAAATTATGACCTCCTGAAACAAAATGAAAATGAAATAGACGTGATGAGTGGCACTCACTGTAATACCCATGTCACATGTCATCCATGCATGTACTTTAAAAGGTAACTACACACACACACTTATATATATATATACTCATGTATCACCCAGATTCCCTATTTCTTCAGTTAATATTGATCCAGAGTAATGGTCCATGTACATTATGCTTGCATATCTCTGTAACGTGGACTTTAATGTTCTGTCTCATGAATTACGTACCTGCTATGCATGCACCTAAACTGCCCCACATGTGTATATAATATAAGTTTTATATAAGGGAATCCACTGCTATTCATACATCCTGTTTTTATTATCGATTATCTCACATATTGTACATATTTACACTTGCATACACTTAATTTTGCATGTAATTATAACCTTTATTGTTAACATGGTTGCAATATTTAATACATGTTCTCCATCTGTTATCAGCTATATGTCTTTGTGATTGTAAATGACATCCTTTCCACAATATACATTTTATTGATCAGATCTCTTCATGTCCTTATTTGTGGCCTGTATGTTTGACACCAGTTGCATGTGATTGCTCTCAGTGCAGTACATCTAAAGATTCTTGCTAACTATTTGTCATACAAGAAGGCCATATTTGGTGTCTGGTTGGAAATTTACTTTCAATATCACCTGGACTACATTATGTATTGCTTCCATAATTGACTTTAATGCTGGGCAAAATCATAATATATGAGAAAGGTTAGCAGTTTAGTCCCCACAGTTCCACAAGCACTTTGGAGAACTATTGTCATTTTATTTTGCCTGTGAATATTGTATCTTCCACAAATATTCCCACCAAAAAAGTCAATTGATTTGTGGGTGTTGATTTTTATTCCCTTCCATTCATCTTGTGATATATCAATTTCTAATTCCATTTTTATTTTCATCATTTCTTTTTGTATTAGTAAGATTTCTTTTTTTAAAGGATATTTTATGGTTTATTTTATTCATACTTTGGTCTTTCAAATAATCTTAACTAGGGGATGTAAACACATACTAGTGTTATTCTGCATCTGACAACTTCCTATCTTCTTACCTGAAGATAGCAGAGTAAAATGTGACTGTGGTAAATCATATTTTCTGGAGAGATTATCGAAAGAAACAACTCCGTCATCATTGATAAACTGTCCAGCCCAAGGATGATAAGATTCACATCATACTGGACTATATACAAGCAGTGATGAAGCAACGTTTGGCCTTCATCTAGGTGAGGTGAAACCTGCAAGGCTGTGATGGGGTGCCTGTAGTACCCAGCAGAGCTTTGGATAACCATGAACAGCACCAGTAAATGCTTCTAAGACCTCGAGGCAGCAGAGGAATTGTAGCTGGAAGGACAGGCTACTTTTTTTTTTCTCCTCTCTCTCTTCGATGCTAGCTCTTCAGTCTACATTTGTCCAGCCAGACTTTGGGACAGTATGCCTTATCTCTTCTTATACCTTATCTCTTTCTCACTAACCCCACCTGCCTATAAGCTGACATCTTTATCCTTGGGGGAAGTATATATGGGCCAATATATTAACCACATATGCATGGGTGAGGTCCACTTTTATTTCCCTACTTTCAGGGAGATTTTC
This sequence comes from Scomber japonicus, assembly GCF_027409825.1. Taxonomy (NCBI): domain Eukaryota; kingdom Metazoa; phylum Chordata; class Actinopteri; order Scombriformes; family Scombridae; genus Scomber; species Scomber japonicus. The sequence goes on along the minus strand of NC_070587.1, from coordinate 17,789,786 downwards.
TTAATAGCTTTGGTGTCCCGTATAGGTAATGACACCATATTCTCCTTGAGGTACCAATTACTCTTATTTACATCGTCATCATTGGTTTGACGCAGTTGTCCGTTATTGTTACTACTGGTCACAAAAAATGGAAAAAAAGACTATTGCTGGTGGAGAGTTGTTAGGTGTTTTAACTACACACAGCAGTTCAAGATGAGGTTCAGACTCATTAGTAGGTGTTCTAGTAAGCTAGTTTGTTATAATGATGTTAGACCTTCAAGTTGTTTCTCAGTTGTGGAGAGGCATCCAAGTAGGGTTCTACCATATTTTCATCTCCAAGGTCAGATGTTACATAGCTAATTGCCATACATTATGACATATGGCAGAAATAGATAACCAACCAAAAACTTGCTGGAATGTTCAAGGAGCTAACCATCCTGTAAATTGCAATGAATCTTAAGAAACTGAAGCAGTATATTTACAAGAGACACACTAGTAGAATAGTAGTGACAATACAAGGCTTAGAAAAGGTAAGCATGCAAGTACTTCATTCTAGTTTTAATGTGCAAGGTCTAGCCTCTGCCATACTTATACATAGGAATGTCCAATTAATCAAATCTAAGGTAATATCTGATATAAAAGGGCGTAGGTAGTTATTGCGTAGGTGAAATTGTTCAATGTACCTGTTATTCTAGCTGAAGTATATGCCCCAATTTGGGATAATGTTGCTTTCTGTAGGGAGCTCTTCTCTTGACTCCCTGAGCTAAATCATTTTTAAATCATTAATCCTGGGCACAGACTTTAACTGCATGTTACACGCCACTCTGGACAGCTCAGGACCCACCAGTAAAACCATGGCTAATTCAACATCACATCTCTTCTTCAGGCCTATGGTATAGTAGATCCCTGGAGATAACAAACCCTAAGTCCAGACAGTACACATTTTTTCTCCCCTGCACACCAATCCTACTTGAGGATAGAAATCTTCCCTCTGAATTAAAGGCTCCTGCCTAGAAATTGTAATTTCAGTCCATAGTGCAGTAGTATTGTCACTTTTTCCTCCCAGATAATGAATTTTCTAGGCATATGTGGAGGATGAATCCCCTCATGCTATCTAATGACAAGCTTGTTTCATTTTTATCCAATCAAATAAATTACTTCTTAGAAACTAATGACACACCAGATACCAGTAAGGATAATTGATGGAAAGCCATGACAGCTTACCTTAGAGGGCAAATTATTTTATATACAGCAAACATGAACAGAGGGAAGGCACAGCACTTCCAAGAACTATCTACCTTAATTAGCAAATGGATTGAAAATAGGAAACAACACTCTCAGCAAACCTGTATAAGGAAAGTGTGAGCACAATTGTATATCTCAGATTTATGATGTACCGCTGTCAGTGGCCGCACCTTTCTTGTATTTTTTCTAATCAAGATGGGAAGATGACTGAGGGGATCTTAGATGAACCATGGAAATTGTCCGTTGCAATGATCCACATATATTTATATGTGTCAAGCATAGTCTTTAAAATATTTCACATACTTCATCTGTCCAAGAGTAGGCTTTCCCAACATTATCCAGAATTTGACCCAACCTGTCAACAGTGCAACCATGACCCAACAACTACTTTTCACTCTTTTTGGGCTTGCCCAAGTATGAGACAATTTTGAGCCAAGGTCTTTAAAACATTCTCGTCCATATGTAATAAGGCCATAGATCCAAGCCAAGTTTGGTTTCTTGGCATTGCTCATAGAAATCTGAATATTTCTCAAGCCCAGGCTCATGCTATTTCCTTCTCATCGATTTTAGATTTTTATGTCTTCTTTTGTACAAATGGAAGTCTTGAATACTTGATAAACTGTCCAAAAAAATCAGGCCTTTCTACTTTTAGAGATAAATTGTTTTGTTGGATGTAAATTCTAGGTCGTGTTCTATGTCCCTGACAGCGAACAGGTCCTGATCAAGTTTTAATATACATATTTTTCTCCAGGTTTTTAAAGGATTATTTACCCAGGTAGTCTGTGTCTTTTTGTAAAAAGTTTTTTGTTCCTAAAGTAATAGTTGTAGGTTGGTTTTCTATTGGATTTCTCTATTGATCTCAAACTGACAGGTGGATTTTCTTACATCCAAGTTCTAAGAGACTGTACCTGTGCTGCCAGATAAGTTTTTTAAGATCAGGAAAGGCAAGTTCACCTTTTTCTTTGGAAAAGTTTGATCCTAACTTTTTTACTGTACCACAGAAATCTTTTAAACATGATATCCATTGTATAACACTGTCCATTACTAAGGAAGAAAAACGAGGGAGCACATTCATTATAAATTAAATTTTAATAAAAGTTCTAGCTTCTTGGGAGTAATAATGTTAAGCTATTTAATTTCCTCGCGGTCTCATTTCCAGTTAAACATTGTTTTTACTGTTTGCGAAACTGAGTCACCTTTGTTTGTTTGTAACTTGACATAGTGCTATTAATGCTCATTGTGCTCATAACACAGGAAGAGATCTCTCCAAATTGCTGATAAACAGAATAGTTTCATCGGCATATAGTACCAATATATGTTCCCGATCGTCTGTTCTCACCCTCTCTATCTCTCTTGATCTGCTGTTACTCACTTCTTTCTTCAACATCCAAGTCTTCTGCATGTAAAGGTATTAATTGAAAATGACATTAGACATACGGTAGTTGATCAACCACTCTATATTGCTATATTGATGTTTTTTTCCTCTTTACAATATAATATAATATATTTCATGTGGCGGTTCATTATTCTTTTATCAACACCCAGTACCACTATTGAGGATGATATCTGATGAAAGTTCTTTATGTTTGATTATTAATGACAGTGATCACCTGTGGCGACCCTGGAATTCCAGCAAATGGACTTAGATTTGGCGATGACATTACAGTGGGACAGAATGTGACATTCACGTGCCAGCCGGGGTATGTGATGATAGGAGGGGACAATGCTGTCACAAGGACGTGCACCAACAATGGCACATGGAGTGGCACCATGCCAGCATGCCAAGGTAAGTGCCACCTATAAATGCACACACTCCCATACGCTGCATCATACACAAGCTGCATACACACTCAACCTTGATAAACATCAGACCATGCTGTAACAACCTTGGCATGCTAGCACACTGTCACATACAATATAAAGTACATGCTTACACCCTGAGATCTAATGATATTAGCAAGCAAGGTGACACAGAACTTCCTATGTGGTCAGATAGTGTCATAATGTTCACCTCAGTGTACTGATAACAGAAGTGCCAAAAGTACATAAGGCTGAATGTCTGCCAGACAGACACACACACACACACACACACACACACACACACACACACACACACACACACACACACACACACATTTGCATAAGCAGGTGTATACTTATGTATATGCTTACACAAGTATGCACACACCCACATACACACTACAAGCAATTTTGATTCTGTGTATTGAAATTATTTCAAGTGCATCCTACATTGCAAAAGTAGTACCATATTTTAACAAGTTTCTAGAAAAGAGACAGCTGTGTTTCAGGCAAACAAGGAACATATAATAAACTTTTAAACCCCTTGATCTAGGACAAATTCATAAGCACCTGTATCTAGAGTTCCACCTGTGTTGGCACAGAGCCAAGGCTGAAAGTTTCTCTGACACCTGATGATGGATGGTTAACAAGTGCTCTTCAACACAACAAGGATCCCTCTAATTGCACTCCCAACAGTTAATCATTGGCTTCCTCTCTCTAAAGGTTTGTGTGCATTCTATGGGCTCGATTGTCATCAAAGTGAAAAAACTCAACAAGAGGACTTGCTTGTTGTTTGCCCATCAGCGCTACATCACTCCATGATTTATGACGCTTGAGTGGAGGCATAGATTAGCATGTGTGCTGTTGACACCCAAAAGTAAGCATTGCAGAGAAGATTAATTTGTGCAGCGAACATTTCAAAAGTACACTAGGAAAGGGAAGAGCCCACAAGGCAAATGGTGGCTTATTGTTGCTAAGGAACTGTTCCCAGGCTGCTGTCTCAGTTACAGAGAAGAGAGCTGGTGTAGTATTTGCCTCTTGAGAAATGGGAAAGGACAAATGAAATGTGAAAGAAAGAGAGGCAGAGTGTGAGAGACGGACATGCACACAAACAAACACAACAGGTAGAAGATATAGACAGACAAGTTAAAGAAAGCCAGAGACAATTTCTGAGAGAGGAAATGAGTATCATGGAATGGAAAAACATAGAGCCTTTTAAATTCCTCTTGTGTAATGGCTGTTATCTATAGATATAGATATAGATATAGATATAGATATAGATATAGATATAGACATAGTTATATAGATATACATATATATGTGACATGTTGTTATGGACACAGAAAGTAGTCTGTGTCACTGCAATTCCTTAGTTCAGCTTCTTACAAGGAGTTGTGGTTTTAGCCACACTCTTCTTGCCCTCTTCATGCTCCCTGTATGACCTGGCCTACAAGCTTACAACATTCAAACTGACAGTAATTTGTAATATTTAATGGGTGCGTTTCATTATTTACGTGCCCTGTTCCGTCGTATGTCGAAGCTGTTGGATGAATCGATGGTCACACAACTGTTACCCATGGCAGTTTTAATGGAGAGAGAGAGGGAGAGACAGGGAGCGGGGGGTTTATGTGTGCATGCATGTGTTTACAAAAGTGTGTGAAGCTCCTAACCTCCAAGCTTTAATCCTTGACAGCTACCGCAGCAGCTCAGGCACTCGGCCCCGATACTGCTCCACTTGATGGGGTGGGGGTGGCACAGAGAAGAGAGGAGTGAAACCCAAGAGCTTAGCCTTCCTCATCACACAGACACTCACACCACCATGCATGCATACAATCACAAGAGGGCATTCAATTTCACAACTGTCTCTGATGCATACATAGACACAGATACTTATACACCTTCATGTTGGCTCCCACCACCGCTGCCGCTACTTGAGTGCTGTCAGCTTGTACTGACCTGTATGCATTAGTCAGCAAGCCAGAGGGTGCCTCCTGCATCCTCTCACACTCTCCACTGCTCTCACTTTTCTAATAGCACTTAGTTGTCTCGTGGGGTAAATAAATAAAAGAAAGGCAAGACGGAGGAATTTGATTACTAAGCAGGCATTTTATATTAATTTTGCCATCTCTCAGTATGGATGGGGTGTTAAGAAGGAATACAGATATTTTCTGCTTTATTGTTTCGTTGTCACTGCTCTCTTCCTCTCCCTTGATCTCTTTTTAAGTCTATCTAGGACAAGCTCGCTGGTAATCACAGCTTTTTTATCTTCTTTCTCACTGACTTTGACGCAGCAAGAGGTCTTAAAAAAGGACTGAGAAATATGTATTTTCTTTTCTTGAATCTGAGACTCAAAACAGTGCCTCTTCAAATATGATCGGTTGCCTTTTTCTTTTGCATGATTGGGTTTAAGTTAAAGGTGCAGCGGTTCAGGCGGGGCAAGCTGTTTGAAATTGTCATGTCATCTGTTATCTTGTCATAGGTTTGGATGATGTGCCGCAGGGATATGAGCAGATATTCCAGGAAGGGAGGGGTGAAGAAGGAGAAGGAAGCGAGAGAAGGAAGGGGGTGAAAATTTTAGACTGGAGACAAAGAGGTTTTGCTTGTGCATAATTTTGCACTTACTGTGTGCGCATCAGTGCTAGTCACACCACTTTGGGGGTGACGCGCATTCACACACTGCTGATGACACATCCTAAGCCTCACCCAGCAAGGATTCAGTTTGAATCCCAGGTTTGGCGTGTTCAGCTAAGAGGCACTAATGCTGCTTAGAACTACTTAGGAAAATGGGGACACTCTCCGCTTCCCATTCAATTCTGCCTGCCACCCATGCCTTTTTTTTATTTTTTCCATTTCTGATTGAGTGCTTATGAGATAAGTAGGCCTACTCCTTAAATCAGCGTAATTTGCCTACTTGCACACATGCACCAACACATTCTCCCTCCATCTGTCTCCCCCCCTCCCTTTTTTTTTGGACTCTCAGTATGTCACAAACATACTGTGGGAAGACACACATTCACACCCAAAGCAACTTTCTACTTTACAGCATCCAGCTGGGCATTTTATTGAGGTAATTCAGAATGAAGTGCCTTTTTTCCAAGGGCTCCAGAGCAACAACGTGGAAATCCCAAGTTGAAGACACTCTTTACTAATTTATTAACATCAAAGAGAAACAATTTCAACTGAACTTGTTTCTCCTTGAGAACTTGAAAAACAAAATTACATTACCAAACAAAACATTAAAAACAGATTGCAACATCAGTGTGGTTTTGCTTTTGACTTTTATTCAAAATTCATCATGTCCTAAATAGCCATCCAAATATAGCATACTTCTAAAGCACATATACGGTATACTGCTGCAACGTGTCCATATGGAAATCTGTTTGGATCTGCTGCCAACCAAGAACAAAAGATGGTTCCACCTTCGAGAGAATGTTTGAATATCCTACAGTGGCATGCTCCACATTTACCGTTATTTCTTGTGTCAAATTGAAAAAAATCTTAACTAACCTTCAAGAGGCAAGAAAATTGTCCATCATTTGCCTGTCATATATAAACACTGTCATAATTGTAATTTGCAGCCTGCTCTTTTTCAGTTTTTAACCATGGCATGGTGTAAAAATGGATTTGAACAACTAGCAGAAATGCTGTGTTTTCCAAATTCAGTGAAAAGGGATGCCTACAATTTAACTTAGTTCATAGGAAATCAGCTAGCATTTGCTGTAACATTGTTAATTTTGCCAACTACTTTAGATTTAATTTTGAGCTGTAATGTCACATTTATTTGCCTTTATATATGTCATACCACTGAATAAGAAAGTGGTTCCAAACATTTGACTGGTACTGTATGTATATTAAACATGGTATATTATATGTATTATGTATATATATATGTCCAATCAAATCTATTTTTTTTAGAAACGTGCACATGAAATCACCTGTGTCACCTGCGGCCTGTATTCAAATCAGTATAATGACTTGTTGCAGGTTGTATATCACATTGTTTAGATGTAGTGACTTAACTCTGCTCTCAGCAGAAGAAAAGGTCACCATTAAGGAACATTGGTGAAAGTAAAAAATAAGGTCATATGCTTGAAGATTTGGGACCACTGATGCACTGTTCACAGTCCTGGCCTAGAGATGTCCATAGATCCTGCTTTCACATGGCTCAATCTGTATATTATTGCCATGTACTTGGTAAGTGAATGTGACTATGTTGTTGCACTGCCAAAAGACTAAACCTTAACTTGATTGCGGTGTTGACATGGCAGTTTAAGTGGATTTGTAAACTAAACATCTGATCTTGCCAGACAGTTGCGAGACTTCATAAAGCCTGATTTCAATTTGCAGGTCTTTGTTCAAGTGTTTCGGGATGCTTGAGCATACCTAAAAGAAAGCAAGACACGGGGAAATGATGGGCGTTGAGGGAGGATAGCAGCGGTATCAAACAACTGCTCTAATTTATTCACATCCCTTAAACCCTTATCCCACCTGCGTCCCCACGGGTTCATCTAAGTGTGTCAGAACAGACTGTGAGCATTATTATGCATTCATTTATACATTTGTTGAGCAGAAAGTTTATGGCTTACACAGACACAAGATGTCCTCTCATTTCACATAAAAAATATTCAGTATACTCCAAACAGACAGGGCAGAAAAAGTCCTGAAACACAGACTAAAAAAGCTAGTCTTCACAATAGTGGAGTCATTGTAATTATCTCCAAGCATTCCATTGTGTCTGCTCTCGGAGTTCCGTCTCATGCCTTGTTTTTGTTCCATTGTATAAAGATAGAAGAATGCACCAGTCAGATTTCAACACACCAAAAAAAAAAATGTAATTGATGTGTGTATTTTTGTCTCATCTCTCCTTTATGCTTCTGTTCAGAGCTTCAGTATCACATATTCTGAAGACCACGAAAATGTTGCCTTAAAGTTTCTTGCTTTAATTCATATTTTGAACCAGAGATGTATTATGCAATATACTTTTATCGTTTGGATGGGTCCTTCAAAGAGAGACATATATACAGCATCTGAAGTTCCACCTTCAACTCCAACTCCATCATCATCTTCTCTGTAGACCACACACTGTTGCAATTTGGGACACTACTGTAGACTACATGCTGAGTTGAAATACATGAATGATTTTAGAAGGTCCTTTTATAACTTCTAAATCTGATTTCTGCATAATCTGTCCCTTCTGAACCTGATCTTGACTAAAACTTGACTCAAATCATCTCATAAATTGAATGTCTGTGCCCTTACTTTACCCACAGTGGTGACATGTCCTACACCCACACCCATACCTAACGGCCTCCTGGAGGGCTCAGTCCTGGAGTGGGGCACCAGTGTGAGCTACAGCTGTCTGCCTGGCTATGAGCTGTCCTTCCCTGCTGTGCTCACCTGCACAGGGAACGGAACATGGAGTGGAGACCTGCCTCAGTGCTTGCGTGAGTCACTTATTCGTACATTTATAATAACTGTAATGATAATTATAGAGGTCTCTAGAGGAAAGCTCCTTGTCTTTAGACTGAAATGGTCTTGGTGACACTTCTGTTGCAGTCTAAAACATGGTTATTTCCACCGTGATTTAAATTGGATCTTTTCTCTCAGTGTTGGCTTAAAACTCACAAGCATACTTAAAATTTGCCATCTTGCTTCATTTCCTCGTACCCATCTTTTGATCATGAATTGATGTTGTATCATTTGGAAGTCAAAATTAAAAATTTACCTCACGCCGCATGTAAAGTCATCACTGCAAAATTACTGAGTTCCCACTCAGCATGAAATTTGTGCAATAATGAGAGGTATAATAAACTACTCAGGCAATGTCATTAGATTGTACACATTTCTTATACTGTTTTCTTTTTTTAAATAACAGGTAATATGTCAAGAAGGTTTCTTACCACATATATACCAGCAGTTTTCTATATATTGTACATTATTTACATTGGTCCTTAAATTGTCTTCTCAGAGGTAAGTCTCTTCTGCCACTTTACTGTTGGCCACCTTTAGAGGTTATCTCAACTTAATGAAATTAATGAAAGTCATGAATAAGTCATGGAATTCTAACATCAGGCCCAAGCAGAATCACAAAGGAAATAGAGTAAGACAGTCTAGCAAAGATGCAGAACAGTGATTATTAGTGTTGCTTCTGATTACAATGTCATGGTCTTTTTCATTATTGTAAGCACTTGAAGTAATCCTAAAACCGTTAGTGCCCTGAAAAATCAAGTACTGGAAAATCTTTAGCAAGAAAAGGATATTATATGTTACATTTCATCATTAGCAGAAGAACTGAACCTCCAATTTCCATTTTGGTTAAATTAGTAAATTGACCTCTAGCTCTAGAGCTACAATGTTGATGATGAAGATGATGATCTGAGTACAGCCACAAGTACCTGATGCTCTTTACTACATTAAGACCTTCTCACAATCATTTTTGCAAGTATAATAAAAACCCAGGCGATGCACGACAGTTCAAGTGTGTCTAAATGTCGTCAAATCATTCTTGCATCATGTCAGTCAGATGAAAATGATGTATCAAGAACAGCAAAGTAATTAGTAATGTGCTTTTTTCTTCTTAATAGTTAGTTTGGAATAAGTGGACTGTGCAACACTACAGATGCTGAAAGATATGTTTCTGTTTGTTTGTTTGTTTGTTTTGTTTTTTGTTTAGTTTTTTGACTGCTGTTGCACTAAAAGCATCTCCCCTTCAACATACGAATGCAGGCAGTCTTTTTATTTTGAATCATGTAGTGCATTTTGCATCACTATAATAAATTATTGCAGCATTCTTGTGCAGGGAGTCTCTGATATCAGATGTAGGTTTATTAGCTGTGTGTATTAACTGTGCAAACAATAACTACACTGTGTTGATTGCAGACTTTAGGTAAGAGTTTATGAAATGAATGGAAATAAAATGGCTTGCAGTATTTCAGTGTCACCTGTTGGATCAGAACAGAGACCCATGGGTCAATTTAAAACAAATTACATTTTTCTTTTAAGCTCTTTTAAAATTGATGCTTATGACAGGATTCAGTGCTTGTGGCCACAATCAGTCAGTCGAATACAGTCCCATTTGGCTATTTAATATGTGAGTTGTAGCTTACATACTGCTGGCCATGTGACCATGGAGCTAGAAGCATGGTACCCTGTGCAGCCATTTGCTCTTCTAAATGGCCACATTGCAGTCATATATTTTATTCATGAAAGTCAATGTGCAGACTGCAATCTGATTTATGTCCTGCTTAACCATAAAGGATTGTATCTGTGTGTCATAACCAGAAATCTGCTTTAGTACTGTTAAATGACCAACTGCTTATTTTTTATTGAGGTACACTGTTATCCCTGCGTTCTGGTCTTGAGTTGTTGTGATGGGTGAAACATGTCATCTGGTCATAAAAACGGATAACGTTCGAGTTGGTAAATGTACCATGTCTACTTGCTGTCTACTGTAATTATGATGAACAGTGTCATCCCTCAACACGCTACAATCATTTTTCCACATCAGAACCTTCAAAACAGCTTCCTGCAGCTTTGTGAGCACCTAACCTTTATGTTCCATGATGTAGCGTCAGAGCCTAATATGTCTCGGCAGAGAATTGTTTTGGATGTAGTAATTACATTTAATAGCTCCATTACTAATGACCTAGAAAGCTGGTTGTTATACTTGTGCAACATTGACACAAATTGAGAGCCATACAGTATAAATGATCATTCAGTGTGATCAATAACTGACCTCTGTTAAGAACGTGATTCTCCTAAACATGTTTTTACAGCTAACCTCCTGCTACAGTACTCTAAAGGGGAGGCGGGTCTGTGAGATTTACTAAGGCAAATAAATGAGATTGGAAAATGGGGACAATGGGGGAAGAAAGTGCTGATCATATATGGTGTAGAAAAGCTATTATCTAGGCATTAAAATGTCAGCACAACACTATCTACAGCAGTCTCAGGTGTTACCCCCCATAAATACTGAAGTCCTTATTAAGTAAACACAGGTCAGTCTTTAAACTCTTCACTCAAAGAGACTGAGGACAATCTCCCAGGTCTCATTGTTAAAACTGGGTGGAAACAAGTAGAGAGTTAGAAAAAAAACCTGCATTGCAGAACCAATCTAAAGTCTTTAGGGCAGCCCTTCATATTGGGATGGTGACATGCAGTTCAATACAGAGGAGAATGGGGGGAAAGCATCATTTCTGCTAAGGTGTGGCCTTGCAAGGGGTGTAGGTTTATTACGGGACTTTTTTACTGGCCTTCACACAACTATTGTACATTTACAAATCCCCAGACTTCTGTGGGTGGAGATTTTCAATTGTCTGGTATTGCCAGACTATTATTAAGAGGAAAATCCCCTTTACTTAGTGTCAGTACTTGCAATGTAAAGACAGTACTGACCACTACATACTTATTCTTTTATAAATACATACATTTTTCATGAAGCAGGGAGAATAGCACACAGGCTAGTAATGTTTCTGTAACTGCATGAATGAAACTATAAAGATATACTTAGCATTAGTCAATATATCACATTATCTTGTCGACTGAGGATATTTTTTCGTTTACTAACAAAATTATAAGCTTAGCGGAATGAGCTTCAGGATCATGCACGTCTAATGCAAATTCAGTCTGATAAGTTTATTCATTTTAGTTTGGTGTATATTGATTTTGAAGCCTCCATCTTGCTGTTTATTAGAGATATACTGTAGACGGTTTGCACTACTTAGAAATATAATTGAAATTCATACTCAGCACTTTGAGTTAAATTGCAGCTTGGTAGTAGTGCACATGATGCCTTGACTAAGTATAGCTTAACTTTTAAATTCATCTGCACTTCTGTATGCATGTGCAGCCAAACAGCCATGTTCCCTGTCACTATGGGAAACAGAAAGCAGGCAGCAAAATTCTGTGTCTGAGAATGCTAGTTCATGCGTCTGCAGGGATGAGACTGTGATCCCAACTTTGAATCTGGCCTCTGCATACTGATTACTTCAAAGCATTGATAATTCATCAAGGAAAGGAAGAGGCTGTAAGAGAGAGAGAGCGAGAGAGAAAGTTTCTGTAGTCTCTCTCTCTTTCTCGTTCTTGCTCATCCACCTACACACACACATACACACAGAGGCACATTAAATATGCTGAGCTTGGTTTGGCCCAGGGCCATTTCTCTTATATATCCATAAAACAGTACATTATTTCCCTGCGGCTTGAAGCTTATGACTGATGTGCTTGCCACCTGTTTGGCCTGTATTGTCAACCCTCCAAAAAAAATGCCATCTGAATACTAAGGATTACAATGCCACTTGAGGAGTGACAAGAATCATTTTCAGATCTAGCCAGACATTTGCATCTTTATTTGTTATCATATCAAACAAGGTCATTTATTGGGTACTGTGGGGGGTTGAAGCTCACAAGGCATCATTTTCAGAAGAGACCTACAGCATAGACAAACATATTTTCTAGGAGAAGATATGTCTCTGCATATAAGGATTTGTTTCTGAGATAACAGTATTTGCAGTAATGGCTTTATTCAGCCATTCCTGCATGGGCTGGATTCTAATCTCCTCTTTTTCTAGATATCTATTATGTGAGGGGTTGGCTGTGGGAAGCCCCTGTTGGTTCCTGACTTCTAGGAAGAGAGCTAGTGAGAACTTATCTCTGTCTCCAGACCTCCACACAGCGGCACATGTCAGGTCTGGAGAAGAAGCCTGCCTTATTATTGGTTTGATCCCGCAGTGCTCTGACTGCGTGACTGAATGCTCTGACTCCCGTTCTTGACTGTGCTCTCTAACACACTGAACATTTCTAAATCTCCTACAGCTAACAAGTAACATTCAGTGATCAGTATGGTTATAGTGGAGGAATGTATAGCAGTAAAGATAGAAAAATACATTAGCAGCCTGTAAAATGGCTGACTTCTCTCCCCATCAAAACCACTCAGGCTAAATTATTCCAGTCAATTTGATTAGATGTCTATAAGCAATAAATTGAAGGAGCAGCAGTGATAATCCAATGGGCTTCATCTTCTGAGGCTGTGGCTAGAGTCCCATTAAAATGGTGATATCACACAAGAAGCTTTGAGAGCAACAGTGGCAGCAGATGGCTCCAGTTGTGTTAACCTCAAGGCCCTGTCAAAGAAATTAATATTTCACTTGCTAATTATTTTGATCTAAAATTGAGTGCCATGACCTCACTCACTCCCTCTTTGCTGCCAAGATGAATATTCACATACCTACTGTAAGCACTCACCAGCAATGCTGATTATTGGAAATAAAAAATGATTAGACAGAGCAATGAGATGAGGACATCAATGCATCTGCCTACATGCAGTAAGAAACGGCAAAAGGAAATATGTGCAAAAAGCTCAATGTCAGTGCAATTTGAATAATTCCGTCCATGAAGACTTTCCAAATCATATGGAAAGACAATTTTTTTATCGTGAGATACTCATGACATAATAAAAAGCTCATCGAAAACAGCAATGCTCACAGCAGCAGTGGGAAGCATTGCAGACACTCCTCATCACACTCTGATCTTGTATGGGTACAGCAGCAGCCCACACAGCTTATTATTTCTGAATTAGATGCTGAATACTCTAGTGAATGCCGCATTCAGATGACTAGCTGCTGCAGTATTAAGAGGGTGAAAATGTGAATGTTAGAATTGTCAAAATGGGGCAGAGCAATAGGGCAAAAGCACTGAAATGAATCGGCGGTAAGATGCAACCCCACAGTGTTGCAGATGTTGCATGAATACACAGGAAAATGCAAAACATCTGTGTTGGATTTATTGGCCATCAGCATTTCACTTTATCATTTTTGTCTTTGCAGCCAAGTTCTGTGGAGATCCTGGTATGCCTGCCAAAGGACGGAGAGAAGGGCGCAGTTTCATCTTCAAGTCAGAGGTGACATTTAGCTGCAGTGCCCCCTATGTGCTAGTGGGATCAACAACACGTATGTGCCAGGAGGACGGCACCTGGGTTGGATCCCAACCTCGGTGTATAGGTAATGAATATTAGCTTGAACCCTCTACCTTTATTCTGCAGAAAAAACGTGTCTGTTTCAGGCTGTGGTGGAAAGCTCGTGTTTCTAAATGGTAAATTTAACTGTTTTGTGATTTGCCGTACAGTCATGCCATTTATCACAAATTATATTATCCCAGGATCTAAAGAATGTGTCTGAATATCAATTCAGTTTCATCAATGTTTAAAACTGTTAGCTGTCCAAGACTTTTACAAGCCAAAGAATTCATATTGAAAGAGACAAGATATGGCAAGGTAATTCTGCTCATGCTGCCACGCCACCCCAGCAATTGTCCTCTGGTACATTGTACACCAAAGAGAAATTGCTTTGTCATTATCGATGATTGCCCCTCTGTCACAGTCTCTCCTGCAATATCTCTGCTAATCCTCACAATGATTTGTTCTTATAGAGCCCATGAGGACAACCTGTGAAAATCCAGGGACACCTGAGCATGGCTTCATGAATTACACAACAGGCTTTAAGGTAAAATACACAGAAATTGCCATGGATACATTTTTTAACATACTGTGTTATGTACTTTACTTACTTACTTTATTTCAAACAGGATGGCAAACTCTAAGATGACTTGTAATGTTTGTATCATGTTCTGATTTCCATGAAGTGCATGTAATATTAGAGATACCTTTTGGTGCAATTTATTCCATTACAACACCAACACAAACTCTGCATCAAACTTAAGCTTCACAAAGATAGGATTAATTTGATTCCAATAGAATGTGCAGGTAAACACATGCCTCTGTGTATTTAAAAGGCATGTAACATAAAAAAGGATATATAGGGTACTAAGCTAGCATAATATATATCATTTCATATGGGCTATACCATAATATACTACATGCTACATAGTACAGTTTAATATGCTATGCTTCACTAAACTTAATTCAGCTCAGCAGAACAGCCAATCACCCAGCACTCGACATTTAAGCAGTCTGAGCAGCTTGTACCCGGGAGAGGTAGATGAGTGTGAACAAGAAGCACCAAATCAAAGCACCATTCAAAACTCACAGCTTTACTGTGTTACCGGTACTTAGCACTCTGTCAAATGGGCAGTTTCCAATGGATGTTCCAGGTAGTATCATCAGTTATTCCTTTGGATGATGTTATGTTAGTGCAAGGAGAAGACTGTGAAGATTGTACATATCCCCTCCCAGGTGGCTGCAGAGAAAAAAACCGAGTGGATTTCATCATCCACTCCTATCTGTATAAAGGCACGGTCCACATCTAGATCTAAGATAATGTGTACTGTAAAACAAGCAACGCTAAAGTGCATCATAGTCACCGAAATTGATATCATGACCATTGGTGTGTGCTCAGCAGCTCCCTTGAGATATTCCTAGCTGTTGTATTTCATTTTTATTTCCCCTCTGTTGCTTTTAGAGTGTCACTTACAAGTAAAGTGCAAACAATTTCTCCATAACATTCAGCTGAGTATCTGATATGAGATTTGTCCCAAATGAAAGCAGAAACAGCTTATTATTTGGATCACTGCTTGTAATGGCCGTAGTTTTGCATTTTTCTGCATAACTGAACAACTTCACCAATGACTTGACACCAGCGAATGACAAAAATCCTATGTCGACGCTGTCTTTAAACAGTCGACTGGGATGATGGCTGAAAATGAAAGTCATTTATTAAGATAACAGAAAACATTTTGGCTCTAGATTTTTTCTCTCCCTTTCTAACGTCTGTGTATCAGTTGAGAACACAAACATGGGCCATCGCCTCTAGGAATACTCTCCATCTGCCTCCACACACCACAGATAATCATTAAAAAAAAAAAAACTTTAGTGTGCAGTATTTTTTCCAAGCTCTTCAGATTTGATGCAGGGAGCCTATTGGCATTTGCATCAGTGTATTGACTCTCTCCACTTTGTGTGCTGTCTGTTTGTGGCCAGGTGGGCAGCAGAGTAGACTTCCAATGCCAACAGGGACATATACTGCAGGGCTCTACCACACGGCTCTGTTTGCCAGATCTGACCTGGACCGGCTTCCAGGCTACCTGTATCCGTGAGTTGTGGTTCTTCTTGGTTCCTCAGTATACAGTATCTATATTACTCAAAAGTGAAAGACGGGGCTCTTTTACTTTTCGCTACCCCTTCTGGCATCTTGTCACCATTTATCCGCATTGCTGGCTACTCAACACACCATTCTCCTCTGTGTCAATGCCTCCTACCAGTACTACTTCTCTCATTCACTCACACCTGCCATAACCCCCAGCATATTGCAGGGGGTTACGGCACCTGCCATCCCGGTCATTCTGAGAGTGAGAGGTTGACCGTGATTACTATCATTCTTGTTGACCAACACCAAACTATGGCTGTGCAATTTAGCTCAGATGAATTGCCAACCCTACTGATTTTAAAAGTTGTGATGTATCTCACTGGAATACCTTTCAGCATTTTTTTATTGAAAGATTCCCAATTCAAATCTTACTGTAGTGTAAACACTTGAGCTGTGTGATGATAAGGGGCTTCAAATAATATTTCGTTATCTTGATTTCATAATTACCACGACATGTAATGCCCACTTGAATCCCCCTTTTTTGTGTGCTGAGGAAGCAGAAACATTGTAATACCTACCCTTCAAGATTATCTCTGCAGCATGGCTTTCTCTGTGTGTGTGTGTGTGTGTGTGTGTGTGTGTGTGTGTGTGTGTGTGTGTGTGTGTGTGTGTGTGTCTGTGTGTGGGAGGAAGGGGGGTTTTAGATGTGAATATGTGTTGTTATAATACAACAGCCATAAATCCTACCTTCATCAGAGGGTATAATGCTTTATTGAAAATGTTTTCCAGAGGTGTTGCTTCAACTTAATGGAATCTGGAAGGATGATGTGCTATTGAATTATCTAAGACTTTTTGATTCTTTCTTTGATTTTGAGATTTAACATACAGTAGGTAGTTTACTGTACATTTTTACACTTAAACCCAACATTTTCACAAAAGAACAAATAATTCACTATTGTCTCGCCATGACATGGTCTAATTCTCATGTATTTATTTTCAAATTCAATTTTACTAAAACAGTTTTATGATGACAGCAGAAAAGAATAAAAGCTACTGCCATCTCCACTTGTGTGAGCTGACAGCTCCTCAGCCTGTCCTGCTTCACCTGTATGTTCAGACTGTTGACCCTGTCGTCCGGCTCACTAATGAATGATTCAGGAGGTTGCACATCCCCTGACTCCTTCATGACATTCATTGCCAGCATTGAGACAGGTCCCCAAAAATAAAATATCACTCAGTGTTTAAGTTTAAGTCAATAGAATTGAATGTTAAAGCCCCATAAACTAGTGCTTAGATATTTCTTTGAAGCCACAAAATTGACATCCCCTGCTTGGGAAAAGTCTGACAGCTGTGTTAGGTGGGGAAGAATATCTGCATGCACATGCATGGCTTGTACAAAGCGGAACAGTGCATGTACAAACCAGATTCTTTTAGAGGATTAACAGCATGGGCTTGTCAGAGAAACACTTTGTGTAATACCTATTAAGGACAAAAAGGAAGTACCAATATACATGATTATTCAACACCAGTGGAAGATGCACCTCTAAACAAAACGATAAACCTCTCAGCTTTGAAATTAAATCTCCCTAAAGTCACTTTCATGTTGTTGAACACCCGTTCTCTTGATTCACCTCTGAGGACTCCTGATGCGTAGTAATGCAGTTTGCATTATTATGGAAATTAATGTGCAGAGTTTATAAGTGCTATTTGGAAGGCTTTAATTTTTTACACTTTATCAGCAGCATCTTAGCAAGCTGAGGGCCATGAGTCCTCTAAACTAAAGAAATCCATTCTGTGCCCATAAATGTTGATTATTAGAATTGTAGTGTTGGTGTTAATGGATGTCACACTGACAAGATCTAACAAAAAGCAATAAATGCTAACATAAACTGAATATGTATAAATATCAAGCCACCTTGTGAAAACTGTAGTGGGTTCATCTAACTACTGTCAACAATGGCACATAAGGTCCCCAACATCTGGTTGATTATTATGTAGGACTTAAGTGGTGATAATATATTAAATTAAAACAGCTATTTTTTTCATGTATTCAGTATTTTAGATTTAAAGATTTATTTAAAGAATTACATCAAGTGCACTTATTGTTCGTGATTGCAGTTAAAACCGAACCCTGATTTTATTTGATCACAGTGAATGTTCTTATACTGTGGGTTATACTGAAGGTTATATATTGACCCCCTAGTAAATGTAGGTTTCTCTCTTTAACCTTTTTGGATCCACAAAGCATTCCAACAAACAAATTTACTGTTATAGTAGTAAATGTATTTTATACTCTTTTTATGTAACCATGATGTATGTTGTAAAGCCACCAGCAGAAATGGCAGTCCAACGGTCTATCCAGATTTCATACTCAAGCAAAATATTTTGTAGGCTGTTACTGTAACTTTCCTGACTTGCTCTGTTCAGCAATGTGCACTTTCTTTGCCAGGTTTGCTGAGATTGCAGCGTTTCGGGAGCTGCTCTCTGGCTCTGGTCCATTGCCTGTGGTGGCTCGAAAATTTTATTGATTTTCCTCTGCCCTCGTCTTGTCATTGTTACTGCTAAAATTAAAATGGAAAAATGTATCCCTGACAGTCACCAGATTCTTCCAGCCCATACTTTTATGAATAATACATTCGAATTCTCAAATGTATTATATTGGCAACTTAAGAAAAATTGACCTCAATGTTACTTGAACATTGCTGAAGTGAAGCTTAATAAACATTTCAATGTTTGTTATTCTCATATGCTTAACATAAAGTTAACCTACCCTCCAATTTATGTGCTTGCTAGAAACTTCCAGTAGATGTTATACATTCATATCCCACTGCAGACTCTATTTTCAGACTATTACTAACTTTACATTAGCAGGTCTGGTTTTTCAGTATATCATTATTTGTGCAACAATGAAACCTCATTTTGCAGTTCTGCACATAAACCATGTCACATTATCATACGTTATTTTTGTTAATATGTAAGACTCATTTTGGCGATAAGTATTAGCAGAAAAGCTGATCACTTTGCAAAGGTATAGTGCATTACATTGTGCTTTCATATAACTGCATTATATGTCATTTAGAATATAGTTATTACATTATTTTAGATCCAGGAATATAATCCAATTCATTTTCACATTTATAACATTTTTATTCTTTTTACACACATGTAGCCCATAAGGGCGACATACAGACCCAGTGGGCTGTAAAACATGGGGAGACATTATGGTTATGTATTTATATATATTTGAGTATGAGTGCTTTTGTATGGCTGTGACACTCTGTTTTGACCCCTCGGTCAAAACAGGGTCATAAATCCTTTAAAATACCTTTCTCTATGATTAAATGGTCTTCTGTTACTGTGAAGCCACTTAAATGGATTTAGAAACCAATCTTATACTGCTGGCTAAAGCAAAAGACTTGGAGGGATTATCAACACAATAGATGTAATCAATGCAATGGACATAAGTCAGAGTTTAATATCACTGGATTGTAATCATGTTAACTTTCTATCAGATTAATGTTTTAGTTTAAATGTACACACCCCAAACTTCTCTCCAGCTCACTTTAATCAATAGTAACATTTTAAGATTTGAGGGTGCCACTGAGCATTATAAATGGTAAATGGGCTGCATTAATTATTGCGCCTTTCTAGTCTTCCAACCACTCAAAATGCTTTTACCCTACAAGCCATATTCACCAATTTGCACACATTCATAAAGTGATGGCAGGAGCTGCCTTGCAAGGTGCCAACCTGCCAATCAGAAGGATCTTTTATCTCATACACACATTCAAACAGCATTGGCACAGCCATCAGGAGAAATTTGGGGTTCAGCATCTTGCCCAAGGACACTTTGACATGGTGACTGGAGGAGCCAGGAATCGAACCACCAATCTTCAAGTTACCTATACCTCCTGAGCCTTTTTGCATTAGCCTTAAAGTACAGACCTGTAGTTTCTCACAGCAGACACTCATCACCTCACTGCCTATATGCAGAGAAGCAACCAAACTAAACATTTCAATATTGAAACAAGTCAAGTCCATTTTATTTGTAAAACACAATATCTCAAACCACAAATTTGCCTGTGGGGGCTTTACAATGTGTTCAGTAATACAACATCCTATATCCTGTTTAACTGGGGGGAAAGGAAGAAAGTTCAAGAAGATAAATAGAGTCTCTCTCCCAGGATGCATAGATGTTCAATAGATGTGTGTAAAAAATAGAAAGCAAATTACAGAAAACCTGCATGCCAGCCTACCCCTGCTGACTATTAAGACATTCTTCATTTTGTAGAGTGAGGAATACTAACAGTACTGCTTGGACAAAAAAGAGTTACAAGTAAAAAAAATAGTGTAACAATTCAAAACTGAACTTTATCCTCATGACCGTAGTTTGCTAGTACAGTTTGTGGTTGGCTAACCTTTTTGGCTCACAAAAATCCATCAGCAGGGCTGTCTCTGCACGTCTGCTTCTATCTGTCTATGTCCCCAACTAATGCACTCCATCTCTATTACAGATTCCAACTTTGAACTAAGAACATTACAAGTTGTTGTGTGACAGAAAAAGTGAAAGTGTCTTTTGAGGCCTTGTGTAATCTCAGGAGTAAATCCCGCTGTGGTGGTTGAAGTGTGAACAAACATGGCACTGTCAACAGAACTTGATGAGGGATATGACATGTCTTTGATACAACAATTTATCTGTCTTGTAAGTGTCTTCAATCTTCATGGTCTACAAACTCTACAACCACCCTGGACATGTGCTGACAGTTTGTCATTTTAAATGGGTTACATAGACTTGTGCTCAGACAGTGCGAGGGGACTTTAATTATTGAACTATTTATTTATTTAGGTCTCAAGACTCTTCTTCTACAACCTATAAGACATTTTTTATCTCTCTTGCAGTATTGTGCAATATGACATTAGATTAGAAAAGCTCTGGCTGGAGATGTATACCATAAATATCCTGTTAAATTTCAACATGCCTTTCACCTGTTTTACTCTCTAAGGATTTGCATTTGCACATACATTATTACGAGCCCAAACACCAACAAGAGTAATTTACCGCAGTCTCGTCTCATCTTTCATGGAGCCCAGAAACTGGTTTCATCCTGGCATCCCTTTTACACCCTATTGCCACTAATGTCATTAAGACGCCATGAAGGACCGATTTCGTACAGTGACTCACTTGCAGCTGTCTCCCATTTGACAGCTGGCAGCATATTCTTTCACTCACAAGCGGCAAAATTATTTCGCTATTTCCACATTATTGTTGATGCCTCACAGCCTGAATGTTCAAGCCCTCAGTGTTTCTGTGGTGCAGGGTGATTTGCATACATTTTTGATATGTAGAGTTTGTTGATGTGAAAAATTAAACTAAGTATACCCAACCCACTCATGAGAAAATGAAAATATTTAATATGGTCTATAAGAGGCTGGTGGTTTGGCAACAGTAAGAACAGTAACAGTTTTTGTCCCTAGTTTCTGATTCAGCTAGGTCTTGAAAGCTAAGCTTTTTCAATGCTGTCTTATTTTTTTTTAAAAGAGGTTAAGCTACTCGACTGAGTTGGTCATTAGCTTGTTTTGCAACAGAATATTATATCATATAAATATGTAGATTGTATATATTGAATAGTCACACATAATGGTCAAAATAGTCAAAAGTCAAAACTAAATCTGAATCAAGATATGTGCAGTACTTACATTTCAGTAACTGTTTGTTGGATTCAAGTAAGGCACACACTGTTTAGTCTGACTTTCAGGTCATATGAGCCTCTTATTGGCTAATCATCTCTATCAGCACTTTGCTTCCTTCTACTGTTCATGTGTCTGTAATCTCGGAACCTATAATCACATCATGAAGAAAAACATCCCCTTAGATTTACTGTAACAATCACTCCAGCGCTGTTATGCAACAACACTGGTGATCTTGTTTGGTTCCACCCTTGAAAATTGTAATTTCTTCTATCACAACATGAAAGAATTGCAATTTTTTACTATAGCTGAATGATAATTAATTCAGCCAGACCTATATGTTGCACTGGCATTGCATACTGTAGATGAAATACCCAGGGTTTGCAATCCAAGGCTATGGTTAAGGCTGTGGATTTTCTTTTTCTTTTTTTTTAGTTAAAAGAGTATTTTGCAATTCACAAGTGCCCATGTTCATATCAGAAAATAAATTAGACATATTAAAGTATCAATATGCTCCCTAATAGCTCCCTGGACTCAATTAAATTGTAAAATGTGTGTGCTTCTTTTTTTTTATCAATTTTTTCCGACCCTCCCCCAACTATCTCATGCTGTCTCCACAGTGAATGCTTAATTATCTTCCTGTGTATGTGTGCATCTCTCTGTGTGTACATTGTGTACATTTGTATGTGTATGTGTGTGTGTGTGTATGTGTGTGTGTGTGTGTGTGTGTGGGTAAAGATGTGTGTGCACTAATGTGTCTGCCCTCTGCCTGCTCTCCAGCTCATTCCTGCAAGCAACCGCGGAGCCCGGCCAACGCTGACGTTGTGGGTCTGGACCTGCCCTCCTACGGTTACACCCTGGTGTACACCTGTCAGCCAGGTTATTTCCTTTCGGGGGGTTCAGAGCACCGTGTCTGCCGCTCTGATGGCAGCTGGACTGGCAAGGTGCCAGTGTGCAGAGGTACGTGGTCGGCAGAGGTCCCTGAGGGCAGATGATGGGGAAAATGGAGGGGAGGAGAGAGCAGGAGTAGTTAAAATGTTGCAGTGAATGTTTTACAGATGCATGTAGGTGTGGAGTCGAGTGTATACACAAAGTATGTAAAAATCAGTCCTTTATTTGACATTTGCACTACTACTCACTGATAAGTCAATATAACCAATCAAATATAATGAGGCATTGTGGTTTATTTGATATTTTCTTTGTACTCACTATGTCACTGCACTATCAGCTATTTGCTGTTTGTAGATTCTCTTTTCAATTTAAAGTTTTAGCAATGTATTGGTTTTTTAAATGTGTCTGCTAGAAGTGAGCCATCAGGGATTAGTTTAAAGTTTTTAAATGCAGAAAACATGTTACAGTTGAGCAGTGTTTACTTTTCCAGCATCCTCTGGATGTTATGCCCTGTGCATCACTACATCTTCATGACATATATATTTATGTTCTTTTGCAGCCGGCTCCAAATCGCATGAGAAAACTGTCAAACCCATACAAGGGACACCAAGCCCTAAAATAAATGGTGAGTTGAATTCCACAAGCTGTTCAACTTTTATCCAGAAGAGTCATCAGTCATGTGTCTGTATTTTTGGCACCAGCATCAGCAATGGGAAATCCTTGTTTGTCCTGGAGAAAACAAAATCAGTGTGTCCTCTATTAGTGCAAAACCTCAGTCTCACACTGATTGGTAACCTTTCATCGCATGCACTCTGCTCAGTGTTGGAACTGCACTGCTGTACCTGTAAAGTAGGGTTAGTGGCTAGATGGAGTGACTAAATCTGTGTATCTAACTCAAAAACCATATAAAGAAGACACTATTTGCAATGCAATAAAGAAAAGTTCAAATGTAGTAGTTCAGTATATTTTTTATAAGGAGTAACAAGCGATTACATTTAATCAGTGCAGTATATATGGTGGTAGTATTATACATGAAATTGACCCATACAATGAAATGAGTATTTTGTAACAAACCAATGTCTTTGGTAGTACTATGATGTATCATATACTATATGGTCCATAAAACAGCCAAAAAAGGAAATAGTGGTCAAATTTAGTGGCGTTACTTTTTACTGTATCAGTATCAGTAAATAAGACATTAGCAACATCAATCAGCTGCACAATGATTATGATGATGTTATCTTGTACACAAGTCCGTCTTTGACCTCCTAAATCTTAACTTCTTGTACCAGTCATTACTGAAAATGATCCAGTAAATACAAGATAATTATAAGGAGTGTTATTGGGTTTGTTCCCTGTTAATAGTGACAAGCAATCATACTTGCGCTAATAATCAACTCATCACTTCTTAGCAGATAATAATTACTCGCAGATAATGACTGCTCTGTAGTGCTCCAAAAAGTTTTATCAGCGTGTCACTTTTAAAAAGTTCTGCAGAGTCCATCAAGTGAGTCCAGTTATCTATTTCCCAATGCATTCAATTATCATTAACTGAGATTGTCAAAGCATACAGTATATGGAACATGATATAATTCAAATTGAATGAAAAGATTGTTATCAGCTGTTTGATATGTTGATGCATGCCTAATCACCATTTTCTGTGTGGGTGCTAGCATTCAGCTTACATAAAAAATGCAGTTATTGATTTACTGTCACTTAATAAAGGATGCCTGTTAGACAGAGCTACTTAATGGGAATCATAGCTTTCAAATTGTCATACCAATGCATTTATTTCATTTTTTTCATGGCATTATTTTAATTGCATTATTTAATGAGCTGTCTTTTTTTCTCCCTCTCTCTCTCTCTCTCTCTCTCTCTCTCTCTCTCTCTCTCTCTCTCTCTCTCTCTCTTCTTCTAAAGTTCCGGACGATGTCTTTGCCCCTGATTTCATCTGGAAGGGTTCCTATGATTACAAGGGCCAGAAACAGCCAATGACTTTGACAGTCACAAGCTTTAATGCCACAACAGGAAAAGTCAATGTAACTTTAACCGACAGTAGCATGGAGTTTCTGCTCTCTGGTGAGTCATCTATAAATCATCTGTCTTCTGCTTCCTCCCCTTCGTCTCCCCTCTCCTCCTCTCACTACCTCTGTATGTCACTTCCATTTATTTTGAGGGTGCCTCATGTCAATCAGTCAATCACCAAATGATCTCATGCATGGGAGTGGAAATTAACTATTGGCTCTAAAGACGGATGTATTAGTCTGCACCGACTGACTGACTAACTGCCCACTCAAGAGTAACTTGTCTCCTCCCCTCCTCCCTCTGCGCGTTTCTCATCTGTTCCCCGCCGCTCCCCTCTTCTCTTCTCTTCTCTTCTCCTCTCCCCTCTTCTCGCGCTTTTATTTGTATTCTCTCTGTTCTTCCTTTTTCATTTCTTTAATAAGTCTCCCCCACCTTCATTGCTTCGTCTCTTTATTCACATCGTTTCTCTTCTTGCCTCTTGTCTTCCACCTTGTAGGAGTGTACAAGCGCCAGGAGGCACAGTTAATGCTCCTGCTGTACCACATGAGAGCACTGGCCCACAGCTCCTTGAGCAGGATTACTGATGAGACCTGGGCAATGGACGGATTTGTGAGTATACACAGAATTTGAAACAGCTGGACAGTGATCTTATAAAAATAACCAAGAGCTGTGACTGTCTTTTATTCTACGTATGTATTTATTTATTTATTTTCTTCAGTCTGAAAGACAAGTAGATTATTGCGAGCAATGGAGCTGTAAATACTTGAGCACCAAATAGAAGCCTCCCATGGACTAAATCAAGCCAATGTTTCCTCATTATTGAATTTTTCTCATCCTACTTACCCTGCCAACATAGCAAAAAATCAGAGAAAGTGAAAGGAAACTGTGACAACAAAGGAAGCAGTCATTTCCCGGCTCATTGTCTGTTTTCTTTTTATACACTGTATATTTACACCAGCTGTACATCAGTTGCACAAGGCACTGTGTATGAAGCACTTGAGCATTCCCACATTGTCAATTTGCTGAATGAGCTCAGACACACACCTGACATCTAAGGGACCTGGAATGACTGCAGAACAATTTTTGTCGGTGGAATTGTGAGCAAGTACCTCTTCTGAAATAAACTTCAAGGTCCACTTAATAACAACGTGTGACAGGTGACTGCACACAGTCGAGCTATTGATAGCATGCTGCAAAGCTTCTGTCGAGGGCTTCAAAAAAGCAAGTGTTATTTTTGAATGTAGCATGACAGAGTGTGTTGACTGTCGTACTAAATACAGAATATGTAGTTTTTGATGTGGCGTGTGGAGGAGATACAACACTCTCTTAGGTGCCAAGAAAAATCACATTTTATTCATGCAGTTGAAACAAAACGTTCTATTTCTCAGGCTCTCTTAATTTTTTTTTCCTTCTAGGTTTCAGCTGAGCCTGAGGGTGGCAGCTATGTGTTCCAAGGCTTTATACAGGGTAAAGACTATGGACAGTTTGGACTACAAAGAATCGGTATGTATCTTTTTAAATACAATAAGTCTCACTGGCATTTATCGCTACTTCTCATCTTCCATTGTAAGCTTTACACAGAATAAAATAAAACAAAGATTTTCTTCAGCTTTTTCACTTTAAGATACCTACTTACACGAATACATTTTACAAGACTGAAAATGTTTTATTTAAAAGTGTGCTTTCAAAAATACAAAATATATAAATGCATTTCTGTCTGGTGGTGCCTTCTATTGCACTGACAATAGTCTTATATTTGCTCTGTATTGAAAGCTTGCATGCATACTGTATATAGTAAATTGCCCCTGATACCAGCTGTCAGCCACCTATTGCTACAGGCGTGCAGCACAAAGTAGATTATCCCCCTTCACATCATCCTCCATCCATCATCCTTCATTTCATATTGCTCAACATTGCCGTTGTCATCATCTCATGATTGTCTTCAACAAGATTATCACAGACACTGTGATCTTTATCAGTATGATCATTATGGTCGTCGTCTCCTACTTGGCGTCTTCTCCCTGTCATCATCGTGATCATCTTCTTCTTCATCATCATCATCGTCATCATTGCCATCATCATCATGATCATCACCATTATCACCAGCAGATGATACGTATCTTTCTACTGTTTCATTTCGTTCATTCACAGTGTTTATTGTGTTTTGTGCCTTTTTTGTTAATGTGAATATTTTTAATGTGCATCATTCACATTCAGTATACTTTGTACTGTCTATTCTAATTCTCTGGGTAAATATAATGTCTTTTTCTTCCAGGTTTGAGTGTGAAAGAGAATGTTACACTCACTGACCCTGAAACCAATGGCTCCACCAATAGCAGTTCTGTTGCTGTTGCTATCCTTGTGCCTTTCTTTGCCCTCATCTTTGCAGGCCTTGGGTTTTATCTCTACAAACAGCGGTATGTAGCCTATCCTGGAGTCTTACATACTAGGTTGGAACCTGAGTTATGTTGCTACCATAGTATATGTTTGATTCCCATATGAGTTTGTGTACTAGGCTAAGTTTGAAAGTTTCAGTTCTGATATCGAAAAAGTTTTAGAAATCTAGATTCTTGTAGATGTTTGTAAGAACATGTCCATGAAGATGTGGTAGATATTAAACTGCGGCTCACTTCCACAGCCTGCTTTACTGCAGTATGGTTCTTCACTGGATACAGTAGCTTTCTGTGCAAAGCTTCAAAGCATGATGCAATATTAGTCAATATGTTGCAGTTCAAACCACATTACACAGCAGCATATGCCAGGTACAACTATTTAAATGAAATATGTAGAGTATCATATGTCCATATGTGTGTGCACTGTATGAATGTATGTACTGTGTATTGATGGATGGATTTTATTTTAATTTAAACAAACATATATGTTGTTCTGAGTATACAAATGGAGGATCATGCAAATATTGCACTAATTATGTTCGTTACTACTGAGCTGGCATGGGGTTCCTTTGAATGCTCTTATCAACAGTAATTACCATTAAGCCTCATTTACCTAGCAGATGTCCACATCAACATAATGGAAACATGTTTATTGGTTTGGAACATTGGCTGGATATAAATATGGATGTTGAGGCAGCTCCCAAAAATTGAAGCCAAAATATCTCCATCAATCAAAGTACAGGTCAAATAAATATTACCTAAAGATGAATTCTGTCACTGCTGAAGCTGCAAATGATGTCCCGCAAGCAAGATAGCAGGTCCAAGAAATGAAATACTTTGGCTCAACTTTTGCATAGCAGTACAAAGTGGAGACGCATCGTCCATCTTTATTTACAGTCAGTGGTTTGTAAGGAGGGAAGATAATTGGGGTACTGTCTCTCAACTAACATGCAACCTCCTTTTCTCCCCCCTAGGAAAACAGATAAAGCGCAGTACACAGGATGTGCTGTCCATGAGAATAACAATGGACAGGCCACTTTTGAGAATCCCATGTACAACTCAAACACAAAAGCTGCTGAGGGGAAAGTCGTCCGCTTCGACCCCAATCTCAACACCATCTGCACCATGGTTTGATGTCTGTTGAGTATGAAAGATAGAAGGAGAAGGAGGGAGTACAACTCCTCCTTGTTTGCTTAACATGAAAATATATAGACATATTTATACTTTATCTGTTTCTGATGACATACAACAAAGACACAGAATTGCTCAGAAACACAAAGCACAGTTTCAGCAACACTTAACGACAGTTGCAATTGATCATAAAGAGAAGGTTAAAGATTAAACAGACAGTAGGAGGAGGAGGACGAGGTCTCACACCTTTCCAGATCTTCCCGTAGTTTGGTGAAGAGAAGTGTTCTTTACACTCTGTGAGTGTTGGCTTTATGAATAAAAGAGCCTCTGGCATATAGATAAAATAGAGTATTTTATGCTCTGTAGAATGAATATAGAGGGGTTACTTCACAATGCCAAATGGAAAAAAATTTAACTTTTTCTTTTCAAGAAAACAGCCCAGACTTAGATTGTTTTTGTTTTTTTGTCTTAGTCTCACATTCATCCTGATGAGGGTTATTTTCTTTTATGGAGGTGAGGAGCCTCTCAACTGTGAGTTGATCGGTGTAATCTTTAGAGTCTATTTTGCAAGCAGTGGGGTAAGAGGAGATGAAGATGTACAAAAAAAAGAAGGAGCCACTTCTCCTTAGGTGCTGTAGTCCTTTCAGAGTTACAGTATATAGTCAATTATACCTCTTAATTGGATGGTAACTCCCACTGAGAAAATATACAGCCAGGCATTTAATTGCTGAAGGGCAGTACACTTTTTTCGAGTGCCATTGGGGATGCTAGGGCTTTTATTATTACTGTGCAGGTTCTCTGGAAACAATTTACTTCACAAGAGATAAAGTTATTATTAGGATTTATTATCAAGTTGTGTGCAATGACTTTGTTTTTGACAGAGATGTTCTTGTCTTTAAATATGAGAATTTAAATTTCTGGCTAGTCTACAAGTCTAGTCAAGTGATAATGTACCTTTCAGTGTATTTGTCATGTGGGGCTGTACTCAGTCATCCATTTATTTAACTGTTGTTAAGTTATTGAAATACTTTTAAAAAAACAGATTTATCATAGGTGATTTTTTATTACGATTATTTTTTCAGCTGTTTGTGTCCCAAATAAACCAAATTTGGAGTGAATTAACCCCTGCCTCGAGTCTGTATATGTCAAGCATCTCAAAGTAGGAGTTCCTTGCTTAATTATTTCAGGTTTTATCAAGTGATAAGTTGAGAAAACCTACAGTGCACAGTACCTACAGCTGGCTGGGTTTCCCAGAAGTTTATTTAAGCCTGGAAATCAAAGTGCAAAGATGTGTAAAGTCAGTGGGCAGTATGAAGACGGATAAAGAGATTGTGGTCTGTATGTCTTTATGTTAATGAAAATGTTGTCCGCCTTATTTTAGAGTAATTCCGAGACAAAACAAGTGCAACTTCCACATCATCTCCAGTTTTTCATAATCTGAGCAGTGTTTGTTTGTTCTATAATTCTTTTGGGAAACTGTGCCTTAGTCAGAAAATTCTTCAACACTCAACTCTCTCCTACTCTCACTCCTACTCTGAGACACTTGATGAATACAAGGCCTTGGCCTATTTTACTGATACCCACTGATACAAAGGATTATTTAAAAGTCTTACTGAACCATCAGCTTCTGCCAACAAATGTACAGTATACATGAAAAAATTTGCACATTTAAACACAAGCCACCACTAGTATTGTACCATCATCTCGGCCCATCCATCTATGTTTTAAAAATTAAAATAAAAAAAAAACAATTTGACTCTGCCATCACATTCCTACATCATTGCAGTGCCTTGAATACTGTATGGGCATATGTTTTTAAGGGAGACATAACATTAATTGCATTAGTGAACCTGTACATCAGTGTAATTTATCTGCACAGTTTGCAATGATTTAGCTGAGTGATGTCAGCTCTAATGGATTTATCTCAGAAGAGGTGTGTTTGAAAAGCAGTTCATAGTTTCATACCCGTGCATGGCAAAAAGTGATCCAGTATAGCAATTGCTGCTATAGTACTTTGTACCATTATGTTGATTCCTGTCATTGCTGTTACATTTTGTACATTTATACAGTTTTGATACTTGATGGCATTCTTTGGCAAGATGTCTTGTGTTATCAATATGTAATATATTTTGCGAGCTCATATTTCTAATGGATGAGGACTGAAAATGCATCTGGTAAAAAACTGTATACGGCAAGTCAGACTCCAAACTAGAGTAGAATGCTTTTAAATGTACCACACAATTGTTATCCCATTCAAAACCCATGTATATGAAATATGTACATATGACAAAACTTTTGTAAAGAGATTTATTTTTTATGCAAATTAAGCATTTGTAAGTTATTGAATATGTTGTGTAAAATTTCACATGTAAATGTCATGTAAGATCAAAAATGTTTTGTATTTTTTCTTTATCAGCAATGTATAAATCCTTAATTTATATATAAAATATGAAATAATGAACTTGAATGTCACTATTCTTTCATTGATTCAGATGTCTGCAGTGTACGATGTCGTTGGTTAGCCTCAGCAGTGAAACCATTCACTCTGCTACAGCACTGCAATGTAAGAGAAGTTCTTGCACCGCACTTTGTAAAGAGCAGAAATGTTTTATTATTCAATCTGCTACCTCTGTTGCATCGCTACAGCTTTTCTTAATGAGATTTCCACTTGCTGAGCACTGCTTAGTTTAGCCAAAATAAGCACTGATATTATCTCTGTCCAAGGGACACTGTTGATCTTTAAAGAACACCTGTCGTAATCCACTGTAGCCAATAACTCTTGTTAACTGTAACACCTATTGTGAGCAGAAATTCAGTCTAAATCTTTAAAATACAAACATTTTACTTCCCATCATGCACATCTCTATACATTCAAGAGCCGTCAAACTGCAGTATTAGCTATTCAGAGCCTTCATTGTCGCTGATGTGATCTAAGTCTCATTTATTCTGCCTCTCTCTGACACCAACAGTGGTTACAAATAGCTGACATTTACTTTAAAAAAGGAGCTGTGGCACAAAATGGGCTGACATTTGAATGTACTTTACTTTGCATGTACATGTCAGGTACAACGATAACGTCAAAGAAATAAAACATGGCAATTATGATTTGTACCATGACATATTATCTAAAGTATCTGTAAATGAAAACTCTCATTTTGGAAAGCAGACATTACAGTCTGAGAAGAGTTTACAGAATTGATCTTATTCAAGGTTGAAAGCTCAAACAAATTAGAAGAGGATCTGAAATTATAGAGAGGGATAAATCATAGGTCTCCTACCGTCACTTTGTGACAGACTGTTAAAATAGGTGGGTACCTGTCAAAGACTCAGCAACAGAAGGAGGTGACAGTTTGTCAGGACGTTATGAAACGGACTAAGATTAAACTAATTGCAGCAATCACAGTAGAGATGATCAGCAAGGCAGTGTGACAGTCAGGACAGAACGCTCAATAATTTAAAAAATATATATATGAACAAGCCCCATAAAAAATCAAACAACAAGCCAGGAACTTGTTTGATTTAAGACTCAGGTTAAGCATATACTTTCAAGTCTAAGCCTGGGATTTGTATATGGATTAGAAATATTTGCCAGAAGGATTTTCTATTGAAGTTACTTCCAAGCTTCATCAAGCAGATTTTACCTAAAGGGTGATGATGTAATATAAGCTGGTGCTAGGCCGAGATGTCAACTATGCTTAGGCTCTTTGTTCTGCCCTGTGTAATGCAACTAATAGTACCATCTAAACATTAACTTGACCCATTGTTTGTTCTTAGAGCAGCATAGCTTCATTAGGTCTCTGGTTTCTGTGTCAGAGAATCCCCCAAGGAACATGCATGGTGTTCTGCAGCAGGCTTCTGAAGCACCCTGCACCATGTCATCCTACAAGTGCTCAATTGAGATCTGGTGACTGAGCACGTTAGTGCAGTAAGCTGATTTCACTGTCCTGCTCATGGAAGCATTTGTGATCTTGTGGCGTGGGTATGCGCCTGCTGGAGAAAATCAATTTGCAGAGGTGCATGTGCTGGTACAATGAAGGGATGTTCCTGGCTGCCTCTGATGTTCAGATACCCCGTGGCGTTCCTCCACTTTCATCAAGGGGCTGAATGTGTACCATGAAATCACACCCAACAACATTGCCAGCCAGCAGTATTGACACATTGCATGATAGATGGAAGCACTTGCAGTTTTGTACATACCACTAGCTTCCTCACCAGCATAAAACAACAGGAACTTTTATTGATCTGAATGAGCATCTTTAATAGAATCCTCTAACAGGATGAGTTTTCCAACATAGCACAGTTTCTTGTGTTTGCAGAGGGAAGTAAAAGACAGTAAAGTTGTTGGTTTTCTTCCCTTGAACATGTCGTAGCATAATGAGTTGTGTGTGCTTTCATGGATCTTGTGGCTCTAATATGCTGGATTGTCAGTTCACTATCTAGCCTCTTCTTTTACTGCATATTTCAGTCTTTTACTAATGAGCCATTTTCAACCACTACTGCTCTTATTGGCCAGATAGTCCTCAGGGTGGTGGACTGTTCTTCATACAGATGGAAAGCTACAGAGAAAGACAAACTCCAAGGAAATATCATTTACTTAGAAAATGAGACCTTCTTAGGCCTTCTCAGTTGTCCATAATAGCATGTGGACTCATTTCAAAGTGAAGGACCCGGGCCAGATCTTCAGAGCAAATACAAAGGATGTGACATTATTGCACACTCCAGAATGCCTTGCCTCTCTCCCACTAACGCCAACAAACAACAGCAGCATAACAACACAACAATATACCCAAAACAGTGCTATCTTAGTACCAACACCCTGCAAATATTAGCTCTCCAGCTAATGAGACAGCTGACTGCCTCTGTCGATCACAACACTTTTTTTTTTAATTACACCAATTATTGTCATCTAGGCATCATTTTTTTTCTAAAGAAGTCCAAACTTGAACCATTTAAGAGCACACGCTCCTAATGATTCGTGCATGAAGTAGCAGCATTTTCACTGCTCATAACAATGAAAATCATGTAAAGGTTATATCTTAGAAAATAGACTGGAACTTAATATGCTGTGAAACACTTTCCGAGAGCAGGACCGAGAAGAATTATATGGTTTAATATACTCTTTTTAATCTTTAAGTGAATGAATAATGTAAATTCCTCCATAACCATTTCAGCAAAATAAATTTTTAACCCACACTTAAGTCACACGGGCATTGGGAAATAGCCTTCAATAGATTGAGGAAGTCTACAGTTGATTGGAATTGAAGGATGTTAAACTGAGGTCAATGAGCACCATCAACATTATCTATCGTGAGAGCAACTGAGGGGACAGAGGTGTGTGTGTGTGTGTGTGTGTGTGTGTGTGTGTGTGTGTGTCAGGGTTAGGGAAGCAGGATCACTGTTATTGATCCTTTGCACAGGGGGGATTTAGCAGATTCCTGAAAAATGATTAATTATCTGGTAGTTTTCATCGGAAATCATAATCAGTGTCAGTGTTCAGCCTCTGAGATTGCTTGGATATCATGCATAATTAGAATAATATTATGGTCTATAAAGGTGCATGGTTATGTGTTGCTAGAATTCTTTCTAACCTATTCCTCTGTGGAGTAGTTCAACATTTTGGAAAATAACAGCATATGCTTTCTTGCTGACAGCTAGATGAGAAAATAATAATGCTCTTATATCTATTTTTTATGTCACTGTGAAGTTGCCATGCAACCAGCGTAGACTCCACGAAGTCACAGCGCCCAGGCAAGAAATAATAGAAATAAACTGTAAAATCACAATTTTTACACTTAAGTTTGTATTTGTGCTTTGTATAGTTTGTTGGTGGGCTGATTTTTTTTTCGTTCAGAAAGAATAAGGTAAGCTGTTTTACCCTGTCTTCAGATGCTAGCTGTGACTTCATATTTAACAGACAGATAACTGTAGCATGATCTTCTCATGGTTTTTGGCAATATATATATATATATATATATTGGTTTTATAGTTTGTTTTGTTTTGTTTTCTACTCCAATGTATTCCTACTGTAGGTATTCAACAATATATTTATACTTTATATGCATACACTTGTACAAATAAATACAAATAACTACATAAAAGGAAAATACAGTCGGTCCAAAAGTCTGAGATCACTTTGGAAAAGTGTTTTCAGACTTTTGGACTTACTGTACATACATACATGCATACGGCCTAGGCAACCATTGAGGTGAACATCAGGCAAAGTATCACATTAACATTAAACACTTGCACACCCCACATAAATATACAAGATATTTACATTAAACAGACATCGTGCATGTCACAATCAGTACACCATTGAAACTCAACATGCAACTTGCTATGTACATGTCCATTAGAAACAATTACTATTATGAATATATGTTTGGAAGTAGTTTTTTTATGGTGATATGGAATCTCATGATTTCCACATATGTATATATATTGATGATACACATGGTGTTCTGGCACAAATAATGTCTAAACATGGAGAGTTTGACAGCTCTAGGCTAAATGCTTGAGTAGATGATAACAAATGCTAACAGTATGTTTCAAACAATAGCTTATGTAAGATTCAGGCTGTGGACGACACTGTAAGAGCTCTGGGTGGAAAAATATCATAGCTTTTCATAGCTTTTTATCCACTGCTTCTTTGACATGCAGATCAGAGAATACCAATGAGGGGAATTACAAAAGCCAGTCTTGAGCCAGATCCATCTGACCTTGATGTACTGTATCAACCCCTGGTGTGAACACGGAAGTTCTCCTTGACACATGACAACTTCGATGTAATTGCTCACAGGGTGTCCAACTTAATAGCCCCCCTGTCTTCAGCAATTAATTGTGGAAATCTTTTAAATTAGCCTCTAATGCCTTTTGACATTGAACAAAGATCATTCGGCCTGATGTGAAATTAGCAGTTGCACACAACAGTGTTTTATGTTCTTTGAAAAATATGCTTTTGACCAGTCAATGGCATCTGTCACATATGGCATCAAGCACAACAGAAAATGATTTCTCACACAAGGCAAATCCTTAAGACATCAAATTTAAGCTGCTAATGAACGCTGTTATATGGAGGATGAGCCTTACGAAGGGCATGAACGCAGTTATAAAAACACACAGCGCATTATTGTAATTTCATCAGCTCTCAAAGCCTCAATCACAACAGTCATAAAAAAACTCCTACGCTGCCCAAAATTCCCCTCAGGAAAATCCAGACAAAAGAAACCCCACAACAGAACAGAGGAGCCTGCTTTTGATCAGTCCGGCTTGTGAGTGAGTAATTGGGCTTCATAATTGAAACAGCACATGTAATATTTTATTCAGGGGGACCAGAACAACTGAAGAGCATTTCTGTTCTCCCTTTGTTTTGTTCTCTCTCTGTGTCTGTCTTTTTTTTTCTTAATACAGTAGCAAACAAACCAAACACATGTCTCAATGGCTTTATGCACAACAGTTTTATTGGAATGCAGTTCAAATGGTAAACCAAGAAACACTGGGGAGATATTAATTTTTGTTTTGTGTGAAATATTTCTTGGAGCTTGGGATTTATAGCTGTGTCCAGTGCTATACTTATATAGTACATGCAGGGTTTTTTTGTTTTTTGTTTAGTTTTTATTGTTTTTTAGACATGAGGAACATCTCAGCAAATGAATCATAAATACTCTTCACATTTCTTCAAACACACCTACCTTATAGACTAAACCAGTGAGTCATTTCAGTGTTTTGTCTGTCTTGTTTATTATATGAAAGAACACAAATGGTTCAGGAAATTGTCTTCTATCTTTAAATATTAGATGCCAACTGCATAATGTCACTGTGACATGAGGTCCCACTTGTTGGTGACGGTGCCTATGCAGCCTGACCAGAATATTTATACTCCGACATTTTCAGGGAAAAAAGCTGCAGTTATGAACCATGAATTAATATGTGACATTTCATCATGTCATTGAAATGTTTGGACATGATATACAACCTCTCGGTCCTCTGGGTTATAAATCACACCATGCTGACGTTTTGGATTTGTTATCATGCGTGCTCCGCAGGAAGTAGAACTCATTTCAGAATAAAAATGAAGGGGAGGGTAAGTGTGCCACATATGATGCTATCTAAGCATATGATTGAGCACATTTGTCCTGTGAGGAATATTCACATGGTCCTCTGATGATATTGCTGTGGCACAGCGGTGCCTGCAGTGCCTTCTCAAAGACGACAGCTGATGTTGTCCGTTAAACACAGAGAGACTGTGTGCTGTGCATAGCAGGGATTTGTTTCAGCTTAGCGGCAGGTATAATCACACTTTTATCTACATGTTTAGTTTCTTTGTTTGTTTCTTTTCCTTCATTAGTTCCATTCAGTGTTTGGTGACAAACTGTGAGGCTATCTGTGCTGCAGTGCAAGTAGAGGCACTTGAAGTGGTGTGTGAGTAGCTGTTTAAGGGTTGCAGTGCAATTTCGGTGTCAATGATCACTGAATATGTGTGTTTTAAATGCCATCATGCTCAAATCCAGGACAAGCTGCATTCTGTAATTCAAAAAGACTCATGCTTACTTTAATTTTTTGGTGGATAATTTGATCCATAAGTAGATTAATTCAAATCACTCAAGCGGTAAAACTGAACTTGGAGCATTTTTCATTCTTGCAGTATGCTGTACTTCATGGCTGGGTATAATGTGGCTTGTAGGGAACAAATTGCATAAAGTGGGAAGTGTGGGGGCGGCTCCGTTCTCTTCAGATGTCAGTTACTGTTTGATGAATGACCCAAACTGTCCCTACAGTCTGCTGCGACTTGTATTTGGCTCTTTGCTGAATTTTGTTTAATCTTCTCCTCGGACCAGAGTAACAGTGTAAGAACATGTGATCTCCTCCCAATCTAATTTAAATAAAGGTGCCAAGTATTGACTTATGACAGTCACACAAGGACAATGGATTCTTCTTGGCTCCTAATTTTGTCTCTTTCTGCTCCAGACTCACAAAAGACACGATCAGAGCACCATCGCAACTAATGGATTTAAAGCGTACTAATGGTTTGATTGCCTATGACTGATCTTAGTCCTGTTTGTCCATTCCCTGCTTGTAATCATTTGGCACAAAACTAACCACAAAATTTCCCGGACTCAGTTCTCATTCCTGAGCTTTGTACCACTGTCTCTGTGCTTTATCATTATTGATTTGCATAATTGAAACATCATGATGCAAGGTTACTTAAGCTTTTTAAAGTCACACCTACTCAGTATTCACACAGCTCTTTTAGCTGCTAAGTTCTAATATAGTGAAACCTTTAGTTGATGCGTAGAAATGGGATCACTGTACCTGCTGAAGACTTAATGAAATGGTGAGAGAGTTGCATAGTGCAGCATGTATGAAATGATATATATTACAATATAAATAGAATTTATAGTAAAATAATGCCTTTGTCAGTGCATATGTAAAATTTTTGCTAAAAACACAATGAAAAAATGAAGAAACCAAGTGTGTGTGCATGTGTGCTGTAAGAACTGTACACTTTCCAGCAATCGCTTTACAGATGCAGACAAGAATGTGTTGACTTCAACATGTGTATTTTGTAGCTGTTCTCATACTATAACTAATAAGGGGCCATTTAATGTGCATCGTTTCATCCTCTGTGTCACCCTGGAGGTAGGGTCTTGTACATAAAAGGAAAAACATAATAGTTCCAAAAACAGAAATCTAAAATACCTGCCAGGATTTTTCACTCAGGCTCTGCAGGTGTTCTGCTTTTGTTCACTCACAGTTGGCACATAGCTGTTGGTAAAAAAAAAAAAAAACTATATCTAAAGTTCTCTGCTCTGCTGCAGACCAACATTGTCCTTTATCCTGCCTGTCTTCTCTGTCTTGTTGCTGCCCTTAAATCAAAACAAAGAACAGTACACAGGCCATGGCTGCTACACATGAAATCTAAAAAACCCTGCTGTATATTAAAATACCTGAGGTTCCTTCCATCAGTTTTTAGGGTGCTGCAAAAACATATACAGCACTGCTTTTGTGAGACACATTACTTTCCTCAGGCAGTCAAGAGCAGTCAAAAGTCAAAATTCTGGATTAGAAGGAGAATTACAAGGAATAAGAAGTATTGCAGTGCTTCCAGCACTAGGTAAGGTTGGTCTGTTGTTCTCCTCATCTGTCCGCCTCTCTATTAGTCTGACAACTGCTGGGCAGGTTGCCATGGAGTTTACTGTGGATATTCATTGTCTCAAGAGGATGATTTTAAGCCACCTAATATTTTTCTGGTGTAGGGCTTTCAAAGTCTAAGGCTGCAGGCCTCCCCTCAGACAAAGCTAGGTCCTTTTTTTTCATTTACAGTCAGTGAGCCTCCCTTGAAACTGTTTGGACCCCCCCTGGGGAGGCTCACCTCCCACTGTGAAAACCTCTGGTTTGGGGATACCATTCAAAATTCCCCTGCTACTAACCATAACGACATTGTGGTTTATGGCACAGTTACTTAAAAACAGATTTCCATGAAAATTGCTCAACACTAATGTTCTTTTCATGACCCATTGACTGTTCCTCTATTGCCAACACCAGGATTACATTTCAACAATCAACACTGATATGTCACATTATGTTCTGCTCATTTTTATGTTATAAAGAAAAATGATGTACACTTATTTCTAAACTGGACTAATATAAACAGTATCTCTGGATCATTAAAGGGTTATTCTATGTTTAAGCGTCTCAGTCAGCTTTAATATGACATGATAGTAGTTACTGGCAGTCAGGGTTAGATTCAAATTAGCAGAACTTTGAGTGCAGTGGCAAGGTGTAAAAATAAAGTGCTTGGCCAATGCCCAGAGTAAGGATGCTGCAATGTTTGGCATCATCACTTTGATCATTAGAAAATGTTGGCTCAAATTGAGCAATCGAGATTGTTTACTTGTGTGTTAGTAAGTGTTGTTTAAATGCAAAACCCAAAACTGGTCGAGGATTTTTCCTCTGCATCCCCATATAAAATGAAATGAATAAATGATCTAACCTCCATATTTGAAATTATTAACCAAAGCCAAGCATCACAAAGCCAAGAAAGAAGCAGGCTGGCATTTGACCACTGGATGGTGGCAGCAGTGGTTCCTCCCATCAGAGCAGTAACAGCAGTGAAATGCCACTGTCAGTTATTGTTCTCTGGTTGTCATGGCTTATGTGAAATCCATTTTCTTTGTTTGAATACATTCTGTCAGGCAAGGAAAGACCCAAACTCAAATCTTTTCTGGCCACTTTTTGACAGGAAGCATCTGACAGCAAATGGCTGAACGGCCACTTCACAGATGAGACATCCATCTGTCTTTGGACTGCCTACTGTCTTTTACTACTGCTTCATTTTCTTTACAGTAGTTCACAGTGACTTTACTCCTGCTGTGTCTCTCTATCATCCTACATGTCATCCTTACATTGATATGTCTTTTCATATGGTAGAAGACCTTCTTTTTCTGCTTCTATATAAATTATATCAGATTATAGTTAAATGTGCAAACATTTGTAACTACATTGGCAACTTATCCTATGTTACGGGAAGTATTTTTCAGATTAATAGGAGTTCATGCCCTCTTTCTTACACTCATGTTTTTGTGATGTGCTTGCCACATACATCTCAGCATTATTAGGCATATCTGCAGCAGGAACACATAAGGAGAAAGAGACTTTTCCATGATGACACTTGCTCTCAACCCTGTGGGATTTGGTACAGCTCCAGCCTATATTTGACCTGGCAGCATGTACCCAGCCTGTCAGACTCTGCCATGGTTTGAAGAAACTTTTTCTCAATCTTTTTTGTGGCTTCATGACACTCCACTCCACTCTGAATCAGCCCCAACATCCCAAATTCAGTACCCTAGCATTGTTAGAAAAGTGAGCAGTCAGAATGTGTTCAGATCCATCTGCCATGATCAGATCAGAGTATTAGGACTAAGTAAATGGCTAAGCTTTCCTAGTGAAACAATATTGATCTTATGCTTGTTTAGGCAGAGAAGCATAGTCGGTACAGACATTTTTTGTCTGTACCGACTATGCTTTTTAACAGGATGTGTCATATAAATTCAGTTTGTTAACGCTGCCATTGTAACATACCTTTTTTACAGCTAAACAAGTCATACATTATGGTTAAATAATCTGAAATAAATTAGACACTAGACGTCTGCAATGCTTAAAAACTGTTTCAGGCCATGTATGTGTCAGACTGGATTAACTTGAAACACTTCAGAATTCAATTTGGTGACTTCACTGTCTGATTATTGTGGAAATGTGAGTGCTATTTACAAGCTCACAATGTGGAGGGATAATGCAGTAATAGCTTTCATTATCAGCGCTGATGTTATATATTTCGGCCTTGCTGGTGAAAGTTACACAATAGTGTGATGGCTTAACTTGAAGTATAATAAAAAGGTAATATGATGAAGTCTTTTTAAAAGTAAACATGAGTCAACCTGTAGTTAAAAAGACAGGATGAACCTGCATTTTCACACTGCAGGAGAGGAGGATGTTGTGATATTGTTATTTTTGTGTCTTCATTATTGTGTTCTCCTGATTACATTTGATCATGGAGTAGATTATTATACAAGATCTGAATAGAAATATGATGTTTAACTGAGTCCCTCCATGAACAATTTACACTTAAAAATTGTTTTAGTCTTCACACTTTAAGCTTGCACATTTTGATCCATGTGCTGTAATTGCATTATTTAAAACTGAATCTGTGAGTTTATTTATTTTTATCAGATGTGACATAAGAGTATTTACTTCTTCATTCCCCCTTAATATGATTATTTTGAAGACAAATTGTTGCAGTGCCACAGATGAAAATAACTTCATTATCCTGGACTATTTCAATAACCATACAATAGTTGAGGTATGTCTGAAGCACAGTTGATGATAATCAATTAAGCTTCGTGTTGCATATGTTTAGACAGAAGTTTCTTGGAGATTATTTATAATTCAGTAATGGAGTGCTCATTGTAGACACAGCTAATGTAAACCCTGACACTAATAAAGATAAATTCATCTGCAGTTTTGTGCTCTCTGCTACAGTGGTAATATATTAAATCAACTATGGATAACAGTCATTTATTCACTTAATTATATCCATTGAGTTAGTTTGACTCCAGCTGTGCCTTTTGTATGGGATTCATTTTCCAAACAAGATAATGCAAGTCAATGTGAAAACCAATGCAATGCCGACTTGGCCCTCGGAGTAAGTCAAACTGCTGTGTTAGGGTTGTTAATTTTACTGACATAATATTCCTTTCTTGACACAGCCGGACTAGCTGATATTAATAAATGGAGCACAGTGCAGCCTGTCTCATTATTTACAGTAACACATGCAGTCCTACAGTGTCGTACAAGCCATTGTGGAACTCTCCCATCAGCCATAGATCCTGCTGAAATTCTATGTTAGCAGCTTTAGGAGGGTTGTAAATTAGAAATGAAGAGGCATCTAGCAACTCAAGCCTCCAGACCTGCACTGTGGCTCTCTGAGGCAACAGAATCCACCATTTCAATTCTCCAAATAAATCCTTCTACGGCCACAATGGCCAGACAGCAGTAATTCACGACTGCATTCAGTGGGAAGAGAGGCTCACATGATGCTTGCATCTCCTTCTCTAGTGACACTAGAACACTCCCTTCTGTGATCCTCAGTCCCAAAAGCCCAAAAGAGCATCATACCAGCCTTATAAAACAGAGCTGTCGCACTCAATCTGCATCGAGACAGAGAACAGACTGTCTATCTATCTATCTAACTATCTATCTATCTATCTATCTATCTATCTATCTATCTATCTATCTGTCTATTTATCTATCTATCTATCTATCTATCTATCTATCTATCTATCTATCTATCTATCTATCTATCTATCTATCTATCTATCTATCTATCTATCTATCTATCTATCTATCTATCTATCTATCTATCCAATGTTCTGTCTGTCTGTCTATCTATCTATCTATCTATCTGTCTATCTATCTGTCTATTTGTCTATCTATCTATCTATCTATCTATCTATCTATCTATCTATCTATCTATCTATCTATCTATCTATCTATCTATCTATCTATCTATCTATCTATCTATCTATCTATCTACCTATCTATCTATCCATCTATCATTCTCGTTCTTATACTCTTCTTTTTCCTCGCTCCATCCATCTTGCGTATAATGGTCTGGACACAGCTCTCTGCTCTGCACACATTCCGCTCCATGTGGCTTCATCCTCATGTGTTGCTCCTGTTTGGACAGCACCAAGACAATCAGATCTGTGTTAAATGCGGCCTCACACTGGGCTCCACACTGATTAGTGTGTCAACACAGGCTGGATTTCGGCTGCCTGCTCAAATGTGACGTTGTTTGTTGTTGCCACCCATTCAAATCCAACTGAGATCTCATGAATAGGTGAGAGCAAGCTCATCAGATTTGAGCAGACAGTGCAAATCTATCCCATGTTGACTGACGCACCAATCAGTGGAGAACAGAGCAGGAATCTGTAGATGAGGCAGTAAAGCCGTCTGTCCCTTCAAACATGAAACTCATGCTCTTTATTTTGTTCTTTTGTTTTGGATTATTCTTCAATGCTGTTCAAAAATGAAAAAAAAACTACACAAGGTTATCTTTTCTTTAGCCACACTTTGAAATAATAATAAAAATCACAAGAAATGAAGGATTTGATCCCATAGTTAGAATGAAGAGGCAGTCATTTTCAGGTAACTCTCTGGAGGATTTGGTGCTGCTGGTTGGGTGGGTTGGTGGCAGCATGAGGAGGGGGAGAGTCACAACCAAATCACTGCAATTAGTAGTTGAAGCACAGGAGACTAGTGCCCCCCAGTGTTTGCTTGATATATGAATATCTTCTGTATGCTGTTGAGAAATAGTTGGACTAAAAACTGTCATCTGGTAGCATTTCTCTTTCCAACAACAAAACCTGATCCAGTGAATCTGGTAGTTGGGGTTTGTTTCCAGCACCAGCATACCTTTAATTACCAATACAGTCATCCATAACAATTTGTCTGTGTCATCTGCAGTTTCATTGTCTTTTGAATCAAAACCCAGACAGTTATTGAGTGTTCATACATGAAGCAGGAGAGAAGTATTGAACTCTCTGGCTCTTCATCTATGACTTTAAAAGAGGCTTTACCATCTAGACGTTAAGTGCCTATTGTTATAGCATTGAGTATAATCACTTTAAATATCACATTAAAGCTTAATGTTTAGTGTAATCAAATTAAATCAAGGCTAAGAAGTGGACATTACACTTTGCTTGAGCCTTGTTTTTTTTACACAGAAAATGGATTCATCCTGGACTAGTTTTTCATTCATGGATGAAGTCTTGACTGTATCCCTTCAGTGGCAATTCTCCATGGAGAAGCACTAAGACTGTATTGACCTACATTACTTAATGTATTTTCAGCATATAGTATGTCTTGAGCTATTCTTCCACACTATGACTCAATATCCATAATCCCTTTGTGTAGGTTTGGATTGATACACGGCGAACATCATTCTTTCATTTCACCAGATGCCTTCCACGGGCAGGTTCCTATCAATGTGCAATCAAGGTGAGCCATGGAGGTCATGTGACACTCAAGATTACTTCTGTGCAGTATTTGCCTTTCTGATAAAAACAGAATGAAGTCATCACATGCAGCAGATTAATGTCTAGTTTATTTTTACTGGAAACTGAAATTTAAAAAAGTATATTTTGAAGTATGTGAAAGCAGAAATATGAACTTATTCTACAGGCCTGATTTGATCTGACAAAGTAGCAGCATGCTTGGTTTAATTACATTTTAATAACTTCATCTGAATAGCTCATTGAGTCTAATGAAGGAAACATCATTTCCCCTTTAGAGCTAAAGTCCTGTGTCTGTGGGAACGGACTGATAGCAGGTAGACTTTGCCCCTGGACGGAACAGGAAGAGCCGCCAAGCAGATTCCCGGCTGTCACAGCAGAGGTAAGACACATTATAATGGATTCGAGCTTCAATTCATTGATACCAACAGACCCTAACAGACAGTTAAACAACAATTGATGACTTTTTTTGTAAGATTGAAAAACACGAGGGGTACTTTTGGAAGTATTTCATTCATCATACCTCAGAAGTGATGTTTAAGCCTTTTGTGCAATACAAGCGAACAAAAACAAAGTCCATTTCACGTCCTCAGCTATTTGAGATTGATAAGATATGTTTTCTATTTGTTCTATCCATCTCATGTTTTAGTTTGGGAGATTGATTTTTTTAATTTGGGGCAGTTAAATCGAGGAATAGGCGTCAATATGTGGTATTAGACGAAATGAGTGCATAGGCCACTGACATTACAGGAAGTGTAGATTATTTTGGGTGCACTTATGCAATGCTAATAAATTAATGTTGTGTTGGCTCAGTAA
Organism: Scomber japonicus; assembly: GCF_027409825.1. NCBI lineage: Eukaryota > Metazoa > Chordata > Actinopteri > Scombriformes > Scombridae > Scomber > Scomber japonicus. The sequence goes on along the minus strand of NC_070587.1, from coordinate 17,745,209 downwards.
TACTGCTTTTTATCTACATTTAGTTTGCTTTACTGCAGTTTTACATCTTACAGAATTGGTAATTGTGTGTGTAATTATGACTTCATGTCTTTAATGATTAACATAAAACCAGAGATGTTAAAGATAACCTCTTTTTCTCATGTCTTCACTATAAAAAAGGATTTAATATCTGTCCTTCTTGATGACAACTGAATTTCCTTTGAGATCAATTAACCACAAACTTTGTGGTTGTTAAATGTACATACAGCTCTATTAAATGGGGGCTTAAGGCTATAGTTGTGTTAATCATGGATGGCTCTGGGAGTGTGTGCATGTGTGTGTGGGTGTGTGATGTGTCATTCATTAATTACATTTTATTTGTTCCACACTGACATTGACCTCATTATCAATTAGACATTATTGATCAAGGCCGTTCAAAGGGACACTTTTGTGTAACAGACCTATAAACTTACTGTGTCTCACACTTCTTCCTTCTTAGTTTTGTGCCTCAGACAATCTAAAACGTAACTTTTGGTGGAATGGACCAGGCTCATGGCAGAGATAATGGTGGATATAGATCCGACCACCAACCCTATGACCCTCAGGCCCATGAAAAGACGCGTTATACGGGAATGCACTATCAGGTTGGTAGAACATTTTCAACAGCTTCACAGGACAAAGAAGAAACAAGGAAGTGAGCAAACACCGGGCTTTATTTTTTCTATTCACAGTTTGTTTAGATTGTGTCTGACTATTGGCATAGCATGAGCCAAAACCACTAACAGTCTTTAATCATGGGATCATCATAAAACCATCCTCAAATAAGCTTGGTTTGATGTTTTGATCACATGTGGATGATTAATGTTTCTTTTTAATTCAACTCAAAAAGGGAAGTAATGGAAGAGCACAGGGGGCTAAGGCTGGCACACTGTCAGGGCTAATCATGTCTTCACATTGTTTTATGTGTTTATTAATAAGTAGTAAAAGTGAATAGCCTGTTTGAACTACCTGTGATGCTGATGGTTTTGTATGAACCAGGTGGGACAGGGGAACATTGCGGTGGTGTCTCCCTCTGGCACCGATGATAACATGGTCCATCCTGACCAAAACCAGCAGTTTAATCAAGCTCCACCTGAATACAGTGTTGAAGAAGAGTACAGCGTGTTCAGTGATCCTGCCATACGAAGAGGTAAGGGAGGAATGGATGGTGGGAGAAATAAATGTGAACGATATGATATACTTCTGTTTTTCTTTGACTGGTCAGAGTTGAACAAGAATAAACATTATTTGCCTCGGTTGCTTAGCATGGTTTTCTTGAAATTGATTTGAAATTGAAAATTGTTGCCTGATCTCCCCTGCACTCTGCCTCAGCTATTCCCCTCCCACACAACACAAATCATTTTAAATGACAGGATGAAATGTGGGCTGGGTGAATGCTGAACAATTTAGAAATGTTGCGCAGCATAAACAACCATGCTTGCATGGCTGCCTCACTGTTTGGCAGCCAGACTGATTTTTTTTCTTTTGCCCTGACTGTCTACCTTTCTACCTGTATTGTAAAACTCTCTCTGTCTTACTTTCTGAACAGGGTTCATAAGGAAAGTCTACTTGACCTTGATGATTCAGCTGCTTGTGACAGTCGGGATCATCTGCGCTTTTCTTTACTGGTGAGGTGCCATTACAGAAGTAAATTCTTTCCAAAAGAGATGAATCCATATCAGTTATCCATCTATCCACCTTTAGTGTAGTCTGGCAGCCTGTAAGAGCACTCCACATCACAGAGAAGCTAAAGTAGTCCCTACACTCAATCACCATAAATATGTGAGGTGAACCAAGATGGTAGAGAACAAAAAAGCATCTCTGCTACATCATTTTTTTGCTATATGTTTGAGCTTTATATTTTGTATAATGGATGTGGTAGAATGCTACCACAGTCATTTCATTTCATAAATTGTATCGAGCTCCCATGTGCACAATGCTCTGTGCTCTTTTAATATTTAATAAAATCGTTCTGCTGCCTCTATGAAATAAATGGTGCCTCTATTAAACAGTTGCTTCTCTCTCTCTTCCTTTTTTCTTACTGCAAAACAGGGACGCTCTCTCCCAATGGACGCGGGCCAGCTACTGGTTCACCTACACCACCATGTAAGCTATCTACAACATTCACTTATATTGTCTAGACACTTCACACTTTCTTGTTTTCACCAGTTTGACCGCCGACAAATCTCCTTTTGGTAAGTTACCTAAATGAAAATGTCGCTCATGAAAATCCATTGGAGTAAATCAGAAGCTGTCACCCCTCTCTGAATCCCAATCCAAGAAACTGCCAGCTGCACTGTGCATAAATAATACACTCAGTGAATTCACACATCGAACGCAGTGCCTTTCTCTGTTTATAGCCTGTTTATTTGCTATTTACGATACACTCTATATTCTCTGTGAAATAGGGCGGCGGTGACTGTGTTCATCGTGGCCTTGTCCTGCTGTGACAACCTCCGTCGTCGAGTCCCCCTCAATTTCATTGCCCTGGGCCTGTTTGTGAGTAGAAGCAGTACCAGCCAGGCATCAAATTAAACCCCCAATACACCTGCTCTATTTCACTGCATTCACTGTTGTTGTTTTTTTTTAAAGTGTCATGTGTTTACCTTCTATTTGTCTCTCCCTCCCTCTCTCTCTCTCTCTCTCTCTCTCTCTCTTTCACTCAGACTATTGTAGAGGGTCTGATGCTTGGATCTGTATCGGTGTGAGTATTTGTTTCCCAGGATGAATCCCCACCTGATGCTAACTCATTTACACAATAATAACCTTATTTGATCTATATCTGGTGGCGTGTTTGATGCCAGCAATGAAGCCATCAAACCTGATAAGATGTTATCACTGCTGGTTTACCAAATTAAAAAGCATATGGAATCAATCTTTCCAGGTTTTTCCAAGCTGAAAATGGTTCAAAAGCCATTTTTTCTGTACCAGTGCTTCTGTAAACACAAGTTACCTTTTCCATCTGTGACATATTGGTTTTTAGCAGCTTGTCACTCTGACAGAAAAGGCATCAGCTGAAGCCTGGATATCTATAATACATTCAAATTATCATATTTATAGGATATTGCCATAACTGAGGCTGATGTGAAATGAACATAGACAATACATTATGCAATGCACATCCTGTGAGGGTCTCTGCTATCACTGTAGTAGAGACACATAATACAGATTATTAAATGAAAGAAAAAATACCACATTTCTCATAAGAAAATAATGCTTCCCTTTCTGGACTGAACAGAACCCCACTGTTCATGTATCAACTCTGCCTGCTGACTCGTTAGACATGATACTACGGGGTGCCACTGCTACTGCATATCTGTTTGATATTTGTGTCTGCAGGTACTTTGATGCCGAAGCTGTACTGTGGGCCATCGGGGCAACAGCATTCGTGTCTTTTGCCTTGAGTCTATTTGCTATGCAGTCAAAGGTAAGATCTGTCAGACATTCTGGGCTCAGTTTGCAGTGCAGCCAAAAGTGAAATTTCATCAACTGCAGTGACTTTGCTATGCAGTCAGTGGTAAATGTCCGTACACTGAGCCGTGTTTCCTGTGTAGTCAAAGGAGAAGTGTTAAGCTGAGCGACTAGCCAGGTTTCCTCATGCAGTGTTTGCTATGCAGACACCAGCAGAGGTTTAAAACACTGATGGATTTGCTGTCCAGGCAAAACTATGATTAGTGCTGAGATCAGTCTGTTTGTCAATCAAGTTAATTCCTCATTTTCAATGTTGGGACACAGTTAAACATCTAGGCTGCTCTGGTGCTGGCTGACACTCTTACTTTAAAACTGCAACATCTTGAGACCAGCCTATTCCCCTATTCTCCTTTCACTGTGAATTAGCTAATATAGCAAACACGCTATGAAATGAATCTTTAAAAGAGAGCTTTCAGTAACACACTAGGAGACTTGATGCTCCTCCATAGAGATCTATTTTAATATTGCAAAGGTAATTTCTGGTGAGGTTTGTGCAGTAGTATGCACTTACACTTAAAAAAAGGAAATACAAATGACTGAACTCTTACCAAGAACCTAATCTAAAATGACAAAATATTCATATTGATCATTTTTAAAGTCTCATTACAAGCTGTGATGTATTTTATTATATGCGAGTCATGCAGCATAAGTGAAGAGACCTTTTGAGAACTCTCCATTGATAGCTTGCTGTGCTGCTTTAATAAATGACTCATATTCAAAACAAAAGTAATCATACAGTCAGTGGGGTAAGAAATTAGACAAGTGAGATAGATGTGGGCTGAATTCAGATACTACTTAGAGTTCCTCTTAATTGCTTCTAAATACAGTTTGGCATTTCATGCATGTTGCCATTCATTGAATCTGAAAGAGCTACAGACATTGATTTCTCCTGCTCTGGATAAAACAAGAAAGCAGGTGTCTAACGATTATACTGACAGTATATCTAGTCCTAAATTGTCTCCTAGTTATACATATGTAGAAGGAAGACATATGCAGAACGTATAAATACCCAACAAATAGAGTCTTATGCTGTTATACAAATAAAAAGTATTTGTGGTAGAGACCAATCACTCTGCTATAAAAACTGTTATGGTCTTGGATTATTGGTGGTTTAGTTTTTCTGTGTCTTTACGATGCCAGCTCTGCAGTAGAAGCTGCGTGGCTTTTGTCTTTGTCACTGTGATAATATAATATAAAAATATCATTGTCTTTCATGTTTGGCTCATAGCTTCTCAGGTGATCAGTGATAGAGATTCTAATGTAGGAACTGCTATCTCCTTCTGAAAAGGGCACATGGGCCAAAAAGACCACCTCCCCTCCTCTGTGTCTGCATAGCATCTTGTTGTCTAGTTATCCAGGATCATTATATCCAGAATCGTTAATATTTTCTTTATTTGTGCTGCAATATGTCTTCATCATTCACTAATGTGTGGCACCTCGCAGCACAGCTGCAATGCAGACGACCTTGAGTGCCCTGGCTTTTATGGCAATGATGAGTGTAAATGAGAGATGTTCCGTCTAACAGCTTTCTGTTTGAGAGGCTTGTCACATTCAGTGTCCCCCCCCCCCTTTCTGGCAACAGTGGGACTTCACCACAGCAAGTGGATGCCTGTGGGCGTTTGGCTGGACCCTCATTTCGTTTGGAATGCTCTGTGCCATCCTTCGATCACAGGTAAATAAGGAGCTTATGTGTTTAAACCCGTGTTTGCACTGAGAATGTGTTGAAATGAATTGCAGCAGTGCTAAGTTAGAGGAAAACGGTGCATACAGTCTCAAAGCTTTCATCTTCAGGATGTACTGCCACTGGCCTGTGTGCTGAGCAGACTGTAAAAAAGAAGGAGGAAACTGCGCATTCACAAACCTCGCAGGAGTTGCACTGATCTCAGATTGACACATTTAAATGCACACTGCTGTTTACTGTGACAGCTGTTAGTATATTAGCCTCAAGCAGTGTATTTACAGAAAGAAGCATTTGCTATTTTTACATGAGACAAATGAACTGGAACAAACACACACACACACACACACAGTTCTCTTAATGCACATTATGTCTACCTTTTATTGGTTTTTACCATCATATTTGCCATCTAGCACAGCTAGAATAGAAGAAAGGAGAATGATATGCACACTTTTTTCAGCTACTGAGTCAAATGTGAGGCTGATTAATTGTGGCTGATACAAGCATGTAGTACATCATTTTGCTAAGAAAAATAGCAGACCATGTTATTCTGACTTGTAAAACAGAAGTTTTTGAATAGAGATTACATATCATTCCCATCTGTGTCTTCACAAATCAGTATAAAGTTACACATTTAGTGTTGCTGAATGCCTCTGCTGATTCTGTGTCTGATTCTTTTAACAGTATCTATACATCACATATGCCTGCCTGGGAACCTTGCTGTTTTCTTTGGTAAGCACACTCAAACTTTGGTGACAGAATCTGGTTTCCTGGTATCACACGTTGAGTGGGGAACACACTAAAAAAGACCCTTTTAAATCAAAGAAATCATCATCAAAAAGGGCTTAATGTCAAGTGGGTATGTATGTGATGTAAGATTTGATCCCAGGGCCATATAGCCTACCTCCAGTGTCTGTCACAGTAGTTAGTGTAAAGAGAGAGACTATGATGTCCTTGTGCCCTTTAATTTCAATTATGCACTGCTTAACAGCAGCAGGCTTCATTTTCACAGCTACTTCTCTGCGTGCCTTTGGCATTAACAGTAAATGTTGTGACCTATCTCGTCAGCTGGTGGGACAAACTGCGAGTGCACACAGAGCTGAAACAGGCTGTCAGGAGCAAGTCACAACTTATTTTCAGCTGCACAACATTGACTGCACAATTACTTATATGGCATGTTTATCTGCACAGTCCCCTCTCTCAAAGACAAGAGATACTGCCCATGTTTTCTGTCTAACTGATCCCTGTAACCGGCACCGTGTCTCTCCTGTCACACAAACAGTCTGTCATCAGACGTCAGCGTTGGTAGTGTTGAAGCATCTCATCTTTTTCTGTCTCTCTGCAGTACTTGGTGTTTGATACCCAGCTTATCCTCGGTGGCAAACACAGGAAGAATCAACTCTCTCCTGAGGAGTATGTGTTTGCTGCTCTAAATCTCTATTTGGACGTTGTCCTCCTGTTCCTCTTCCTGCTGAAGATCATTGGCCTAAGTCGCTGACACTGAGCCTCTATGACAGACCTCCCAAAAGCAACACTGAAACTCACTATGCACTAAAACCTTACAGCTGTTTGAATGTCAAATTGTACAACATGCATCTAGACGGATATTGAATTAAGAGTCACAACCCTTTATTAGTCCTCCAGACAGCTGCTACCACATTTAAATAGGAAGGGGTGTCTGTGATGTATGCAAGATACAGCTCTTTTTCTTAACATCTCTGTATTTGTCACAAATCAAGGTTAATGTAAATAATGGTATGCACTGTAATACGCTGTGTGCTGAATGTTTATTTATGTAATCTTTAAAACTTATCAATAGGTTTTTATTCTGCATTAGTGTGTATTTCCATCTAAAACTCATGACTCATGTCTGTAATAATATTTGTGTTAATATGTTGCTTTAACTTGATTGTTGTTTTCAGTCTTTTCTTTTTCACACTGTGGATAACTCAATGGAAATAACAGCACTGATTTGAGCCATATTCATTAAAACTCAACGCAGTTTATTGGCATCACACATCAAACATTTTTCATATAAAGAGGGAATGTATCAAGTATAGACTATGAAAGTGCAAATAGCATTTCAAGAATTAGTTGCTTTACAATAGAAAATCTCAATGAGTTACAAAATGTTATATGCCATTTTAAAATAAATCACCTGGGCATTAGAGGTGAAATACAAAGGAAGTACAAATTCCATTTAGACTTATACCCAGTTCATGCACAGCATACTGTTACACAAAAAGGGGAAAATATATTATCTCCTCTGTTTAACCATCTTACCACAGCCAACAAAGTTAGCTCCATTAACCATATGGCACTCACAGTTTCACAACTTCAAGACACTTGTCAAAGCAGTCACTATCTTTAGACTTAATGTGGCTCTGTTCGTCTGCTAGAATGAAAAGGTAATTCATTAGAAGTCAGTCAGAATGAAATCTTAGTGGTACAACACTGATCAATGTGTTTCAATTAATCAATTTTCTTCAATGGATCTGTTTCATGTCAAATAAATATCTACTTTATATTGCAACTTTTCATTTTAGTGTCTTCAGGTAAGATACACGGTACACATACAGTAGGTCATTCTAAAGTCAATACAGTGATTTTAATTTCTGAACCACAGAAGAACCAATGGTTTCAAAAGGAGCAGGGTCAACAAGCCCCACAGCACACAGATGAGAAAAATTAAACCTTTTAAAACGAGATTCGAAAATATGCAATTACGTTAGCCATTATTCAAAGTCATATTAATTCAGTGTTATCCATTAACATAATACTATTAGAATTTGATGGAAAAAAGAATAATCAAGAGTTCATGTTTGCACACTATAAACTTTATGTGAGAAATAACTTTAAGGTAACAGGTGTTTGTTTTGTTTACACTGTAAATGCTGTGTAAAAATCAGGAAATAAAAATTGTGAAAAAGAAGAATTAAATAACGGTGATTGACATAAAGGCACTGTATCTCTAACTGTGTAGAGGACTGTTTCAAAGACATGGATCCCCATGTGTTTGAGATGCAATACACATTCATGATTTCTCCATGCATTACCCTGCAGTCCGGGACATCTGCACAGCGCTATGAAGGCTTTTCTTATATTACACTTAAATAGGACCCGAGATAAATTACAGTGACTTGGGCTTGATTAATTAATTCACCAAAGTCTCAATGTGATTGCCTGATTTATCCTTCACCAGCTTTTCTTGCAGTGTGACAACTACTCGCTCTCTCCGTAGTCTGCCGTGCCTTTTGAGACGTTCCACATTCAGCTGCAGTACTCAAAGCATTAATTTAAGACAAGCTACAATGGAATTCAGACTATGCTGTTACAAAGGTGTGAATCCAATGATATTCAGCAGCCCCTCTGGGCCTGACAGCGTTTGTTGTTTTTGAAGCTCAGCAGACATTTGCCATTGAAAGTAATGTTAGGATTGAGGCTTTAAGATGAATAACCATTGTCAAGCCTGTTTTGAAATGTTTTCAAGCACGTCATCTACTTTTCATTTGAATAATTAATCAAACTTTTTGTTGAGTGTGAATACTTCACACAGTAAAATACACAACCATAATGGTTTTATACTACAGATTTACACAGCACACTACAGCCTTTAGATTTGAAAATATCACTCAGCTGAAATCTGAAATAAAAATATGGCTCGAGACGTTCACATTGAAGTTTAGCTGAGTTGTTGAGATTGTAACAAGCAGGCACAATTTGCTTTTTAAGAATCCACTTAGTGACTGCAAACTGTGCTTTTGCTAGTCAGTATTTGGCACCCATAAAGTGGCAGATATGGACAGGAGTAAGAGAACTATTCCTCAGACTGTACTCTACTAATTGAATATTGAAACAAAACATTAATCTGCACACAGTGAAAAACCTCCCTCACACCTGATCCCGACACATACAGTAGGCTTTTACTCGAGTGGAAAAAAATAATAATACCTACCCTATGTCTCTATGTCTCTAACTATCAATTTCTGTGTAATTGATTTCAGAAAAAGAAACTTATTCATATTTCTATCAGCACAGAATCAATTTTAGGAACTATATCCTTGAAAATTGTTATAAAATGAAATCTCTTTCCATCAGTTAGTGCTTTCTTTTCAGGTTGTTTGGGGGGAGGGGAGGGCTAATAGTACAGTAAAGACAGGAAACAGGTCTGACTGCAATATTAGGCTAAATACTTCTCCCTCCACTTTCCAACCAGGTACAACGTGACACATTCTTCATTCTTTATACATTCTTCCTGTATAGCTGCTACACCTATCAACTCTATTGCATTTGTACTCTATAGTGGTTTTTGGCCTTCCAAGAAATCTCCTACCAATTCCTGCCAGTCAGATCATACCAAGTGCACTTGATCCTCCCACTCAGAGGAGCTAGTGCTGGGCAACTGGTCAGATACAGAGTCACACCGCGGAGTGTCGACATGGCAGACCTTTGAGCCTCCCCGCTCAGCGTGGTCTCCAGTTGTGTCAAGGGTGGACATGTAAGGTAGTGGCATGGTGTCCAGCCCCACTAGATCGAGCTGGTTCGGTCTCTCTGCGACAGCAGACTCCTTTTCCTCCATGTCGGTCAGTCTCTGAGAGCAAAACCCCACATCTGCCATCACTTCATGAGGTTTCCTGTTTTCAGGGAGGACAACGACCCCAGCTTTCTCTTCATCATGCAGGCACCCTTCTCCGCTTCCATGGAGTGCATCCAGATTTGTGTCGGTGTCGGAAGAGGTTGAGGGGACCAGGGTGATACCTTGAGGGTTCATGTCGTGGAACCAAGCCATGATGTTGCCCAGCAGGTTAGCATTTGCCGCTAATGCAGAGGAAGAGGATGGGTCATGGCTGCCGCATGTGGTTGAGTCTATTGTGTCACTGGAGGAGGAGAAGAGGCCAGTTGATGAGTTGCTGCCTCCTGGAGCCACTGGTATTGGCACAGAGGCCCCGTAAGCCCTGTGATGACTGTCACAGTGCTGTACAGAGGTTGAAACACCAGCAGTAGAGTACTGGCTGCTGATGTTGATGTTGCCAAGTCTTGCCAAGTTATCTCCCAGCTCCAGCAGTTCTGAGCTGCTTAGGGAAACTCTGGAGAGGACCTCTACACCTGGAGCACTCTGTTCAAGCCTAGAAGGCAGGGATGTGCCAATAGCACCAAGTGACGCTTCATTGGCAAGGACCTCATGAGTGGATCCTCCCCCTGCCATCCCAGAGTCCTGGAGTGACAGCTGAATGGCCAGTAGGATGTTAGGGTCATCATCATCCAAAGAGCCAAGACCCTGAAAGGATACACACAAACAAGAATACATAGTGTCAGTGATGCAAAGCACCTGAAAGTCAAAATCATCCAGTTACACCTGCACTACCTATTGGTATAGAAAGTAAAACCAGAAGTGAGACAGAAATACACACGTGCACCGTGTGTTTTTTTTAAATATATATATGTTGTTTAGTGAGTATATTATACATTTTAAAACTGATAAAGAATATTATCCATATATGCTTTATTCTAAGAATCTCTGTCTGTCTTCTGTCTATTTTGAGAACCATTCATCTGATTGACTTCACACTTGGTAGGTTTATTGCAAGGCCATGCAATGTCAAATCTGGTGCAATTTGGATATGCTACAAGTTTAACTTGTAAAAACAGCACTTGTAAGAACAGGTTGTTTAACCTGTTCCAAACTTTTCAAACAATCAGACAGCTTGTTTCTATGGCACCGTTACCCCTGACGTTTGACTCTAAACTGAATCTTCTCACTTTTTTATATTACTAAAAATGGTACAACATTACAATAGGAAGAAGTGCCTTAGGCTTTTAAAAGAGTTTTTTTCTTAAAATTGCTGTCATTAAAATAATAAATCAAAACTGGTCAACCAATTTATTTTCCATTATCAAGCATCTGACTGTAAAATTTAGTTCTTTAGAAATCAATTCAGCTAGATTAAAGCTGTACTTTTTGACAATGCATGAAAAAATTCAAAGGCTGAAATCCTTGGGTTGAGATTGTGAGCTCACCATCAGAGGACCTTGTCTACGTCCACCTCCAACATCCTGTGTGTCTTTGCAGAAAAAGAAAAGGACAAAACGCCCACAGTCAAATTACCGTCATTAAACTAAATCTTTATACCAATACACTGATAGCAATTTAACCCACTGCTGATTACCACATGTAGAGGAAAATCATCATTTTAGTGAACACTGCACAATGATGGAGTAATAGCATCCTGACGGAGTAATAGCATCCTGACAGAGTATGTGCCTTCAGCAATTTCCTAGGAAATTCACTAATTCAGTATCTTCAAAATCAATTAATCCTTCTTGGCACAACAGAACCTATTAGCTGGCTTTAAAACTGCAATCGTAGTCCATCTTTCACAGAAAAAAAACAAAGCAGCATTGTGATGGACAAGAATGATGGATTAGAAATATTGGCTTATTGAACCTGAACAGTCATGCTTTTCCGAAGTGATCTCAATCCAAACCCTTTGTTGGGTTCAGATCATTCAAAAATGGGGTTTGAAAAATTAGTGTGTCAAAAATCTAAGGGAGGATGACTGGATCAAAGAGTTTTAATTCAATGTATAAGTATACTCACTTAATTCTCTCTCTTAATTATTCTCTCCCCTCTTTTTCTGTTACTGCTTTACTGCCAGCGTTAAATAGAGCAATTTAGTTCAAGTTTATTTATATAGTGCCAAATCACAACAAAAGATTTACAGTTCAAGAGAAAAACAGAAAAAAAGCTAACTATGTCCCCTTTAATAAGAAATGTAAAAACAGTAACCCAATGAATGAAGGTTCAAATATGACCTATGAAGATAGAAACTCCCGATGGAGAGTTCTGTCTGTCCACTGTTGTACCTGAAGTGCTGTCGCTGGGGTCATCTGGGTCAGGTGTATTACTACGGAGACTGGACATGTCACCTCGCCTCCGCTGTCTATGTCTCCGTCTGTACTGGAACTCTGCATACTCCTTGAAAAAACAACAAAACATTACCGCTTTAAAAAAGCACACATCACCAAGAAACACTGATAGTTCACATTCATTTTGATAGCTTCATTTCAACAGAGGCTGTAATCACACAACTTATCCAATCATTACCTCCCAAACTCTAAACATCAACTCAATGCTTTCTGACCAGCAGAAACTTGTTACATATTGCTGATATGGGGCCACAGTTGCGCAGTTCTCTTGATTCATATCTCAGTATGCTATGTGAATTTGTAAACTAGTAGCTCTGACTCAAGTTGTAACACAAATTGCTTCAAGTGTTGTTTGAGTCTTCTGTTCCAGGAAAGATCAGCACCTAGAGACGCCTTCAAACGCTTTCATCTACAGACCAAACCTTCAATCATTGGGCTCCAGTCTAGACTGAATCTAACCAGAGAACACTCTCCTCTCGCTGGAGGGGAATTAGAAATTAAGCAACATGGGAATTAAGATTCAGATGTTTGAAAGTACTGTGTATATGTCAGACATATCTCACAAGCAACCAGAATATATTATCAGAAGTGAAAGTCATGTTGCTAGCAAGTTTTAACACTATTATAACACTATTCAAAATGAATGAAAAGTGCATATTTTGCCTGGGTGTAGTTATAATTTGTGTGAAATAATAGCACGTCCCACTTTTCAACTGGCCCAGAGGCAGTCCTGTATGTTCTCTGCATTAGAATCCATGTAGCATATCTTTAATTATTATGACAAACAACCAAGTAATTTGATATTTCTGGCACCTTGTCACTTTGAGAAATTTAAATGATGTAGATCCAATTACAGGCTGTGTCAAAAGCATACCCACCTGAAATGATAAATAAGCTCTACAGTGTAATAGGTGTTTATGTGTACACACGTTTCAAAATATAGGACATATATGAATATGTATTACTGTGTAATGGTTTTTTCAATTACTTTACCAATGGCTAATATATACCAAGAGACTGAGATGCAATAATTATGATCCCATGATATGATGGTACCGGAAAAAAAATGATATTAGCCTAATTATTTATATTTTCTGTAATACAAAGTTTCAGTGGAAGTACATACCTATTTTAGGTATATACTTTTCAAACTGAAAACAACACAGTACATGTCTTTCAAACTATTTCAAACTAAACTTCAACCCAAGCTAGAGTTATTTCAGAATTAATATTTCTAGATAGTAGGACTCATTATTTCAGTATTATGATGTGATGACAGAAGTAAGATGGTATTTGTTGTGGTCATTTGTCATGACTACTCTATGTACTGGTCTTAGACAAACATTAAAAAGGGTTACATATATTTCAGTACCTCAGGAAATAATCAACTGCATTTTCTATTCATTCATCTCATACATCTGCACAAGTCATTAAGTCACATTCATATAATCAAAAGCCTGTCACCCAAACTCTGTCTTTCATGTTTCCACCGCTCTAAAAATAAGCCCACTATGAAGTGATCTGCAGGCATTGTAAGAACCATGGAGCAGACCATCTGTAGCTGAGCCTGTGAGGCTGTGTCATCAGGCTTTGATTATTACTATGGTGTTCCCATTAACTACTGCAGCTGAGAGACAGAGCCTCTTAATTAGGGAACAAAAATAAAAACTTCATCTTCATTTTAGAGCGGCTCGGTGCTCAGCATCTGGTGGTAACATTTACTTTTAACTTCCTCACAGACTGAGGTTCACAAAATAATTTGCTGACAGCAATGGGATATTGACAGGCTTGTTTGTTATTTAAAACCTAAAGGAGAAACGAGGTTGCAGGGAAATAAAAATATCACCTGAACTTGGAGGATGATTTGCTCTTTGAAGATAATGCACATCTTTGTAGTGTGTCCCTAGCTTAACTAAACTGGTTCTTGTGGCTTGTACACTGAAGTGGTTGTGTCTGCTTGTCTTGTATTAAACATTACTCTCAACAATCAGTGATGATTTAGCACATTACAGTGATCAAACAGATACACATTAAGGTCTGACAAAGGTCTGATGATAGTCAAAAAAAAAAAGAACAAAAAGAAAATCCTAGTTTACTTCCAATCCAGAGCAACAAAATGCAAACTTCAATTTATTCTTGTGGAGAACAAAAGAGAGGAATGTTCTTTGGTTTAAAAAGCTGACTGCCACTCAACTTTTCAATAAAGTGTTAAGAGTAGCAAAAGATAAAGAAAAAGAACAGACAACCTGTAACATGATGCAATGCATCTTAATATTTTATGCTGTGCAGACAACAAGGGATCTGATGGGATTATGTAACAGATTACAAACACAAGAGCTGATTTCAGACATCAGTAGCATCTGTGTGTCCTGCAGAGAAGTCTGCAACCAACAATATTATTATTATGATTATGATTATTATTATTACCATTATTATTATTATTATTATCATCATTAGTACAGCAGTGACAGTTGATTCAGTAAACCCTAAGAAAACACAAGCTCTACTTAATCCTCTGTGTGAGGTCCTGAGCAGGCGGGGGAGAAGGAGTGTTAAAATGAATTCATTACACTAGCAGAAAAGACTGACCTTGTCGTTTCTTTTCCTGTCAATAGTGAAATGCCTGCTTTGTGCTGTTAAAAAAAGATATGCACAATAACCTGAGAGGTTTAGGTTCAATGTCATTAGCATATTTGCAAATTACAACACTTCAGAGGGAAGCAACACCTAAGAGCCTACGGAGTGATAGAGGAGACAACAGGATGGAGAGCTATTGAGCCACAATACGTGAATATGTTCCAGATGAAAAGCCTTTAGGTTTAAAACCTGACACAATCCAAAAGTAAACAGTAATAGAAACTTTGGAGTATTAAATGCATTGACTTTATACATATTTAAATGCATTGACTTGATAAATGTATTGAATTAATACACCACTATTGAATGCATACATTGAGATTTGCAGAAAAAAACTAGTTCAATAATCACACCATTATGTGGTTGACAGTTTTATGACTATAACTGTTAACTACAAACGCCTGTTACTAATGCACAATGATCAGGAGCAACCTGCTTAGGTGTTTGCCAGAGTACTGTGCTTTTAATCATTCCAACTGGGTGCACAGGGGAACACTGAACCATCTGGCATGCCCCAATGTGTTGAATAACATGGTGATCTTTGGGTCATAATGGTTTGTCAGTGCTGTTACACAGCCAAAGCCAAACCTGTGATATTAAAATGATTTAGATATACATAATGAGTTAAAGAAAAGGTATACTGTAAGGCTGCATAATTGTATAATTATCATGATTTTAGCCTCAGCATGCATGCATTAGCGTTCCCTATTCACAGATAAACTGTTTGACAGTGTGATTATTAAGGTGAGATGCAAGTATAAGATTACTGCATCTCCTGATATCATTATTATTATCATCATCATCATCATCATCATCATCATCATTATTATTATTATTATTATTATTATTATTATTATTATTATTATTATTATTATTATTATTATTATTATTATTAGTAGTAGTAGTAGTAGTAGTAGTAGTAGTAGTAGTAGTAGTAGTAGTAGTAGTAGCAGTAGCAGCAGTAGTAGTATTGTGGTTGTTGTTATTATTAGTATTATTATTATACTTTATTTGTATAGCACCATTCAAAATCTAGTTACTGGATGATCCCACGTAGGATTAAGCATTCATCATTCATTGATCTTCTCATGTGCCAGTCCCATCCAGGCATTAAAAATAAAAACTTTAAAATCAATTCTAAAACACACTGGTAGTGTAATGAAGCTAAAATTGGGGTTTTATGAACTCTTTTGTTAGAATTCGTGAGGAGCCTGTGCTGCATTTGAATTAACTGAGGTCTGGAAAGATTATGTTTGCTTAAGCAGGGGTAGAGGGAGTTATAGTAGTCAAAATGGGATGTGCTGAATGCATGAATGACACTTTCAGGCTCTTGGAAGACAGAAAGGGCCGAAACTTAGAGATTCTGCATAAGTGGGCGAAACAAAATTAGACAATTGTTTTAACATGTTGAAATGAAAAAGTATTAAAGAGTATTATCAAAATTGAAACCAGCTAGAGGTGGTACTGGTGAGATGTAATTATGTGTGGTGTCTGGTTGATAATGACCATGGATTTGTCTGCATTCAGTTGAATATTTATTCCACCGCCAGATTTGAGTTTGAACAGAGAAAATCAATTGGTTGTTACTGGTGGGGTCGAAAGAGAAAAAGCTGTGCGTCGTCTGCGAACCAATGGAAACTAATACTGTTCCTGTGGATTATGGGTCCTAGTGGTAACATGTAGATGGAGAAAAGCAGGGAGCCAGGCATTGACCCCTGAAGTAGAGATTCTGAGGAAGATATGCAATCGCCAACGGCAACACTAAAAGTTTTATTTGGGAGATATGAGTTAAAGTAGTCTAACACAGTGCCATAGATGCCAACCCACTTTTTAAGATACTCGATTAAAATTGGATGATCTGTGGTATCAAAGACTGCAGTGAGATCTAAAAAGATTAAAATAGAGAGTGGCTAGAGTGAGCTGCAAAAAGAAGATCACTGAGTACTTTGAGGAGTGCAGTCTCTGTGCTATGGCCCACTCTAAAGCTGTACTGAAATCAAACAGCTCATTTCTGGTCATAAATGATATTACCTGTTCTACAACTATTTGTTCCAGTACCTTGGACATGAATTCAAGTTTGGAGATGGGACGAAAGGATAGTAGGGCCTAGTGAGGGTTTTTTTAGAGTGGACTATTGCAGACTTAAAATGATTGGGGACAGTGTCAGCTGTGAGAGAGGAACTGATTATGATTGAAATAAAAGGACAGACTAACTGCAGGCCTTCTTTAAAGAAGCCGATGGGAAGGATATCAAAAGAACAGGATGTGGGCGTCATATTGGTAATGTTCTTGGCTATATGATCAATTGAGATGAATTCAGGGTGAAATAAATATAGAGAGCAGGACAAACTTGTGCTATATGAGGTATGTGGAGTGTTAAAAGAGTGTGTGTTCATTTTATTTCATATTGTGCTCTTAGTTGGAAAAGGGGGGGGGGGCATCTGTAGTGTGGCTTATTTGTTTGCTCAAGCATTCTCAATTGCTGAATTGAGTTTTTTCATTAAGATAATGACATTGTCAAGATACTTACACTGTCATGGTTGGGCTTTATCTGTTCATTTAGCTGTGTATTGTGATGGTATCATTATTATTATTATCATTATTGAGTTCAGTTTACGTACTACTATGATGATGTAAGAATCATTATAAATATACATATAAAACAATAGCTATTGTTTTAGACTTAGCCAGTAACCTTTAACTTGTTTAGATATCAGTGTTTACCATTAATTATACAGTGTGTGGCGGCCCGCTACAATCTAATTTGTGCCGCCACAATTTCACAATGAGCTGAACGGTATGTTGAGTTGTTAAGATATATCAACGTATTTTTAAGCGAGATATAGGAAGAGACGTTATTTTCTTTTGTGCAGATTATACTGATAGATTACTGAGTGAAGTTGTGACAACTTTCCACCGGCTTTGTCTCTGATGCACACGGATGCTCAGCTCCGTCCCTGCTGAGACAGAGGAGAGGAGCAGCTAACGTTTTCTGTCACTTCTTGTCACATCGCTCTCCTCTGCTCTCAGAGAGTCTGTTCAATGCGAGAATACTACTACTTTATTCCGCCTCACTCTTGCTCACTCCAGATTCCGGGAGATTGGATCTCATTTATGGGCGTCAGGGAGCCGCTATCAATATGCGGGAGACTCTTGGAACTTCCGGGAGAGTTGGGATGTCTGTAATACACTGGTTCATATAGGCTATTCATGTTTTTATTTTAAACATGCGCGAGGTACGGCTTCGTGATTGGCACAGCAGCAATAGGGGCTGTCGGTCCTCCTCATTGGTGGGACAGGTGTTGTGAATGAACCGGTGCCCAGCTTGAAAGAGCCCCTGTGTGTCGCTGAATGTGTGCATTGCTGACTGAAAGACGTCTTACACCTACATTTATCTGTTCACTACAGTTTGATGGATTCATGTTAATGTGTATTTAAAGACATTTCAATTTGTGGAAAAAATTGCAAAGGGGAATATAAAAAAAATGTCTAATCAACCAAAACTTTCGCGACTCCCCTGCAGTACCTCCGCTGACCTCCTAGGGGTCGCGGACCCCCTGTTGAAGACCTCTGGTCTAAAAGATCCGGACACTGAATGGGGTACAGAGTTGCTCCGTCAGTAAGTGGCTGCAGGACGCTGTTATTAGCAGCTGTGGTGGAGTGAGCTAGAAAGCGAATAAAGTGAGGGATCGATGACAGTAAGAAAGCTGGTGAATCTGGTCAATAACACGTTATTTTCTGGTTGTTTTACAGCAGTTACGTTCAACAGCACAAATAAAGTTCCCCACACACCTCTACTTAACCCTACAGATCAGCCTCAATCCTCTGAAACACCTGTTGTTTAAAACACCGCAGCAGCATAATGCTGCTTTAGTTGGTTCAGTGTAAAAAAGTCTTAATGAGAGATCTTTATTTCCATCTGTACAACAAATCAACTCTGATCCTGATCCACTTCTAAGTCATCTGGAAGTCGAGTCTTTCATTGATCAGCAAAGGCAGTTAGTTTAGTTATTTGAAGAAACAGAATGCAGAAAAACATATTTACTGAAACAGTATTATATATGTATGCATGTATAAGTAATTAACTAGTTGAACTTAGATTACTCCTTCTTTCTTTGTTTCAGAGCTGAAATATGGGGATTAGTCTTTTTTGATAGTTTGTTTCAAACAAACAAACAACTGGCAAAATGTATTTCCTGTGCTTTGTGGGTGTGACCTAGTAGTTAAATTACCAAAGGACAAATACAAATTCTAGACATAACCTCTTAATTTTGCTCTCAGAGTGCACCAGAATGATGCATTTGACTTAAAATGTACAAGATTTTCTTCCAGGGAGCATGCTACCGGACCCCCCTCGAAGGTCGGACTGAGACCCCAACACCATAGTCTCTCAAAATTCTGTGGTAATCACTGGATATGTTATCAGAAAATTAAGATCCGTCTGATCTCGGTCAGTCCATATTACATGGTGTCAAAACATACATTGGTTTAAGTGTCCTAACAAAGCACAGTTGATATTTGAGAAAAATGAAAACTTGTTTTGGTTACCTCAGGTGATGCGAAGCCTAAGTATTCCCAGTCCCATGTTCCACCAGCAAAACTGCAAGTGAGCAGAACATAGAAATTGCTGAAATTTTACATCTAATTAGTCACTTTTGATGATTTCAAACTATAGTAGTTTGATATCATGGCACTGAGTTTCACTGTGAGGGTTAGGTTGATAAATTTAGTGTGCTGCACATCTGTATGTTACCTGCGCCTGGGGGCATCAGGAGAGTCATTGGGGGCCACTCCCCTCGCTACTGAGGCTAGGAACTCCTGTCTCTTCTGTTGAACCAGACATGCCGCACGGATGATCTTGTGGCGTGGGGTCCGCAGGTAAGGCCGGTTAACCTTTTGTGCTAAGTCCTCAGTCACCATCTCCAAGTCCGTCTGAGGACAAAGAGTGAGATTTTTTTCTTTCTTTAGGTCATACTTGAAAATAACCCTAAACTGGGATATTCAAGGACAGAGAGACAAAGTAGAAGTGTATGTG
Organism: Scomber japonicus; assembly: GCF_027409825.1. Classification (NCBI taxonomy): domain Eukaryota; kingdom Metazoa; phylum Chordata; class Actinopteri; order Scombriformes; family Scombridae; genus Scomber; species Scomber japonicus. The sequence goes on along the minus strand of NC_070587.1, from coordinate 17,725,443 downwards.
TCCACTTTAAATACTGTATTAATTTTACAAGCCTTTATGAAATTGTAAGACCTCTGGGATTATTGCCCATTTATTTCAAAGTAAAATTTAACAGTCACAACCTAAAAGACAGCAGGTACAGTACAGTACATATATTCTGTGTCTATACTGGTTTTCATTAATTATATAACAAGATATCGTTAACTAAAAGCTGAGATGTGCAGGCATAACTGGGGCAGATTGTGAATATCATGAGGTAGCAAGCTTTACTCCCATATCTCTGATGGCCCATATAAGACTGGTTGCTGTGAACGCTGTTTTTTTGAATAAGAGGGACTGAAACCTGCATAAGCTCGTAGATCTCTTTCTTTGTGCTTTTGGGCTCCAGAAAGAACCCATAAGGATAAGAGCACTTCAGGATGCGGCGAGTCTTTAGTAGCTCCAGGACTGCATCTTCAATAAATGTAGTGTCAGGTGGACCTCCTTCCCCTGTGAGACAGAGTGAGAGAGAGTCAGATAACAAAATTGAATATCTGCTTCACTTTTATGGAATGCATCCCTATTCCAGCCTAAATTACTCACATCTAAGCAGATCAGTACAAAATGATGAGAAAGTGGCGCATGTGTCTTTGTTAGTTTCCCCGGGCCCAGTTGTCATTTGCCCACGTTGTCTAAATAGCAAATGCACTTGCACCAGTTGCTATTTTGAGGCAGAGGAAAGCGATTGCGCTACTCAAAAAAAGTCACAATGACGTACCACTATGTATCAGAATCATTCAATTGCAGTAATGATCAATGAAACTGTCAATGTAGTCATGTGACCAATCCTGGTAAATCCACCATCAAACTAACAATCCCCAAAGGTTAAAATAGGGCCCTAAATGGTTCCTGATGGTATAAATTCTTTTGGATCCTTGGTGACTGTCATGCTCCTTATAAAAATTCAAAAAGTGTACACCTTGGTAATGAGTAAGCTATACTTTTAAATGACCAAAAGAAAACAATTATCAGAATGCTCAAACTGAGCCAACAAAATCCCCTATTTTAAAAATTTTAATTAATGGAGGAAATACTTTCAACTAGGGCTGGGCAATATATCGATATTATATTGATATCGTGATATGAGACTAGATATCGTCTCAGAATTTGGATATCATAATATCAGAATATGGCAGGTTTTAAAAGCTGCATTACAGTAAAATTATGTAATTTTCTGAATTTACCAGATTATTTTATTATTCTATTATTTACCTTTTACCCACTTTATCATTATATCCACATTACTGATTATTATTTATCAAAAATCTCATTGTGTAAATATTTTGTGAAAGCACAGACAGTCATCTCTACAATACTGTTGTGTTATTGATATCGAGATATTTGGTAAAAAATATTGTGATATATGATTTGATCTATATTGCCCAGCCCTACTTTCAACTGAGCCAGAATCATGACCACTGAGTTATGGCTATTTCTCTGTCAGCCAGCAGCCAGACTTACAAAAGCAATGAGACTGCAATCAGAGCCTACTGACATTTAGACTGAGTGTTGTGGAACATGGTTATGCTAAACAGCTTGTAATTGCCTATACAGATGGGGGTTTAAAGGGCTCTAGACAAAGCTTATTCACAAAGTACAGCTTTCCTGTGATTTAGACATGCCTGCTGAATAATAACTATACTCACTGTTGTTAATACATTATTAAAATGTGTTTTGGCTCCCTCCTGCCTACTTCCCAAAGCTCAATATCACAGGACTAGATTAAGATACGTATGTCTAAATGTGTAATAAAGATTGACACTGTTATGGCAGACTGCACACTCACTTCCACTAAGGGCTCGACTGAGCTGCTCCATCTTCTCTTTGGCTGTTTTCAACAGGCGCTGCTCCAACTATTGTGAGGGAGACAGAAGCTGTATTAATGTGGAGGAAAAAATTTATTGAAAAGACTGCCTGACCAAAAAAAAGAGGAATGCCAAAATGTGAGGCTACATAAATGAACACATTTCAGAGCAGCATACATTTTTTAATCAAGGGACTAACACCAACCATCAAAAGTAGGATGGTTTTCAGTAATATTGTAGATGGACATTAGAAATAAATACTTGCATTCATCATTCTACAGTATATTGCAATATAAAAGCATGCCAACCTACAGTATGAGGCCATGAGCCAATTTTACAATGAATGTCAAGTTCCCACTGGCTATATCCACTGCTTGACTTTTTGTACACTATGCAAAGCAGACACCATTGGAAGGCAAAGCCGGTCCTGTTTACCTGATAGCTGTGCTCATGGTTCTTGAAGCGTGTGTAGTAGTGCATGAAGCGGTCGAGTTCCTGAAAGCTCTTGTGCTTCTTCTCTGCCTGCAAAAACGTGATGAGACACCAGTCACAGTCAATGAACTACTGAGTATGTTGTTCCCCCTTACAGAATAAAGTGTGGGTACTCTGGTTGAGAGCAGTCAAAATAAGTGAGAAATGCAACAGATGAAATCAGTACTGAAGAATAGAGCCCGAGAAGACTGAGAATGAACTTCTTTTCACCTTTGTTGAAGGTGGGAGGAATTGATTGTGAATGTTTCCGTGATCAAAAGTCTAGACTTAATCTGTGGGGGTGTGTGTGTGTGTGTTTTTTGTGTGTATTATGGAAGAAACAACTGCAACCACTCAACTTTATCTATTATCTATTACTATTACCTATTGTTACTGTGACATCAAACTTTGGAAACGGGACATTTAACTGCTACCACTCTGCTTCTTAATTGTGTTCAGTTTAATTAGAGGAAAATCTGAGCTGTAGTAGTGTGCTGCAACTACGAGTGAGTCACCTGATCACACTGGGTAGGATTTTTATGATTAAATACAACCACAGGATGATCTGACAATATAGACAAATGCCCAATCCAGTGTATATGTAAGGGTGTGTACCTCTTCAGTCATCTCTTTGGACTGTTCCTCCACCTGTTGGATGACTTCATAGCGGGTGCAGCGATAGTAGCCTCCTGTAGATGAGCTATGCTTTTTCCACTCCTCCAGACAGATCCAGCAGAAGTCATACTTACACTACAGAAGAAAATGGAAATATTACATTTTGTTAAATCTATTCTGGTCAGCTGTGGCATCAAAATTAAATCAACACTGATGTCATTTACATTTTATGACATCTTAAAAAGCATTCAGTACATAAATAACATGTCATGATATGTGAAAAGATACAGTTGCAATCAAAATTATTCAACCCCCATTGCATTTTAGGTTTATTAGCTGGCAAAATGTTAGAATTTTCAGGTGTTTGCAATAAACAAATTATACAAGAACAGTTTAAATAGTACTATAAAACTAATATTACAAGGATTTTCTCCAAATTCAACATTAAATCCTACTTTCAATGACTACTGCAGTCTCAAATATATTCAAACCCCTGAATAGTAATTCCTCATATGAGCACACATTTTCAAATCAGGTGTGGTCTATGATGCAACATATCAAGGGCTTCATTAGTTGCATCAGTCTGTGAGGAAGCTGAAGCTTGGACGTCATTGGACCTTCCAACAGGACAATGATCCCAAGCATACCTCAAAGTCCACCAAGGCTTGGTTTCAGAAGAAGTCCTGACTAGAGTGGCCATCACAGTCATCTGACTTGAACCCCATTCAAAATCTCTGGTGGGATTTGAAAAAGGCAGTTGCAGTACACAAACCCAAGAATATTAGTGAACTGAAGGCCTTTGCCCATGAGGAAGGGGCCAAGATCCCTCAGGAATGCTGCCAAAGGCTGGTGTGTGGCTATGCGTCACGTTTGCAGCAGGTCATAACAGCAAAAGGGTGCTCTACCAAGTACTAAAGATGACTGCAGTAGTCATTACAAATGGCATTTTGAGTTGAATTTGGAAAAACCACTTACAATATTAGTTGTGTTGGGCTATTTGATTTGTTCATTGCAAACAGCTGCTAGTTTGTACATGTTGCCAATAAACCTAATTTGCAGTGGGGGTTGAATAATTTTGATTGCAACTGTAATTAAAATCATTCTTCTCCACAGTCACGTGTAAGGATATGAAAGTTTATTTTACATCAAGTTTAAATGAAAAAAATCTTCTTATATCCCTTTTGACTGCTCTCTTGAAAAGAAACAAATTAAAATGAAAGGTGAAGGATGTCCTCAAGAGTCGCTAAAACTGTAACCCAGGTCTCAAGATCTACTTACCTGTCCTGCCTCATTTCTATCTCAATTTTCTATCCATCTATTCTCTCTCGCTTTGCTCTTTTTGTTTTGTTTTTTTAAATAAATGACAGCAAGTGAAAGAGGACACGGACATTGTTTGAAGCTTGCGGTGAATTCCTTGTAGCCTGCTGCCACTAGAAAGCACTCAGACATTTGAGATCAGCAACTCCCATTGGGTATTGTTGAACAACAAAACACTACAGCCAATCCAATTCGCAGCCTATTAAGGAGTAAGTGATTTCTCTCCTTATGCCACAAGCACTTCTGTGGGTGACAAAATAGCCAAAGCAACACAAAACCCCAAAGGCTGAGACCTCTGTTGTCCTGGAAACACTATGCTTACATGACACTTCAGAAAAAAAATCAATACAAAGTAAAAAATGTGGGAGGGTGGATGAATAGAAGGACAGAGACACACATGTGAAATGGAGAGACTTAAGATAACAAAAAGTGAGAAGCAACACCGGAGGGAAGGAAATGGCAATGGAAAGACAAAGAGGTGTTCCTTGGCAACACTGAGACTTGTGTTTCCAAGCAACAGAGCCATTTCTTACCAGGTAATAATAGGTCGAGAGGCTGAGCCCTGCGTGGCCTCTCAGCTTGTGAAAACTGCTCTATACCCCCCCCCAAACTAATCTCCATCTCTAGTCAGCCTCTTTAACCAGGATGGACAGGGCTGTCACAGAGACAAAAACAGCCTGGCTGTACTACTGCACCATGCTCCTTTCATGGCCTGCCCTTCAGCGACAGCGTTTGTAACAGAGTCGCAGTCAGGCAACATGACTTTGTGTCATTATCAGTCTCACACTCTGTCCCTCCACTACTGACTAGAGTGTCTTTTTTCTTCTATCTTCATCACCTCTGTATTGTTCTTTTTCTTGTCCACTTCAGTAAGATAGAAGACTATGTGAATAACTAAGTGGCTACCCAGCTGTTTGATCGGTTATTCTTTTAAAACAAAACAAAAAGTTTTTATAATGACAGAAAAAATAGGCTTGACAATAGGCTTGAATGCAATTAGACATTGGACAAGCTTATTATATGCTGAAGTCCAGAGCAAGCAATATCAGTTATTTAACACAAGAACTGTGTTAAATTATATTATTAAATAGTACTATTACAATCACTTTATTGTGAATGTCAAAGAAGTCCAATCTAAATGACAACCCAACAAACTGTTATAACAATAACACAGACAACAGAAAATCTTGTGTAATGAGCGAGTGTTGCCCCAAAGTGAACAACCAATAGCAAATTTGTCTGATGTGCTATGTGATATTTTAAAGTTAAATAAGCCATACCATCACAAGAACTCAAAAATATTACAACACAACAAAACCTGCCCTATAGTAAAATACTTAATTAGCCTAACTTTTACATCTTTTATTTCCACAAGACTTCTGAAGTTTCAAGGTAGTACTTAGTTTCTGAATAAGTCACAACAATCATTTGCATGCTGCTAAAGTGAACTGTATGCTGGTATTGACCGCTCTTCTTCCCTCCGTGTGTAAACCCATTTCCCTAGTGATGCTCCCACTCCAACCCTAGTTAGTTAAACCTTAATTAGGTTTAGCACCATAGGCAAGGTACTGACTTCAAACCAGCATGCTCAAATCAAGTTACAAAATGCAGCTTTTTATCCTAACACAGGAGGTATGTAGCCCACATGCAGAGCACAAACAATAAGCCTATTACAGGAAACAGATCAAACATGAATGAATGAATGAATGAATGCATACTATACATATATACAATAACATAAATAAGACTCCACTAATGACCCCTTTATATGCCTTATAATATAAAACTGCAGGATGGAGCAACAACAATAAACTAAAGATTAATGCTACTTTCACAGCTGGCATGAATGTGCTCTGCAAATTTGATGGCCGCCTGCCAAATAGATTATGAAGCATCTTGTGTGTCAACTTGACATTTTCTTTTGCTTGGTGGAAGGTGAAAGCTCATGGAATACCCAGAGTGAAAAAGGTTCAAAGCACGGCTGTGCAATTTTCATATCAATCTGCACATTAGATTCTGACAATTTTTCTATAAAAATGGAAATTATGGCCTGATAGTGAATTATGGCCAGATGGTGAGAAGCCATGGTAAAGAGTGTTAGAGACCTTTGACCAGATGGACAGAAGTCGAAGGCTACCTGCACAGTATAGGTGTTCGCGCTAGACAACAAATCACAAATGTGTTAGCAGTTTGATTTAATGGGATACATTTTTATTATATTGTTTTGATACTTGAGTACATCATTTAATAAATGCAGAAAATACACATTGATGGCAAGATAATTCTGTAGTAATTATTGGGATATTCATTTTGTACATATCACCCACCTTACATGCTGATGGTAACAATAGTACTGTGGCCTCACACACACACACACACACACACACACACACACTCACACTCACATTCACACTCACACTCACACACACTTTTCTTTCTTTCCTTGAGGACACTTGTTGATGTAATGCATTCTCAAGCCCCTTACCCTAAACGTACCCTAACCCTAACCCTGCTTAATTATCACAACTAAATGCCTAAATTCAACCCTTACCACAGAATGAACCTTAACCCAAGTTGTGAGGACCGGCCAATTTGTCCTCACAACTTTGGTTTTCTGAAATTGGTTCTCTAAAAAGGTAGAAAGACAGGCGTGCACACACCCACACCAATTCCTACCATCATGGTATTAAATATTTGAAAAATGACTGCAGTATATAAAAATGGAGGCATATCTACAAATGGCTGTGGTGCCCCAGTATATTTAATTTAGTTATACAATCAACAAAAATAGTAGCAAAATGCAACTAAATGGTCTCCATCCGGAGCCTGGCCCTCGCTGCATCCACAGAAAATTGTAAAGGTTTCAAAACACTACCATTATTGAAAATACAGTGTCTGGGAAATAGGGAAATCACACATGTATGCACAGCATCACAGCAGAACAGGCATAATGTATTTTAAGTGATGCCAAAGCACTGCATATTGCTGTTTTCAATAAAGCAGCAATTGCTGAGTGATACGCTCTGAACAAACCATAAACCAGTCACCAAGGCCAAAATGTGTCAAAATCTTGATTTTTTAAGGCTATTTTGTGAATTTAAATGTAAAAAGTGGTGGACAGATAGTTCATCAGAAAACAGTCTACCAATTACAGGTAAGGGAAACTTACCTTAGCACACTGCATGTGGTTGCAGCCCTCATTTTTCTGTATTGGAGACTTGCAGTTGGCGCAAGGTTTGGAGTTGGTGAGCAACCATAAACAGTTGGCTGCATCCTCGTAAGCTTCGCTCACACCAGCCACTTAAATAGGAGAAGGGGAAGATGAATAGAACAAATAAAAGCATAATGAGACAGAATGAGAATGGCTGTTACCACAGTGTCTAAACAGACCGCTGCACTGAGTGGGAAAGTGTTCTGCCTGGCTAATGTGTATTGCTTATACGCATTAGTCAGGCACATACACATCTCCTAAGATGTTCACGGACACAAACAGAATAATTGGCTATTTTTAAATCATCTCTGATGTGCTGTTTGAAATAATATTATTAATAATTATAACTTTATTTGTATAGAACTTTCAAAGCTAAGAGCACAAAGTGCTTTCCATACACAGCATAAACAAATAACAATAAAAAATAAAAACACAAGAAAATAAATAAATAAATACATAAATCATCCAAAAGGTAGACCAAGTGAAACAATTAAACTAAACTTACAATCAGGTGGCTGCACAACAGAGATGTATTATGTAAATAAATAAGACAAGCTGTGAAGCAAAACGGCAAGTCTGTAGAAATTTGTCTTTAGAAAGGTTTTAAAAGCCAAAACAGTGTCAGCAGATCAAATACTAACTGGAGGACTAATCCAAAGCTGAGGTGCCCCTGCTAGTTGGACACTTGGAAATAAAGTCACATGACATATTGTTTTGACCAGAAGAAGCCAGTTAGTAGCCCAGCATAACCAGTTTTACCTAAATGGAACACAAGTCAGACACCAGACTACAGCAAAAAGCCCTCTCTATCTGAGCCCAGTACATGTTCACAATCACAGTGTTCATAATATCTTTGAATTCATGCTATCCTCACAAACAGCACCCATATTTTTCTGAATGATCTGCTTGTGTTACCTAGACCATTAGCAATGCCAAGATGTCGCCTACAGAGAGAGAGAGAGAGGGAGAGAGAGAGAGAGAGAGAGAGCGAGAGAGAGAATGTATGTGTCAATGGCCATCACTGTGTAATGCTGTATCATTATGTGTAACTGTGGCCTTTGACTAGAATTTCTATTCAGAATGTGCTACTGGTATGAAAAGTTTATTGTATGACAACAAAAGGTTAAAGGCTAACTTTAGGCCATTCACAAGGCAAGCCACTGACAATAACAATTATATTTTACAATTTCTGGTCACTATAATTACTGCTCACTATGAACCACCATCCCATATATTGTTACTTTTATGTTTTGATAGTTGTTCAGTTTCAAAACTTTAGTGAATGAACACATACAATATGTGTTTCAGTCCTGACTTTTTTTTTTCTTCTTCTCTCCTCTTTTTCTCCTCTGCCTTGTTTCCTAAGTGCAGATGAGAAAAGGGCTGACGATGAGGATGGTGAAGATTACATGCCAGGGCCACCAACATCCATCACTTCTCGCCCCTCTCAATCACGATGAGGCTGCTCTACTCAACGCATGTCTGAACCCCTTTCTCAGCCACAGCCTCCCCTTCCTGTGTCAGAGTGTGTTATCTAGGGCTGTGCGATTGCCACTAAATTTCAAATTGTAGAATTAAATCGGCAAGGGGGAGGGCGGCACGTGTCCTTGGCACGTTTTTTTGTTACAGTGACGTTATTTTTAATGTTTTGCATCACATGCATGCAAAAGAAAGCAACACCGCTGCGCTGACAAGCCGGAGACGTGTTGCTCCTCCTCACTTCAAGTCGCTGTCATTAACTTTTAACCTGCAAAGGCGGCAGTGCCGCAACACTGTAGGAGTGTATGAAAGCCCTTTTGTGAACATTTCAATAGTTACACATTAAAACAATATTTATTTGCAATTAATCTATTGAACGACCCCAAAGCATGAGCAAATGGGCTGGGTCAGTTCGGATCAAAGAGATGAGCCCCGTCACTGTCAGCACAGGGCTGGCTGACAGTGTACCCTGCGCTGAGAAGAGAAGAGAAGAGAAGAGAGAAAGTGGATTGTAGATCTGTTTGTAAATGGGGCTTCTCTAACAGTCATGTATTTCCTCCAGAAACATCTCTTAATGCACAGTAGAGCGCCATTTTTATTTTGTTTTTTCAAAAACAAAACAAAAACAGCAAATCCAGGTGCCAGGTGATTTGCTGGTAAACAGCAAATCACCTGGCACCCCTCCAATCACAAATATACGATTTGATTGCGGATCGTCCCAGCCCTAGTGTTATCTTTACATTATACTTTATATATACTGTAAGTTAATTGCATGACAAAAAAGTTTATAGACTAAATTCAGGCCATTCATAGGGCAAGTCACTACAATAACATGCTACGATAATATTTTGTATAATGATATTTCTGGTCACTGTTATTACCACCTCTCACTATATATTGTTACTTTTGTTTTGAGTCACAATTTGAAAACTATAGGGAAGTGAATGAATACATTTGTATTTGTTTTTCTCTTATGTCTTGTTTCCAAAGTGAAGATGAAGATGATGAAGATAATACAAAAGGGCCAACAACAAAGTCAGCACATCCAATGAAGTGCTGTTGAGGTGTGTCTTCGAGAGTGAGAAAGGAGGAAGAGGGAAAAGAAGATGGGTAGCATGAAGGTGAGGAGAGAGGTAAAAGACCAGACCCACTCAGGTTCTTGCCCACTGGGGAGCCAGGCCCTCCCTTGACATCACCGCCTTATGGTCTCCCCTCTCACTTTTCAAGTTGTTTTTTAGCACCTCTGTTGTCTGCACCATCGTTGCAAAACATGAATGCAACTGCTGCCAAGTAGCTTGGAATTAGTTTGGAAACATACAACAATGAGCAGTTTCTACATTTTCTTAGCCATTATCCTCTTCCTAAAGCTTATAAAATGGCATGATGGGGACTACTGGAAAAAGCAATGGCCCTACAGCTTCCAATTCCCTGGCAATACAATGACATGGGATCTCTTTGAATCTATCGTATGGTCCCTGCACTTGTGCAACCAAGCAGAAGACATGGCCAACAACCATGAGAGGAACACTGCAGAGTATGACTGTTCAAGATCAAGCCCCTGTACACCAAGAGTGCATTCCTGCAAAGTAGACTTCCAGCTTTATCAGAACAAGGTTGAAAGGATGCTGGTGTTTAAGGCTTGCATGAGTATGAGTCAATATATTAATTAAGGCAAAGCCCACAAAGGGACGGTACAAATTATTTGTGCATGCAAACTCCTCAACGGACTACACAAGGATTTTTTTGTCTACAGGGACGAGTGTGCATGTTTGCCAGGATTTGACTTACACTTCAGTAATGGAACTTTTGGCTTTGCCTCTCCTTGGTTTGACTACACACTATTTGTTAACAATGTCTATTCCGGCATTACCCTCTTTGAGGAATTGTCCAGATAAAACACTGGTGCATGAGGGACAATCAGACAGAACCGGATTGGATTTCCAAAGGCCCAACAGAATGACCAACCAACAAATGCAGAGATATGTGGTGGATACACTAAAACAAACTTCTGTTTGTAAAATGGATGGACACACTTGAAGTGACCATTTGATCTACTGTGCATTAAGCATTCTACTGACAGTCTGAAAGAGGAGAATGAAAGACGCTAGTGTGTGGCAAACCAAGAATGTGACCATTCTTGTTTTAGAGTACAATTAAATACAAGGACTACAGAATAGAATTGGTAACGTGGATCTGTGTGATGCTTTGATTGGCTATTACAGTGCGTAGGGATCGGTCTGATGAGATAGGCAGGCAATGAAGCGGCTCAATTCCAGAATGAAGTATCAGACCTTAGGAGGCATCTGTAACCTGGACGTACTTTAGTGGTACTTTGCTTCGTACACACCAGGCCAAGTGTACAGGCAGTTTCCTGTGGGTCCTGCAGAAATGGCAGGCACGATGACTAAACTGTGAAGTTGCACACCTTCCACCACATTTCCTGCTGCCAACCACAGTCCATGGTTCTGGCACCTGTGGGGTAGAGTTGAAGGGAGCCTTGCGTTTTACTCCCAGTAGGACCCATGGATAATTGGACTGGGTTGGAATGGTATTTATGCACAGGATGGTTGAATCCAAGTCCTCTGCTGCAGCTGCCAGTTCAATACCAAAGGACACCAAGATATAAAGAAGCTTCTTGTGTTCCCATATCTGATACAGTGCTCCAGCTCAGCAATCCTTGCAATTGACGCAGATGCAGCTATGACAGTCAGATGAATAGGTAAATGGAGGCATGTCTGTTCAGGCTCTTACCAGCACTTTAAATGCAGGGCCTCCGAATCTGAGTCCACAGCATTGATATGATGTTGGCTGAGGTGACCCACAAAAAGGACATAAAGCATCAAATTTACGGACATGGACCGAACAAATGAACCAGCAACAGAAAACAGGCGGTGGTTGGTAGTTACTAGCATCTTGACATCCAGTAGTTTCCCTTGTCACTTCTGGTTGTTGGGTGCAGGAGATTAGCAAGTTTGTCCTTAGTCTTGAACGATCATTTTAATGAAATAAAATCACATATCTGTGAGTAGATCAGGCTGATGTTGATCATGCAAATGTTGAAACCTGATTAATCCACTAATTTTTCCTAAGAGCGAGCATAACAACCCACCAGCTGTTACATGGACCCAGAGCTCTGCCAAGATAAAGATAAATGCTACGATGAAACAGAATATGCGGAAATCGAAGTGGAAGACAGTTCCAAAACAAAATAATTGCTTTTATCTTTTGACTGTCACATCAACGAACTAGCAATTTGGAAGGACTTGGACCATCTTTAACCGTCTATTAGATTGCCAACAGTGCAATTACTGCTTCTAAACATTGTTTACTTTCAGTGTGGGTTGTTCACTTTAATTAATAATTTATCATCAACATGGTGGGTTTTAATTGGCTTAGCACTAAACTGTTTGTAATTACCGTGGTTGAGTTCCAAGCAATTTAGCTTCAAATCAATCACTTGACTGCATCCCAAAAAATTTGGGTATGTAAGGGGATTGATTAATGCACTTATTTATAACAATTTACCACTAGGTAGCTCCATCTAATTCTCAATTTTTAATTTGATTTTTTTTTTTGCACTTAAGTAAAAAAAAGCATAAAACATAACAGAAAAAGAAGAGTATGGTTAGTTTATTATATTAATTTAGACGAGTGGAATTTCTAATGTAATCTGGTAAATGGTTCCAATAGAGGACCTCGGAATGTAATTATTGGCTGACCATGAACTACCAATGACAACAAAATTTGAAAACATACTTGAGTAAATTCTGAATAGACTGAAAAACAACAGATTAAGAAATGGTTTATACCGAAGATAGGGAGGATGCATAGACATTTGAACAAAGGTGGAAGTGGTATAACCCTTGGGAAATGTTATCCTTTTGATATCATTTTAAAGAGTGCAAATACTGTTAAGGTTGCTTTCAGAGATGTTTGTCCACAGAGTGTTACAATATGAAATGTAAGGATAAATCATTGTGTAATATGAGTTAAGGATTTTTCTAAATAACATATTGTATTCTTCTAAAGACAATATGTTTGCAATCTTATTGGAAAAAAATGTTACATGATTTTTCCAAGTGAGGTTTTCATCTGTAAGAATTCCTAAAAGTGTAGTGACTGAAACCCACTCTAAAATATTATTGACTATATGTACAGTAGGGTAAGTATTTTTGGTTTGTTGGTTTCTAGGCATAAACATCATGTTTTCTTTATGTTGAGTGATAGTTTGTTGGCCTTAAACTTACTTTAGATGCTTTTGGGTGCTTTTGATGAGGTCGTGTATATATTTACATAAATAAGAAATAATAAAAGGGACAAGAATCGATCATTAAGGGATGCCACAAGAAATCAACCAGTATAAAGATTATGAATTATTCCATGATACAATTTGCTTTCTGTGCAATAAGTTGCTTTTGAACCATAACAGTTCAGTTCCACTTAAAACTTCTGTAAAGCTTCTGTAATATGACACAGTTGACTGTATGAAATGCTTTCGATAAATCAACAAACACTCCAAGTGTGATTTTATTTTTGTCACATAGAGAAGTGTCAACAAGTTTACAAAGAAGTTGGTAAAAAGACTGACTCTTTAAATCATGTATGAAACGAACTGAAAAACTGAAATAAAGTTACAGATAGAAAATTACTGTCAATACTCACATTCCTCAGGTCTCATCTCAGAGACTTTCTGCAGCCACAACTTCCAGATCTCACAGTCACAGGGTTCATGGGCCTCACCTTGACACTCCCTGGAATACACACAGACAGGTACAGATAAATGTCATGAAGACTGTTAAAATGAACTCTGCAAAGCAAGCATTCTGTCTCTTGATAATACATGGAATTAACACAAAAGATAAACACATCAATCACATAGTGCTGCCAGAGATGCTGTCACAACTGTCAACCACCATTCATTGGTCCAATCTGCCTTTTCAACCAAATGCTTTCCTTATGTCAAAGGAACAATAAAAGTTGAACCGAGATTGCATCCAGCTACATTACTAAATGTCATGTCAACTGACCTCTCTCTCCTCTGAAAATAACAGCCACTCTCAGAAATCATATAGTGCAGTGAGGTAATTAATACTAGTTGGGGTGAGGGAATTGCAAGGGCATTTTACAGGGTCCTGGGAGGATGAATACAGAGCACATGGTGGAGGACTACATAGTATCTGGGCTCTACTCTGTTTACCATGCTACCAAGCTAGCACATGCAGAGAGAAAACACACGTGTTCATCCACCAGTCAGTCTATGTAGATATTCCATGACAACATAGTTATAGAATTTAACCTTTCAAGTCAAAAGAATAATTTGATAGTTTGGTATCAATCTCAATGTCATGTTTGTGCAGTGTACGAGTTATGAGGAGTTTACCCAAGAGCTTGATGTCTTCTCAGATAAGGAAATACTCTCAGATTTCTTGAAGGGTTGTTTGTCAAGCTCTCAGTGGGCTGTCATGCATCACCTTTTACTCAACAGTGGCTTCCATCCAGCCACTCTATCAATAACAAGTGATCGATGGAGTGCTGCTTTTTGGATAAATTGTTCCCAATAGAGCTTCAGAGCTCTCTGTTGAAGTGACCATTGAATTCTTGTTTAGCTCCCTGAAAATGGCACTTTTTTATCTAGTTGTAGGGTTTGACTTGACACCCAACCCAAATTATAATATCCCCAGAGAGGTTTTAATTTTTAACTTTGGTAGTGTATGTAAGGAATGGCAAAAAAACCAAAACATGGATGCATCTGTTCAAACATAAACACACACAGTTCTCGACAAAGACACCTGATGTTTTTAGTGCTTTTCTGTCAAATGTCTCCTGAATTAAAGCGTGGCGGACTTCCACTCAAACCAATAAAAAAATGTTTTATTCTTCATGCATCCAAGTGAAGATAAGATCAATAGGATTGTTTTTGTTCTCATTATTCATATATTTCTTCACTCAAAGTGTTCATGTAGCAAAAACAGTAAGACCTAGAAACACCACCAAAGTTGGCACATAAAATTACATTCATAGAACTCATGGTGGTACTGTAATAATCAAGTTCACATTTTCACAATTATCTCAAAAATTGCTTGGCCTAGTGTTAAAATTATTTTATAATTTTAACCCCCCCAAGTCATCTGCATCTTTTCTCCACTAGTCTTCTCTAAAATTGTCAAATTTTGTGACTTCTTCTCAATTTTCTCAAAATCCTTCATCACTGGGCCAGTCATCCCAAGTTGTTTAAGAAATTAATTTAGTCAGTTTTGATTATACAAGCAAATCAATTTTTATCAAAATAGCAACAAATTGGCACACAGGTAGTCGAGTGGTTAGAGTGCATGCCACGTATGCAGCCGACCCCGGTTCGAGTCCTGGCTCGAAGTCCTTTGCTGTATGTCACACCCCCCATTCGCTCCCATGTTTCCTGTCTGTCAACTTCTGAATAAAAAGGTGTCTATGCTGAAAAATAAATCTTTGAAAAAAATAGCAACAAATGTAGTTATGTAAAATGTGTCTTCACTGAAGGTCATAAGCTACATCAAATATTTCTGAAAGTAGATTTTTATACCTCAACAGAGCATGATCAATTTCTTTAAAGAAAAAAGAAAAAAAAGTTTTGCTTTTTGTCACACCTGCCCTTCCTATCTAGAATAATTGAGCGCACAGTCTTTAACAAAGTCTCTGAATTCCTTTCTGAGAACAACGTGTACAATTTGAAACAAACTGGCTCTAAGCGGGGTCACTCTAACAAGACTGCAATCCCTTTGGTAATAGATTCACTGAGCTCAGCTAGAGCTGCTGGTCAGTCCTCAGTTCTATTGCTGCTAGATCTGTCAGCTGCCTTTGACACAGTTAACCACTAAATCCTCCTCTCCATGCTCACTGAACTTGGTATCTCAGGATCTGCCCTCCTCTGGTTCATGTCCTACTTCTCAAGGAGATCTTTCAGAGTATCTTGGAGGGGAGAAACTGTAATGCTTATCCACAGGGGTTCCTCAAGGGTCAGTGCTCAGTCCCCTTCTCTTCTCAATTTACACCACCTCACTCAGTGCAATTACCTGCTCCAGCGGTTTCTCATACCATTGCTATGCTGACAATGCCCAGCTCATCCTATTATTCCTTCCAGAAGACCACACAGTTTCGACTTTGATCTCGCCATGGATGAAAGACAGCCACCTTAAACTTAACATTTCTAAGACCAAGCTCCTTGTCATCCCAGCCAGTCCCTCTATACCACAACAAATCAGTATCCAGCTTGAATCAACCCAACTCCTACCCACTAAGTCTGCCCAAAACTTGGGTGCCATGACTGATGATCATCTAACCATTAAGGTTCACATGGCCTCAATTGCCTGCTCATGCCCTATACAATATGACTAAGACCAAACTCTACCTGTCTGAGCATGAAGCACAACTCCTGGTACAGGCTCACGCATTGACTACTGCAACTCCTTATTGGCAGGCGTCCCCACATATGCATTCAAACCTCTGCAGATGATCCAGAAGGTTGTTTGTTTGTTTTCAGTAACCTATATCATTACTATTATAAAGCAAAGACCTACACTTAACATTTTCATATATCTAGGGGATGGCATTGATTACTGACCAGCAGAAGAGGTGGCCCTTGCCACAATCTACAGCAGGAGCCCTAAGTAGGGGAAAGCTTAGAATGTCAGCAGTGGATGCTCCAGGGCCCTGGGTGTTCAGTCGCACTGCCCTTTCACACCCCACCTGAGGGCACCAGCGGATTGCTGGATTGTTCTCCACAAATGCCTGTCAACAGGAGAATAAAATGAATACATAGTTCAATAAAAAGAAGTTATTGTGTATTTTTGTGAGGTGTTTTGGTTTAGCTGTAACTTAATTAAAAAGTTTAGTTTAGTTTAGTTTATTTATTTAAAAAAAGGGACAGTGTACATTCATGAACATTTCAAATTAAAATGTAAATGCACCAGCTAAAATAGCTAGTTTTCATCCATTGTACATTGGTAGGTCAGGACAGGGAAGAATAAATAATACATTTCAAAAATTTCAAAATTCCTATTTCACAAATGATGCCTCTGCCTTAAAAGTAAACTGCAGGAATCATGCGGTTGTCTTTGTCGGTGATAAGACAATTTCACTATTCTGTATTGAATGCTAATTTTTATAGAAATCTGCAAGTGTCCATTTCTTTGATCTCTCTACCTTGATGTCAAACTGAAGGAAGCGCCTGTCCATCTCTCGAGAGACCACACTCTCTATGACTTCCACAGGCACCTGCTGATAGCAGTCGAAGGCTGGGCAGAAGATGTTGTGGGCTTCACCCTCTTGGATCTTTAGATTGAGAAACCTGAAGAAGCATATATATATATTGGAGACAGCAAACTAAGAGTTCCTCAAGCCAATTCAAAGACCAAACCTAAATATAACATACCCTTCCCAGCATGCTCTGCAGAACTCATGGCCACAGGACATGTCAACAGGTTCCTCAAAGACGGAGATGGAAGACATGCAGATACCACACTGTCAGACAAAAGAAGAGGTAATATTAGATGCAGTCTGTCAGTCTATGTAAATAAATCCTACCATGCAAGACCCTTTTCCGAGTAAGCATTGCCTGAAATTTAACAAGCTAAACAACGAGCTGACAGGGCCATCTTTTCAAAATGTTGTTATGATTCAATTTAAATATTCAAAGGAATGAAATGGCAGGGAAAGTTATGCCCTTAATAAATAGATATTTGAGTGTGTGTAACTACACACAATAATATCCATGGTTTATGAAAAACCACTGTGCCAAGGCCAGGGCAGGTTAAAATGGTGACCTCTCTTTAGAATGTGGCTAAATGATTTTCTCACACACGCATACACACAGAAACTT
This sequence comes from Scomber japonicus, assembly GCF_027409825.1. NCBI lineage: Eukaryota > Metazoa > Chordata > Actinopteri > Scombriformes > Scombridae > Scomber > Scomber japonicus. Next base: position 17,707,673 of record NC_070587.1, on the reverse strand, counting down.
GAGACACACACACATACAAACATAGACTGGCCTTGTTACAGTGAAAGACTGACCCTAGTAGTGTACTTTGACAATGGGAGTATTGATTTGTGAAAGAGCAGAATATTATATAATCAACTGTAACCTTTAAATGGGCCCCTGACTAGACCTCTGTTGATTGGCACAGTTCAAGGCAAGCCTTTTAAGAGCCACATGAAAAGATATTGTCTGACAAGCATAACCTATAATTTCTCATACAGTAATTGATAAATCAAGTCTGTCAGCTTGAGCTACCATCCATCAAAAGGTTAGCTCACAGGCCAGAACACTCTGGACTGAAACATCCACCACAGGATTACAGGACAGCTCAACAAAAAGATTTTGTCCTCTAAAACTAAACTTTTTAGAGACAGACAGGCTGACTTTCCCCAGGTTAATGTCAGGTATCAAAAACAGTATAAAACACTGCTACTTTAAAATTTTGTAGAACACTGGCTGATTATAAAGATCAGCTTCTCATCATTTTGTATACAATTTCTGCTTACAGCACAGTCCCAACTTATCTTTGGCTGGACCACCACCATATAGGGGCAGTGAATGTCTGTTCCAGGCTGACTGAGTGAGTCACTGACTGGGTGATGAAGTTACACCATTGGTCGGCTGAATGCCACCACTTCCCGTATCTGTTCCAAATTAAAAGCCCTCTAGCATTTCAAACACGGTCCAGCCTTATACTAGGTTTTGACTTAGTCTTGTTTACAAAACAATGCAAAAAACAGTGACTAACTCTAACATAATGCACAAAACAAGAAGAATCACAACATACATGGATTTTTTTTTCTTGGCTCACATTTATCATAAAGCTGGGAAATGTTGCTAATTGTTAACACTGGAAGTCACAGAAAGCTTTAAATAAAGACACTAATAAAAGAGAACACATACTTAGCCAAAGAACAAATAAGATGACATGACAGCTGACTTTTTCTACCTGAATTCAGCTTGAACACCCTGATTTTTTATCAAACACTTTTATAGTGAGTGAATGAGATACACTGTCAACAGCATATGATTTGCAGCACAATGTCATATCTGTGACTCATGGGTGCTGTAGTTGCTGAAAGCTAACAAAATAATGTTTCTTTCTTTGGTGCTCATTTGCATTTGCAGATAGTACTTGATACATGTTTGGGTTAGCCGCAGAGTGAAAACAATAAGCAGCCCTGCATTAACTAACCTCACCTACTTCATTCCCTATATCAACTATTACATGCCATTTGATTTAGACTATAGATTTAGCAAATTTGACAATATTTTCTGGTAACACCAATGTGTACACTTCATCAACTATTGTCAATTAATTAAGTAATACACTGAAGACTGAATGCATTTCATTTTAGAATAGGTCACAAGACAAAACATATTCATCCAACAAAAAAGATTGTTTTTTATACTACAAGAGTTGTTAGAGTTTCATTTCCATTTGTAATATAAGAGACAAAAAGTTTTTAGCTCTAAATGTGTTCACGACTGAATGCATGTTTTTTAGCTCAAGCTAGGAATTATGGAGGAATAACAAATTTAATACCTCTAGTAGTACAATTCAGTGAGGTTAAGCTTTTGGGGGTCACTCTTGATAATCAACTGTCCTAGAAGGCACATAAACAATATAGCAGCAAAAATGGGAAGAAGACAATCTATTATAAGACGATGTTCCCCATGTCTTAGTCCATGCATCTCTAAGGTTTATGGTGCTGTCTCATCTTGATTACTGCTCAGTAATTAGGTCAAGTGATGAGCTCCAGTTAGTGCAGAATAAAGCAACTAGCACTTCAGTAAGAGGAGGGAAGAAATTGCATCTCACATGGCTGAAAGGTGAAAAATAAGATAGTCTATTAACTTTGACATACTTTTCATTAACGACCATATTGATTTTATCCCCCACCATCTCTCCCTTCATTTCCTGTCATATCTACACTGTCCCTATAATAAAAGGCAAACACCATCCAAAAAAAATTATCCCTATTTGGGAACCTGCATGATGAGCATGACAATTCAACACCAAACAAACACATCTGGACGGCTATATAGTTTGACCCTTAATTCTTGTCTGAAACTGACATTTTGTCTTACTCACCGGCCTAAGGAGAGATTAATCTTATACACGTAATAATAACATTTTTAAAGAAGTGAGTATTTTCATATTCTCTCGTATTCATAACTTGCAAACACTATAATTAACAAAATCCTCCTAGGAGTAGAGGAACTCCTGCTTATGTTTGTAGGGGAGACCCCTGGCATGAATACTAATGACTGCTAGCTGGAAAATAAGGCAATTTAATGCAGGAAGACAGGCATGGTGGTAGAAAAAATAAAGAATTCAGCAGAAACACTTGAATGAATTCATGGACTTAATTTAAATAGCCATTGGTGTATAGTTTTCATGGCTACACTGCCAGTTACTATTAGTATGTGCCATTCCATGCTAGCTTTTACCCTTGCCACTGTAGTAGCTTATTGCACAGTAAATCATGCTGCTCCCTGGGGCTACATGTCCTGTAGTTTAAATTCATGTGATGTCTCCTCACTGACAGTACAGTTTAAATGACAGACTTCACTCAAATGATGTTCTCATCTATCATATCTGTCACTGCAATTCAAAAACTTTTCCTAAATTTATTAACCCAAAATTTCTGAAAACTGAAAAGAGTTTGGAGGAATCTGTGATGACTTAGCACCAATTTGGCTGGTAGAAAAAAAGTGACTCTTTTTTTTCATAATCTTATTCTATTCATTTAGGAAACATTGGTGTAGAGGGATCTGAAGACATGTCTCACCAGAGAAGACTCGTCATCGGCAGGGATGAGGCTGATTTGGTCTGGGGAAGTGATAGAGGAGCGGGTAGTGCGTGGCGTCCGTGGTGAGGGCAAGGTGTCCCAGGCATTGTAGCCACTTGGAGGTGGGTTAGGCATCTGTACCCCTGAGCGTTGACAGCATTCCTCCGCATTGGTCATCCAAACCTCTAAGAGCTTCTCCCTGTCCCAGTCTGAGGCAAAGAGGGCATAAATAAAGAGACAGAGGAGTTAACACGAAACAAAACAGAGGAGCCTAATTGAGGTAAATGAGAAATGTTACAGTTTTGTTATGAGCGCATGAAAATTAGTGTCTGGAAGATAATCAAGAATTTTTAAAAAAGGGAGAGGGGATTATTAGCTGATTATTATTGAATAAGTGTACAATGTTGTTGAAGCAAGGTAACCTCCTCACATCATATCTTTTTACCATAACCCAGACTTTTAAGCTATTTGATAAGCAAACATGTTCACAGGCCATAGCAGCACTGATGTAAACTTACTGGATCAAAAGAGCATTAAAAACAAAAACAGTGTATTTTTGTGATAATATTTTACAATACTGCATGTATGTGGGCCTTAGACAGACATGGACAATCATCAAAGACAATCTATTGCACAATTCCATCATGACTGATAAAACAACACAATTATCTCTATTAAAATCCACAAAAAAAGGTTTTCTCATTTAATTTTATAAATATATATGATTAAATATCTATTTGATACACCAAAGCACACACAAATCCCACTTCAGTCACAACAACACCAGCAAAGCCTTTCAAACAGTGAACAGTGTAGACCTGCTGCCATCTGGTTTTCTGTTTTAGAATAGCTGTTCAATCTGACATTAAAAGAGCTTTTCCGTATAAATATTGAATGAGCTCTGGATTGTGCCTGAGTCTAAATTTTCTGATGAAAAGGTCCCCTCCTAAAATAAGGAACATGACCCGGTCAACTGTGCAATTAGGCCATTATCAGCCTTGAGACACGTTTCACCACTGAAAGAAAAAAAGCCTCACACCCTAAATGGCCTCGTTTAGATAATGAATATTGCAACAATTTCCTCCAACTCCATTCAATTAAAACTCATCAATAATGACCCTATCTTCATGCATTAGGCCATTAAAGAAATTTGAAATTAAAAGTCTTCACATTTAGTCTTAGATATAAAAACTTTGCTTGAGAAATACAAATTGGCAGAAGCAAAGACTGACTGACAGGCAACTAGGCAGGCGAGCAAGAAATTTGGTAAGAACACTGTTAAAAAAAAAAAAGACTTATACAGAAATATGTGCTAGTAAGTATGAACATGTGTGAAGAAATTCATGAAATGGCCCAATCCCCCTTCTCCTGGAGATTAACAGAAATCCTGAAATGTTCCATCCCTATTAGACAGACAGGAAACATTGCCAAGATAGAGCTGAATAAATATAGCACCATTCTGGGGTCACTCTCTATGCTCCCAAAAGTATGTCTCATATGTAGCACACACAGCTTAAAAAACAGCTTCTCAGCCCACTGAATTAGAGAAGGTGGTATTTAAAGGCATATTCTTTGAACTTCTCTACTGACATAATCTGAGCCAAGTTAAATTAACTGGGGTTGTGATTTTCAAAGGCTTTAAGTCCAATAACAATGTTTTTGAACATCTAAATGCCCTAACACACATTATTTTAGCTAGGTTAAATGAAGCTTGGTTGAGAAATCGTTAGCTTAAAGCTGCAAATCAAATCAAAAATGTTAAAAGGCCTTCACTGATTTAGCGTGTCAGCAACACATTTCTTGGTGTGCTGTCAGGTAGTAATTGAGTTGATTACATGAATTTGTCTGGAAAGAATCATATATACTGAGTCATTTTACATGAGCTGAACTGTGTAAATATGTATATTATGTGTGTTGTGTGGATGCATTCATACCCTTAACAAGCTGTGTATCTCCGCTTTTAATTCACAGCAACCATTACTTTACATAATAGATGTAATACATTTATTTTTACAACCCATGTTGTAAAAATAAACTCAAACTTTATATTCTTTATGGCATTTACACTGCATACACACTGTCTGCTTAATAGCAACTCTGTTATCAATAAAACAGCAAATAATTCAATTGTCAGACACATTGCTTTGCTTTGCTAACATTTTACATGACAACATTACAACTCAATGTCATTATCCATTTGTCATGAATAAGACAAAAAGATAAGAAGCAATACAAACAAGTAACAAGTAACTTTCTTTGCTAAAAAAACCTTTTATGTAATTACACGTACTGAAGATTGGTTCTTCTTGGTTGTGAACACACTTTCATTTGTATGAAAAGCCAGTGTGTGTTGCAGCAATCTTATTTACAGTACACAAGTGTTCTTGCTCACATATTTGATAGAAAAGACAAGCCTTGAAATTAGCATCTGAAGCATGTGACAGTGACACTTCACTGAGAGCAATTCAAATGAAATTCTTTTAGATAACAATAGCTGTTGCCAGCTGGTGACATCTTGCCTCTTTGACTGTAAAGAAGTCACTGGAGTGTAGTGTGAAGTTTATGTGTGAGAATGCCAGTCTGAAGACAACTAAGACAATTAATGTTTTCTTCACAAGTTAAACATTAAATATCTATATGAATGTAGCCTTGAATTTTAATATTCAGTACCAATAGGGAGTAGCATGTGTTTGCGTGTGTTTGTGTGTGTTTAATGTACCATTGGCACGAAGAAGTGCCTCTGCAGTGAAAAGTGGGGCCTGCAACATGTCAGCTGTCTCCACTATCAGCATGTCCTTCAGTCTGCGTAGATCCTGAGGTCGCAGGCCCTCATACAGCTAGAGAGGAGGCCAGGAGAGAGGAGAGGACAGAGACAAGAGAAGAGGACGGGAAGATAAAGACAAGAGAGGAACAGAATTATAATAATAATAATGAACCTTTTTTATATAACACTTTTAAAACACAATAATTACAAAGTGCTTCACAAACAAGAACTAATAAAAGAAAGCAGGGAAACAATCATATATAAAATCACAGTCAGCAAATAACAATTAAACCAGTTAGAAGTAATGATAAAAATAAGAGTAACACATTAAAGTAACAGATAAAATAAATTAAGGAAAAGCCATATAGTAAAAGTACATTTTGAGAGATGATTTAAAAGAAGGCAGTGAACTTTCTAGTCTAAATTCCTCTAAGCAATTCCACAGGGTCGGAGCTCTGACAGCCAAAAAGGAATTAAGGTGGGAGTAGAAAGAAAGATGGGGCAAAGTGAAGGAAGAGAACAGAGGTATTAAAAGCGAATCAAATACGCATGACGCATTACTCAGCCAGCCCCAATGAGCTAACAGACTGATGATGATAGGAGTCACATGCCTTGTAGCAAACTATTTTTCTGTGACTAATCTGTGTGTGTGTTTGTTTTTAACCAAAGCATCTGCAATATGAAGTGGTGGGCAGGTCAGCACTTTTCTAACTACATTTTAAACACTGGAATATGGTTAAATAATGCCTGAAGAAGAGATTGTTTTTTTAAATGTATTGTAGGTTTTTATCAGTACCGATATTACACAACTGACAAATCTGTGAAAAGTGCACCTAAGTGTCATCTTACCATAAAGAAGAATTTCATGAAATGATGGTATAAAGTGAAAGTACAAGTTAGTTAATGGTGTGTTGTAAATGACACCAGTTGAGTGTGACAAAATGAAAGCTGTATACCCACTGCCTCTGGGTATTTTATTATGTACCTCTCTTCGGTCGAGGGCTGCGTACTCTGCCTCTATACCCTCTGCCTCGGGGGCAAGAGAGAAGACCATCTGCGACTCCAGGCACAGGGCCAGATCCTTGTGGTGCTGCTTCTCTGCGCAGTCACATGGAGTCTCGCGGTTTTCGTTCTCTGCGAAAAGGTCCGCTTCTCTCTGCACCAGGAACTGTGAGGAGGAAAATTAATCTTTTGGATCAAGGGGCACATACTATAGGCAGAGACACATGCTAAAGCTCACTGGCCTCTATGTAGTTTGATACACTTCAAACTACAAAAACAGTTGAGGACCACTTACTCTGTGATACTCATGGCATAGAAATCATGGCAGAAATGCCTTTTAAATTGCCCCTCGGGGACAAATAAAGTGTTTTGAATTTAATTGAATTTAATTGAATTTATTCTGATAAATATTATCAAAGTAGCAGGAGAGAGAACATCTTCTTGTGGTTGTTATTGTTGTGCTTCTGATTCAAATTTAAAAAAAATGTTTCATCAAAATGAAAAAAATTAAATAAATTGTTGTCTTAAAGCGATGGTTCGGCGTAATTTCGACTTAGCGTCATATGCACCATGACATCTATCTAACCGTTCTCTCAGTGCCTTTTTGAGCACATCGAACGTGAAGAAGGTGCTCTCGCGCGATCACCGAAATACCGTGTGTCGAGATTTCGACAATGTTTACAGCTTTAGCAGTAGCAGCAGAATAAAAGCCATCAGGTAAGTGTTATTTTAGTAAAGTCCTGGCGTACTTACAAACTTTCCACTGCATCAATTTATGAGTAAAGACCCTATTTGTACTACTGTAGAAGTTTGATAACATCCAGGCATTATTAGTGGGGTAATTTACGAGATACACTGGTGGTCCCATTAGCACCTGTAATAAGCCATTCGGCTGATAGCCCTAACTTCCCCAATTTGCAACCAAATGACAAAAAGGTTAGACGTCAGGTGCATATGTCGCCAAACCATCGCTTTAACTAAGAATATGCCATTTCAACGCTGACGTTTGGTCTTGGCAATGGTGCACATAAGATTTTGCAAGGTATGCCACTGTAAGGCTTCTAGGATAAATTATCTTTATTTTTTTTACTATATTTAATTACATAATGAAGAGCCATACAAGTGCATCATACACTGCATGAGCACTGCAATTTGATTATCTACGATTAGCTGTGCAGTCACAGTTAAATCCATTTGATGATTGCTTTTGTTCGCATTGAACTTTAAATCCTTCATCATGAGGATTACACACCATCCATTTCAAAACTATACTCGCTCTACTAATTCAGGGTCTTCATAACAGTGTGTGTCTTTCAACATTTGATACATCCTGCCCCTGAGATGAATAAAGATGTACTGTATTGCACAGCATCTTCCCAAAACTCACCCGGGAGTGCTTTTACCAAAACTTTACGTATGGGTGTGGTGAGCATACATATTATTGTCTCTTAACCAGGAACTGGACTCAACATAAGGCAGCACACCAGCCGCTATTCTCCAAACATATATCGTTAAAATAAAATGACAGATATTGAATAATTTGTATTAACATCAGGGTTACTCTGGCTCCTTTTATCTTCCTTCCCTTCAAATTGCTCTCTGCCTCTCAGGGCCCCTTCAATTCCATCTATGTTGCCTTTGATCTGCACCTAAAAATGTCATACTTGGAAATATTTTACATTAGCCCAGGCTGAAAAATTTCCAAAGGATTGCGTAATATTACCCCAACACAGATCTTCATGCCTGAGGCAGCAGCATAGTGCAGGCAGGTATTCTTCTTGTTGTCAGTGGCGTTGATATCAGCAGTCTCATACTCTCCATGATCCAGCTTTGCTCCAGTCCATGCCAGAATGATTTGTAGACACTCAGCCCGACGCTGTTCGTCTTCGTATGGCCGTGAAATCCTAGGCTGCAGCGCCCCCTCTGAAGTCAGGATCTGGGGCCCCATGCAGAGAAGGTGCAGTGATGTCTCATTGTGCACATTACGCTTGTTAGGATTCCCATCTTTGTTTCGGAGAAAAGACCTAAAAGAATAAGACAGACAGGAATACCACTTCATTTCAAGGTTTTGCTCATTTTAACAGGATGTGAATCAGGCCACCTGTGGGCACACTGTGAGCCCACAGGTGTGTATGTATATACACACACTCACCAGCCACTTCATTAGGTACACCTGTGCAGTCTAATGCAATGGTGGTGGTGTTGCTGGGGTGCATTATATTCTATATAATAATATAAAAAATAAATATTAAAATATGAATATTATATATATATCAGTGTTCCTATTATGTTGTCCACTCCATTAACAGGGGGGCAAAATACATGATACGCTTTTCAAAATAATGCAATCCAGTACACCACCACAACCAACTATGACCTCAATAATAAACATAAAGTAGAATGATCACCTTTCTGACAATGTCAAAAAAACTGAAAATGTGAAAATGTATAAACTTTATAAAGGCTGTTGCATTGGACTATATTAGATTGCACAGACCTGTGTACTTAATGGAGTGGCTGGTGAAAATATATATATATATATATTCATTTATTTAACTATAAAATAGTATTCTATTATGTCTAATTGAAAATCAATCAAGTAAGACAACTCCTACATCAGCTGGACCTTGTTGCACCTCAAATGAATAATTTCCAAATGAATTCCATGATTTTTTTCTTACAGTACATCGGCCTCCGAATTTCAGTGCAATAAGCATAAACTAGAATCATAAGTTATATATATCTGTCCATCTACTCATCACAGTATCAATTCATATACTTGCTTTCACTTTATTTGAATTACCTGCTTCCATTTTACAACCCCTAAAGCATTTTTCAAAATGAGCGCATGCATCCCTTTTTTGGGGAGAAACGAGCGGTTAATATAAAAACATGCAAGGTTGTTAGCTTGTGGGATGGGATGTTCTTGGAGCCCCATCCTATTCTATCCCAGCGTGTTGCATTCCTAAGAGCTGCTAACAGATGGCTATGTGGAGAGACAGATGGGACTGAGACATATAGAGAGAAAACATGAACATTTTTTTTTCTTACGATGCAGCAATGCATAAGTAGATGGGACAACAGAGTGCAACAAAGTGAGAGAAGGGTTTCATGTCTAAAAGGGTGCCATATAAGGAATGCGAATAATAATTCAATTATTCGATAGACCCACACAAAAAAAACAGCACTTAACAAATGAGTCCCTCATCTATCAACCCTTAGATATTCATTCCCCATTTTCAAGCCTATCCAAAGAAATGGCTCTGAATGTGCACATTTACACTTTGTTTCTTATTTGTTTGTTTGTTTTGATCTTTTATGGGACTTATCCTGACCTGAGTAGGCGTGTCATGGCGTGCCGGGCAGCATAGTGTAGTGGAGTGTTGTGCTGGTAGGACTCTCCATATGTAGCGTTGGGATCCAGAGCCTCCTTGAACTGCAGGTTGCTCTCGTACAATTGGCAGGCCAGTATCTCATCCCCATTGATGAGAGCCTTGCGGAACTTGGTCGCTGTGTTCCCCATGTCTTACCCTACTGTGGGTTCAGAGCTCTGACTGACACAGCAGCCTCTTATGTCGTCTTCAACTTGTTCAAGTCCAATAGACTAACATACTGAATGCCCTAAAGAAAAAGCAGAAGAAGAACAGGGGTTAAAATCCCTCACGGCTATGTCCGAGTCCAGCAAGGCCTTATTAGCTAAAAAAAAAAAAAAAAGAATTAACATCAGTTGAGGCAAAGAAAGCTATCATTGAAAAACTTGCAGTCAAACATATTTTTACCACTCTTTCAAGAAAACCAGCCTCTTTGTCTTACAGAATTAATCAGTTCCACTCCCTCTGAATCACAAGGACAAGAGCTTCACGTCCAAGGTTGGTCAGGCTGCTCTGCCACAAGCCTGTGTGTCAGCATCACCACTGCACTCTAAACCACCTCCTTGTGTTTCTCTTTTTATTTTTTTGTTTTGAGTAACTCAACATAGTGCCAACAAAGCTCACACAGAGAGAGGGACAAGACTTCCTCTGGCATCACTAGGAGCTTCCGCCTCCGTGTGCCAAAGCTGCCCATCCCACTGAGGCCAGGAGTCATTGTGAAGCAAGATATCCTCAACTCAAGAACAACATGCAGCGAGTCAGCATTTCCCTTCCACCAGAGCACCATATGGTCATGACTGTTTGGGCAAAGGGATGCTCTTATGAATTTCTGGTGAGGTACAGCACAGATCATGAGGACATAACACCATCTCCATCAGCCAATTACCGTATATTCTACTTCATTCTACCAAGTTAGAACGCTGACATGTTTATGTTAAAGTTTGCTGTTCTCTAAAGAAAACTTAAACAAACATAAGAGTTCAGTTTTGTGCTATTTTTATCAATTCATATTCATTTTTTCAATCTAATTATTTTGCATTGGTGTAAACAGTTCTGTGTACAAGAGAGAGAAATACAGCTCTTGGAAAACCTTTTAGGTATATGGACAAAATGTCCAACTACCCATAGGTTGGCAAGTATGATTAATAAAATGGTACATTAATGTTGACATGCCATTTGCCTGACAATGATTTTCCACTGTTTATAATAACAGAGTGAAGATTGAAAGCATTTGGTTCATTGGCCTAATTATATAATATTTACACAATTTCAGCAATGTTAACCACAAGAGACACTGTGTGTGTAGAGAGAGATAAGTAGTAAAAGGAGGGACTTTCCCAGGTCATCTTGGTGACCTTTGATCTTTTCCCATGGAGATGTATTACTTAGTATGACTTTAGATAATTTTGAGATTCATGCTTAAACAACATGAACATAGGAAGAAGTTGAATACAAAATAATCATGCTTTCACATACACATGTACACAGTGGACCATATGGAGTTCATTAGTGCGGCTGTAGAATGATGAGGTTTTTCCATTGCACCTGTGGCCAAGAATCAAGAGGTTCACTGATTAACAAAACAATATGTATATATCTTTAAATCTTTAATTAAATTAATTAACAGCAGCTCAAATTTAAAATCAAGTTGAACAGCAGATACCCACTTGGCTTTGCAATATGAAACTTACATAATTCCCCAATATCACGTTTAAGTTGTTAAGAAACAATAATAAGAAATAATCCAGTATACAAGTGGACTTCAGCTCCCCTCAGTATAAAACAAGTCCACAATAAGTTCACATAGGTACCTAGTTCATCATTTATTCATAATTGTGTCTAGCTAAACAGCTCAGTTCTGATCATTTATCCCAACTATGTTAATGCTTGGTAATGTCTGGAGGGTAAATCATCTGCAGCCTTCCTCATTATGTGACCCTATATTCTAATGACATACTAATATCACGTCAAAAACAATCTTCAATCTTTACACAGTAAAACCAGGTGGCAGAAGTGAACTTGTATCTGTGTGCAGCGTACTATGACAAGCCTCAAAATCACAAACAGACAGTGTAAACATCTGATAATACACACAGTAATATCTAACCATACTTATCTAACCTCATAAGCGGCAATACAAACTACTCTATAAGGCGACTCTCCACATGTATAACTAATTAACCTAGCTGGCAATAGTTAACGACGCTCCTCCATGACAGCGCCAAACAACAACATTACTAACTATGGCTACGAAGAGTCGCAGTTATGAATAAAGGAATATAAACGTGTGTCTGCGTAGCTCGCCACTTGTCACTAAACTCCTTCATGGAGGCCTTTCCCCACGCTGTGTGGTGTTTACCATTTTCGCTAGCTCAAAAACGACGCTAGTGTGTTGTGTTAATGTTAACAGTCCGCGATATAAAAGCATTTTTACATATCTGGCTTAAAAACAACATTCATCAGCCAACTGACCTTAGATAGTGTTAGCTGCAAACCCTTCTGTTTGTTGCCAGGGCTGGTGTTAATCACTACTTACATTATATTGCTTGCTAGCACTGTTATTCAAAAACAACAAAAAAAGAAAAAGCACATCATGACGCTAGCATCTGCGTTGGTTAACGTCAGTGCATACGCTAGCGGCTCAGCTAGCAAAGCTAACCCCAGTTGATAAACTCGCAGGAAACAATGAGTAACAAGTATTAGGACTTACTCATATGATTCATGTCGTTGTTGTAGAGGCGAGCTTGTGAATGAAGTGTCAGTCGCTGTCGCAGTAAACAGAGGCTTTGCTCGCTACGTGAGGTGACGTTTCTCCATAAACACTGTGTATGCTCAGAGCGGTGATGTTGTTCCTGTCAACTCTCCGCTGGCTCTCTGCTGACTGCTACTGGGCTGCCAGGTTTCACCACAACCCCCCAAAACAGGTGGGAAAACATGGCATATATTCCCCAGACATAAATGAAAGCATTTTATATATGTGTGTCGCTACTTTTACATCTAAAACAAACACACAGTAGTTAAGTCATTTCATCTGTAGGTCTATCTTCTTTCGTATAGGCTACAATGACACGCGCTCAATATCAGCATGAAAGCAACATGATTATATTGTTTTAAAGAAAAAGGTTAAAAAGGCAGAAATACAACCGAAAACGAAGACAAAATCAAAGTCAATCACACACATGCACACAAATCGTAATGGTCTAATAAAAATAGGGAGGGAAACGATTTTTATTTTTGAAAGTTGAAAAACAGTTGTCCAGCCGCACACGCGGCTCATAAGAATGAGAAAACGGGCAGGTTCTAAGTTTCCTGTTAAACGTGGAAACGGACGTGACTGATATCAGGTCATCAACTTTCTTCCAGAGAGAAGGACCAACGTAGTGTAACTAAAAGCTCCCTTCCGAAGAGCTGGATCTTATTCTGGGTATAATTAGACCGGATGATCTGATGGGTCTGGGTGGACTGTCCTTTACAGGTCAGATGACATGCACTGGTGAGAAAATTGCATCTTTTTATTTTAATCCTATACAAATATATACTGTACAGCTATCACAAAGACACAGCATTAGCCTCGCCTATAACTGTACATACTACTTGTGTTGCAATGGCAATATGAGAGACATACATGGCTCTCCAGCTCAATATCTGTCATGCATTTAAAATAGTTCCAACCCAACGTCATAAACTCCAAAATAAATGAGTATTTAAATCAACGTTGTCAGATGTACCCAGTCTCAGGCTTGGTTATCTGATCATAGTTGTGACTGTAAGTACAACAAACCAACACTAGAGAGCGACAGAGTCCATGAAGCAAAAAATCTTCTGGAAGAACATGAAGTTGTGTTTTTTATCCTTTAAACAGTACAATGTTAAAATTGCTTGATTAGGTTTAGACTTGTTTTTTTTTGTTTTTTTTTAACTAAGTCTAATAAGGAGGGTCATCTCAATTTAGATTACCTTCAATCACATTCCTGTTTATGCTTGTCATAATGTGCAATGAGTATTTTCTTTATCAAATGTCTACCAAACATAATCCATTACTGACAACAACTGATTTATCTTTATCTTTCTTTGTCTTTATTACCACATAAAAACATGCTGTATTTGAATAACCACTCAGATAGTCCATAGAACACACATCTTTTATTATCAAATATTTGAACATTGCAATTAAGGTATATACAGCATATTAGCCTCACATTTAACAGTGCACAAGTTTCTTACAGGCCTTCAATAAATAAATCTGTAAACACATTTCCTCAGTGTAAAGGCAGATACAGTCATTTATGCACAATGAAACATACGTAACACTGTTAAACACACTGGGGCAACTGAAACAAATGCTTTGACACTTTTTAAAAAATTCCAAATTCCAGACGTACATCAGTGAGGTGTTTGAAAGAAAGTAGTGCAGGAGAGCAAATGGAGTTTTAAAAAAAGGAATAATCTTACATCTCAGGATGGTAATGCTCATTGTGCCACCTATGTCTCCTGACTTTTATTTTTCCTGTTTCACCACAAATGGAAGAAACCCAAGACAAATTCTGGGTGTGCAAATAACAAAAAAAGCAAAATATTATTTTGTTATTTAATGTGGCAGATTAAGAACAACCAAAAGGACAAAATGAGGCAATATATTTCAGACGCAAAACATTTAAGGGTTTGTGTAAAAGGAATAGTAAGCCGCCATGCCTTTGGATGAGGGGGCCTCCTTGCTGTAGGGGCTACCATTGGTGACAGCAGAGGCCAAGTCCTCACATTTAATGTCAGCAGGTGAGTCCTCTGCACCATTAAGAGACAGACGCCTTCGCTTGCAGGCTGCAGTATATGACTCAACCTTGTCTAAAGACAGAGCTAAAGGTTGTGTGTCTGTCCATGACGAGATCGCCCCCCCACTGCCATTTACTTCCTCTTCAATCTGCGGTTTGACTTTGTCTGAGTCTTCCGAGAAACCGGTCGATGGGCTGGGCCTCGGAGACCACGGCAGGCTTGGAGTGACCTTTCTCTGGTACGCTGCTCTGGACCCCCATCCTGCAGACATGGTGGTGAAAGGAGAGTCTGGGTAGTAGCTGAGTGCGTGCGATGTTTGCATGGAAAGGGATTTGATACCGTAAGGAAGAAGGGAACTTGAGTATTCCGCCTCATAAGGTGTCAGATCGAGCTTGCTGCTGGTGCTGCTGCTGTTTCCGGCTTGCTGCATAGAGGTGACAAACCACCTCTGTGACGCTCCATCCTCTGTCTGAGGTGAGAGGAGGCTGTTGGTCTGAGGCACTGCTCTCTCGCTGTTATAGAAACGATTCTGAGGAAAGTTGCTGACAAACTGATCCTGGAAGAGGGGCTGCATGGTGTAGCGGGCACCAGGGACAATCTGGTGGGCCCTGGGGGAGCCGTTTGGAGAAGGAGTGAGGCGGTCATTGTCTTGAGCTGTGTACATCCTGAAAAATACATATAGTACATGCTCATAAATTTGATGTAGAGGATGAGCATTGTCTGGATGAAGAGTCAAGTAAATCTGATACACAAGCACTGACTGACACATTGAATTTGATGTGGGTATGTGTTGAAGAATATATACTCACGAATCATAATTGTCTCTGAATCCTTTGGCAAAAGGGTTGTGGTCAATTTTCAGCTGAGTAATCTAAAGCAAAGAATAATGGAAGTTACATAACAATACTTGACAATAAAGAGAAAACAAGTTTAAAGGAGCACAATGCACTAAATGGCTATAAAGCATGAGTAAAGCCCACAAGAAAACAGGAAATTATAGCTGATCAACATTTTAGATGAGTCAGCTGAATTGGTTTTAATACATTGTAAGAAAATAGAAATGCATTAAGGCTAAATGCAAGATGCATGGGTGTCCCAGAAGAGCATTCTCAACTTGTTACAGCTCAAAAAAAAATGAGGCTGTGATGTTGCAGAAGAGGAGTGGGAGAATTTTTTTTTTTTTTTCATACTTACATCAGTGTTTTGGTAGGCAGTGACGGCTATGAACTGGGTCTCTGGAAACGTGAAGCTCTGAGTCTTTACGTCACTGTTAATATCGTCTACTCCATCCTCCGTCACCTCCACGATGTGCAGCCTGGGCTGGTACTTATGCAGCGACTGCAGGACAATCATCTGCACCAGAACATCGCATTTAGAAAAACAATAATGGCATGCGCTATAAGTGCTTGTCTCATTTTTATTATGATGCATTTGTGCAAAGAAGTTATTTCTCAGCAAGTGCTTTGGCAAAACATTCCTTAAAGTCTTCATATTAGGATAGATGACTATTGTTGTCTATTTTATTAAATCTTTCGTTTGCAAGACTTCTGTCGAGAGGCTGTAAAAAATATCTCCTCCGCCTCAACGCGCAATTTTTCAAAATAAATTTTATTTCAAACCAGTTTATAAAAAACAATAAAATTAAATTCCCAAAACACGTAAAGATTTCCTTTAATGTTTACTTTCGTGCAATATTTAATATCGTGACTATTATGTATTACTATTAGGATATGTATTTAAAAAAACACTAATCAGTAGCATACAAATAATTGATCAGGACATAATACAAAGGAAATAATTTTAACACTTCAATACAATTGATTAAAATTAATTGAAATCTTTGATTATATTTAAAGTCGTTAGTTTAAGTGTAGGCTAACTATTGATTCGGTGTATAGGCCTATTTAGCTTACCTGTGAAGTAGGCCTGCTGTGGTTGGTTCCTTTGTTATTGGTGAGTTTCAGTTTGCTGAAGGAGATCTCTTGTCTCATCCAGTGGGCCCCTGTGTTTGGAGACTCTGGATGGATGTAGATTTTGTTCCCTTTGAAATAAAAAAAAGAAAGATTTTCCAATATTAAATTGCACTAGCGTCACATGTTCATTTCTGCTGCACTGTTAAATTGGTTTTAAAATAGGTTATACATGTACTCTGGTTATGACACCCATGACACCTATATATATATATTTATTCATACAAAATTGACCCATCAGGTCACCACACTGTTTTTTTAAATCTGAGATGTATTTATTTATTTAATAATAATATTAAGATTATGTTTAAGACCCAACACTGAACAAAATGGACTTAATAATGTCAAATATAGATTAGTATCAGTACCTTGGCTGGTGTTGTCCGCCTTCCCACAGGTGACCCACTTTCCACCTTGAAATCTCCAGTGGTTTGGATCTGCCAGAACCACTTCCACAAACACGTTGTAGTGAGCTGCCAGGTTAAGACCGGCTATGTTGAAACTGAGAAATGGGAACATCCGTCTGTAAACACAAAACAAATATAAAAAAATAGATTAATAGATGATGTGATTATTATTAAAGTGGCCTGTACGCACTTCAATAATATTTTGCCTAAATTATTGTGGCATATTTTTTATTATTTATAGCCTCAACAATGAACATAGACAGGAAATGAAAGGCATGTAAGTGAACTGGTTTAAATTTACTCTTGAAAATAAAATAAAAATTATGTCATGGCAGAAAAAAAAAAAAAAAATGTTTTTTTATTTTATTTTCCTATTATCTAACCTGCCCTGCTTGGTGATGATCATCTCGGTCTGGTGCCGGTGGAACTTGAGCCACAGCGGCCGGTTGCAGAGATAGACCTGGGCCCTCATCCCCGGCCCGCCACTGGGTAGGGCCATGTTACTGAGAGCGGACGCTGAGCCGGTGTATGGCGGGTAGATGCAGCCGGTGCCCTGCCCGAGCTGATACGCCGAGCTGAAGTGACCGCGGCCGGCAGCGGAGGGGGAAAATCCCTCTGGAGGCAGCACGGAGCTCAAGTGAAGAGAAGAAGTGTACCTGCCAGCGCTGGACGGGGTGTAAACCGTCCCACCAGGGGTGTAAGGGATAAAAGAGCAGGGACTGGCTGTTTCTGGGCTGTGTTTAGAAACAGGGGGAGGGATGTAGTAGCGATCAGCACCCAGCCCGTGCTCTGCGTACCTGCTGCCAGCAACCGGATTGTCCCCATCCACAGCCGGAGACTTGCGCCTCTCCTCCGCTGCGTCTTTCGTAGTGGAGAAGGAGCTGCTCTCTCCTTCACCGCCGAGCATGTCTGCTTCTTTATACAGCCTTGTCACAAGTTTTGACGACCTCCTTTGATCCCAGATGAGGGGTCTTTCTCCCCTCTCAGAACTGTTTTGATGCCAGGTGTCTTCTGACAAAAACTTGTCCTATCAGCATTCCCCGAAGTGTGAATCCTTAAGACAGAAGCAGTTTATGATGAGCTACATGTCTGCAACTATAACCATCAGGCTACCTGAGTCACCAACACTTTAAAGGCCCAATACCAGAGCGAATAGTAACTTGCGCACAAGTGAAATGACAGTGGAAAGTGAAGCTAAAGATTTGCGTGGGCGTATTAGGGTGTGGCTGTGAAGTCAATGACACAAAAGTTGAACAATTCTATTTCAGCCGTATTTTCGAAAACAATTACTGTAACTTAAAGAAAAAAAAATCTTTGGATGTTCCTTTCTCTTTCTCTTTCAATTTGTTTTATATTATATTATATATTATAGTATAAATATTCAATTTAATTCAATATGTGTACATAGACTGTGTGTGTGTGTGTGTGTGTGTGTGTGTGTGTGTGTGTGTGTGTGTGTGTGTGTGTGTGTGTTTGTGTGTGTGTGTGTGTGTGTGTGTGTGTGTAGGCTATTGTTATTTTTAAGCTCACAAGAAGATAATGACTCCATGAATCCATGATGAGATTTACGTCAATAGGCTGTGATGAATTTGTAAGTAGTTCAGCTGACAGACCAGGAATACAAAAATAAATAAATAAAATATCCATCTTAAACAACCAGAAAAATAAATTTGGTTTACTATTTAGACTCATATATTGAGGCAGGATAGGTGTAGCCTATATTAAATTGGAATCGCACTGAGTCAGCCTATAGCCAGTTTCTTGTAAATCGTATGACAAACTCTAAACAAAGCACTGATTTTCGGGGGTAGTTTTTTGTGGCATAAAACTAAAATGAAAGTTCACCCACGGTTCTTGAAATTCGTAGCATCTTGAACCAATCTCATGTTCAACCGCAGATTTATCGGTGGAAAAAGTGGTTATTTTCGCTTTTTATCATTCCATTGGACGACTAAACTTTACAGAAAAACATGTTATTAAGTTCTAGTTAATTTGTTTTACAATGAATTCATGCTTTTTTTTCTTTTAGCATGTGCAGAATTTCCTGGATTATCAATTACAAAGTAAAAGGTGCTGTTAATCCTCGGCTCTGTCATTATTCTAATGATTTTGTATTTATTCAGTCTTGATGCGCTTCTGTGTCCCAACGGAATGCCCGACGTGAAAACGGGAAATAACCAATTATTTTTCCGATTGAAGAAACCTGTGATGTTTCTTGCATCAGACAGCCCGATGCGAGAAACATCACATATCAATCTAATCCACCCTCTATGAAAAAAGTGATCAAAAATACAACAACAAATACATGTGTGTGTGTGTGTGTGTGTGCTGTTTATTCCCTAAAAACAATCCCAGTAGCTAATTGAAGTTTTAAACATGAAAAAAAAGTAATTTATGATGCCATTCAATTAAAGAAATATTTCATTAGATAGTATAATGACACAGTGGCAACTATAAAATGATACATGAAAAAATATATATAAAAACATACCAAGCGATCCTTCCTCCTGGTCCCGTTTGCAAATGAAATTAAAGGCGCAAAGTTCAGACTAAATAAAAAACTGTCTCAGGCAATGTCAGTGCGCGAAATAACCTGCGAGACTGAGCCCAAACCAGTAAGCTACATGACATCAAGTAATGTTGGGGTCTAGGGGGGTGTATAAAGCCTGAGCCATGTAGAGGCGGACTGATCACTGTGCGCACTCCCACTCCTTCCACTGCTGCGCCCTCCTTGTGGCCAAGACGCACAGATAGCAGCCTATTATCAGACCCCCACACCCTCTTCCCCGATCTCCATGGGGAGGGGTAGGGGATCCTCAGCATCATAGCCAAGGTGTAAGAACGAGGCTGCTTCCCAATCCATCCGTGAATCGTTTCCATCGTATTATCCGCACAAAGAACACTACCAGAATAACATTCCCATCAGGGAGTGTCTGTGTGGGGTCACTAGTGGGTTTTTGATGACCTCACTGTAGCCTACTTTTTTATATCCAAAGGGTTTTTTTTCATTCCTGCATAAAGACTGTAAAAAACACACAAGGTTGCCTACAAGTCAATCCCCCATATTTCAACATAATGTTTACTTTTCCAAACTTTTTCCACATCAGGCAGACAACACCAGAGCTAAAAATGCACAAATACATACAATTAAAAATATTGCTGTGATTTTCAATCCCCAATGGATTCCTGGTAACTTACATGCAGATAGGCAGTCCATGCTTAACATTTCTAAAATGTTACCCTAAAATAACACAAAATGTTGTCTATTGTAAGCAAGTAAGGACTTGTAAAGCAAATGTGGCTCATAATGACACAGACAAGAAATGAATTTTGTCATTTTCATGTAAGCCTCGCTGCAAAAGTTATCACAATGAAAACTCTCCTGTATCACTAACCTTGATGTGTTTTCTGTAACAAACTCGTGGTGATTAAAGATTAACTCAGGTCAACATACAGTCAACATGATCCCTCACATCAGGCAGCAGAGAAAAGAAGCCCTGCTTAGAACAGCAGTCAAAGCACCAAAATGAATTGGTCATTGAGCGTTAAGTCAGTAAAGTCGAGCAAGATGTCTGAGGGACACATTGCTGCTCTGTGATTTTGCTGTAACTGGGCTTAAAGGAGAATACACTCTATGGTAAGAAGTATATCTTCGGTGATGCTGTTATAGAGAAAGAACAGTATCTGTTCATTTTGGTTCTTAAAGTGTTTCAAATCTTTGACTGTTACCTCTTCAACCCCACTTCCTTGGTTCAAAGGAAACCAAATTCAGACTTGAAATAGTGCTGCATTAGTGTGTTAATGGGACACCTTTTAGCAGCTTAAAGACCCACTCTCCACTTAAGGGCCAGACGATGCTTTGCTGCTGCTGCTGCTGCTTGCTTGCTTGTTGGGGAAAAGTTTACATGAGAAAGACAGTGGGAGGATTAGTGAAGCAGGTTGCCACCTCTGAAATAAACACACCGCACATCAAACAAGGCAAATCAACTATTTGGGTAAAGTGTTTGAACAGCAAACAGTCTAAAGCTAATACACTTCTGCTGATTGCACTGATAAACTGATACAGCTGTTTGATTATTTTAGGAAGTCATGAATATAGAGTAAGAATTCACAAACCTTGGTGTGCACATGCCGTTTCAGCGATGCCAAATTTACTTTGAGCCAGAAGTTTTTGTCCGATATGAAGTCTATTTCCTATATCTCATATTATATATCAATGGTGAATGTAGTAAGAAGTCTACTCTCACTTATCAATTTGTATTGGATTTAAAGCCAAGTACATTAAACTCTCACTAGCTTTCTCTTTCTATATTTATCAGACCGCATATTTGACGAACACAAACACATAGTCACGTGCTTTGATGGTAAAACGAGTGAGTCAGATGTGAGAATGTGAAATCTTGCAGAGTTTCTGTTGAAGTTGCTACATAAAGATTCTGTTTGTCCCAGAAGCACAGGGGATTGCACACTCACTGTCACATTGAGTATGGTGTAAAGAATTGTCTGCAAATTCTCCTCCACTCAGAAATGTGTTTTCCTTATTGTCACTTGGATGGTTGTTCATCTGTGGAAGGGGGACATTTTTTTATCTGCTCATCTTCAATCTGAGTTTAAGACGTGTAAATATGAGCATGATTGTGTGACATCATAACTGAATTGTCTGCCAGTCATGATCCGATTTGCAATTTTCACAAGTGTGATGTAAGTGTTTGTACTGTACACTGAGAATGGACTTTACAGTGAGGTAGATGACATCTTGTGTCCAATGGTTACATTTTAAAAATAGAGTTTGAATATTTCAATGAGAGAGAGGGATTAAATGTAATTGTTCATTCATTCTTCATTTCAAATATGCAAATGCATGGACCCATTGCTTGTTCACTATAGCTCTTTGTGGTGAGGAAAACACACAATTTCTGGATTAAATCAGCATATTTCATGGTTTAAAATGCTTGTATACATCACACAAAGCTGTGTGGTTATTGTGTGTTTAATAGGCAGCCTGTCTGCAAAGTGGACTAACTCCTCTCTCTGTCACGCTCGATGAGCAGCTTCCCCTAGCTGTGCCTGCTTTTTGACACGTCTAAAGGGCTGTTTCTGACATCTTGCCATCCTGCCGGCCACCCCTCCCACAGCGCTCATGCCAGGCAGGAGGAAAGAGATGGTGACCTGGCCATCGCCATGCTGCCCTAGGCCACTTCCACCCTGCTGGCAGCAGAAGGTCTGTTGGTCTGAAGCCATGCCAGGAACTCCGCCCGCCGCAGCTTGTGATGTCACAAGAGACATGCTCTCAGAGGACACATCTGATTGGCTTTGATGGGTTGACTCTCTCACTTCCCGGGAAATGCCCTCTCAAAAATTTACAGTCATACAAACCTAATTAATTATCACCTCAATTGAATGTGATCTAAGCTTTCTGCCCTCTTAGCTGATCAGCTGCCTTTACAGATTATGCAGGAAACCAGTGTGTTCTCCTGTCATGTGGGGTTATTTGCATGTAATGAAGATTATGGAAGTGGGTTAAGGTTAGGGAAGGAACTTGTGCAAAATTGCTATTGCCAGATTAAAAGTTTCATGCTCAGATTTACTTGAAGACATGATCTGTCAGTCTTACCCTTGACTAAAAATCTAAATAGTTGAAATAGTGTAATAATATATTATGACATTCATTTTTGATAAAAATTACAACACATTGATACATATTTAAAGTCATATTGCTATTAACAGAGAGATCCACAAACTACTCATGTAAGTCCCCAATGAGAGTTCATACAGCAGAGCTTCATACAGCAGAAGGTGAAGGCCTCTAAACTGACCCACTTCCTCGTCTTCCCCCTACGATAACATTTATGGTTTGGTCCTACATCCTGTTAAGAGTAGCAGCAGGAGTGGATCATCACATTTGGTGCTCAGCGTGGGGGCGGTTGGTGAGCTGACATGTTCCAGCTATCCCATGGAGATACACTTCTGCCTCTCCGTGAAGATTTGGTGTTTTCTCATTTGCATTTGCTAATGAGATCCTGTTTGCATGACTTTATACTGGAAGGCTATCTCTCTAAATATCTTTTTACAAATACAGGAGACGGATGAACTCTTATTTATTTAACCTTTGTTAACTAACTAGTTCTATTCAGATTAAGGATGCCTATTTCAAGAGATCTGTCCAATAAAGCAGTAGCAACGCTGCGGACAACATAGAAAGAGTCAAAAGAATCAAAGTTATGTTAACAAAAAATCTCTTCCTGTTACAGTAGAATTGTAGGTATTTATTATCGGGCTTCACATTTGTTTTTGTTATAACACAGGAACCACTTTGCTATTCTGAGGTATCACACCCTTCACTGTGCATCACCAGTGGAACAGCAGTTGTAACAACTTCGCAGTGATACTGTGAAAAGTCAGCTAGAATTAAAGCAGAGAATAGGTCATTGGTTAATCACATGCTTGTCTTAATGTAGTGCAGTCTTTCAGGGGTTTTTTTGGGGTTTCTTTTGTTAGACAAGTGAAACTATGATTCCTTCTATTTGTTTCCTGCTAAATGTAGAAAAGAGTTCATCATCTCACTCAAATGTCTGAAGTGTTCATCATCTCACTCAAATGTCTGAAGTGTTCATCATCTCACTCAAATGTCTGAAGTGTTCATCATCTCACTCAAATGTCTGAAGTTGCCCCGATCACAACTTCACACGAGAGATTCATCTTCAGAATCGTTTCTCAGCCAAGACCCACGACTCCCAAAATAACTTATCTGACGGCAAGTTCGAGAAGATTCCGGCCAATGCCAATTAAGGCCTGGTTCAAGTACTTCCTCGTTATCACCCAATCTGCACTGTTAAAAATTCCTGCCCACCCATCTGCCAGTGTCAGCAGCCCCCAAAGACAGTCACAATTTGATCTCAGGTCACAGTAATGAGTTATTGCCTCTATGACATCCAGCTGATCCTCAGAGAGAGCTATACATTTCGGTGAATTGAGCACACCCTTATAACATGTGCATCACTGAAGCTTGAAAAACACAATGGGGGATGAGGAAATGATTCTTTATACCACCTCTGCTTCTTTTGCATGGGGCATCCATCCAGACAACTCAGAGTGGAAAAACTCTTACACACTTATCATGTCAACGGCTGGTTTTCTGTAGCTGACCTCTGACCTCCCTCTTATAAAGAGAAATCACTTAGACAAATTCCTGCTGGGTGCAAGTAAGTAACATTACACATTATTTCAATTAGAACAGGATGTAGTACATCAACAGTATCTAATTACTGTGTCAATAAAGACAGTATTCAATGAGATATGTCTGATTTTAATACTGATTTTACATACACTGACATTTAATAGATCTATATATTGACTTAACAGTGACAAGGCATCAATATAATAACCCAGTAAAGGCAAAAACATAGATACAAATAGATGGATAGATTACTTGTATTGTTTAGAAGAATGTGCCTTTCTCCAGTGGGGTGGAAGGAATATTTTCTGCATTATGTCCCCTCACCGAGCAAGCAGGCAGGACCCTGAGCATGTTTTTTTTCTCATATGGGGAATCTGCTGACTGCGGTATCACATTATGATTAACAATTTAACTATGATCCCCTTCTTTCCCATTGTTATTCCACAGATGACTGAGAGTAAGAGTGAAATGGCAGCGACGGCACGCAGGCTTCATTAGATTCATTGACTGATTTATTGTTTTCCATGGTTGTAATCACTTCCCCCAAGGTAATTTGTAAGCTCTTTATGGTTCAGAGGTATAAGCCTGAGAGTTAATTAATCGGCTTTGTTTAGAAGTTTGAAAGTAGAAATGCCCCTCTGAATTGGTAACTGCTTGGAAGACAACAGTCTCAGTGACTTAGAGTCCTTATTTGTTTTGAAAAAAACACCAAAACAAAGCAGGTAGACAAACAGAATTATGTCTGGGTCATTTTAAGATCTTTTGAATTTACCTAGATTCATCTGTAGCCTGTTAATATTCCTCTCATCAAATCCAGAATAAGGAGTTTGCCATGCTTCAGTACACAACTTTAAAAACAGTCATTAAAAGTTATTGTTCTATCAGAAATCTGGCCAGTTCTCACCAAATCCTAACAAATCTAACATTATGCACAGCACCACTTTAAAACCAAATCAGTGAAACTTGTTAATGAAACTGACATATGGCTAAAATGTGTCTATTTATACCAGTAATTGCATCCAAAAGCATTTTTACACACTCCTTGACCCTTTTTGATATTTTATTCTCATCTTTTTCAAATAGCATGCCTTATGCTCTTCTCCACTAGAGTTGAATTTTGTATTACTTTTATGTTTTGACCCATATCCTTGCTCTTGGCAGAAGCTAACGTGACACTTGTCCCCGCACTCCTCCTCACCTACAAAACCCCTGATGTTGTCTGGCCTTTATCAGTCTTAATTGAGGTCCCGAATTGCTTTAATTGGCTTTCCAGCAGTATGTGAAGGAGAACTGCTGTTTATGGGTTAAGTGCATGTTAATCAGAGCTTTAATCCAGTCATTAACAGAGAAACATGAGGTGTCGAGAGCAGTGAAGAGAGGTTGATAATTGAGAGGCGGCTTCCTTGCTCCCTGTGCTGTGTGTTTGTATATGCGTGTATGTGTGTGTATATAGTATATGTATGTATGTATGCTTACTTCAGGACTGCGGTTATTGAGGGAAACTGACAAGACAATTTGGAGCACAAGTAGGAAAACCTTCCAAAAATTGTCAGTGTCAGTAAAATATTATATTGTATAAGTAAGGATAGAATAAGCCTTTACTATTTTACTGGCCCTTATGCTTTCCTTTGGGTAAAACAAGAATGTGAAGAATTGGAAGATTAAAAATAGTACTTCCATATCACCCCTTTATTT
Organism: Scomber japonicus; assembly: GCF_027409825.1. NCBI lineage: Eukaryota > Metazoa > Chordata > Actinopteri > Scombriformes > Scombridae > Scomber > Scomber japonicus. The sequence goes on along the minus strand of NC_070587.1, from coordinate 17,681,704 downwards.
TACTTGATACATTTGTTTCCTGATGAAAATATATACCACTACTGATAGTAAAAATAGATTGTTATTGTCTACAAAACAAATGTCATCCATACTCACCCCATTCCTATTGCTCAGCTGTCACATTGTCACTTTTTTTCGCAGTGTATATTTTTGCACCTATCAATGTGTGAGGCCTGTGTTCTTCAGTAAACCACTCGTCCCTCTTTCGCTCTCTCTCTCTCTCGTTCTCTCTCTCTCATATACACACACACATACACAGCGTGCCGAATCAACGAGATTATATTGAATAAACATGCTGCTTTTTGATAATTCCTATTTTTTAGGTGCATTTTTCACCATTTGTAGTGCAATTTATTATAGACATACACACACCTACTGATCCTATAAAGGCACTGTCAATTGCTTGCAAAACCTACAGTGCTAGTCACCTTCTCAGAGAGGATCATCGATAAATGAAACACTGAAAAAAGCACATTCATGCTCTGCAAATGGCAGAGAAGCTTTGCAAATTAGATAAGTGAAGAAGAGGCACTTTTAAATGTGTGTCCACCAAGGTTGGGATTTTATCTGATGTGAATACAGTATTGAATTTGCTTAGTGAAACCTAGTCATTTCAAATTCCATAATGAATTCATTGATAGGTTTAGCTTTTAACAATTTTAAGTGACAACAGTTGTTTAGCTGAATGGTGGTAATCAGAACGACTTAGATCCTTTTTACAAACTTAATGAATATCAACTTGCATATATCTGCGTACATGCAGACATTGATCTTTAGCATATTTCTGGTGTGTGCAAAACTTGCACTTTGCACGTGTCTGCATCTGTGTGTGTGTGTGTGTGTGTATGTGTATGTGAGAACGTGCAATGTGTCAATTATTTTAAGGTGTGAAAGGCCCGATGACAAGAATACCGCGAGCCAAGCTTGACCCCTCCCCAAGCGTCACCACAAACAACTCTCCCTGTGAACCTGTGAAAACATTTACAGGCCATTTACAACATGAAATAACACTTCCTCTCAGGTCAGCGGGTCTCGTACATACACAAACACACACACACACACACATACACACACACTCACACACACACACACACACACACACACACACAAACGCAGTTCGCTGTCAGCCCAACACACAAGCTACATCTCGGTCTGATACTAACAGAGAGGAAAAGAAGTGGCACTCGTCTTGCCTCAGGGTTGCAGTTCATTAGATAAAGTGGGGGGAAAAAATAGATGATTAAAAGGAATATGTGTGCATATTGTGAAAGGAATAGACAAAACTTATCTTGCAAAGATGAAGATAGTTGTTTCTACAGCTGACTATACTGAAACATACTGACTGTTGGACTGAGAGAGAAAACATAATGGTGCACTTTATGGAGTCTGGACAGTGCTTTTGTACATTTATAAGTCACAAATGTGATTTTAGTTTTGCACATACACACACACACAGATACATACACACACCTACGTCGTTACTTCTGAGATGTTATAAAAACTTCTCTTTCATCCTTTAAAAAACTATCGATCTTGTGCTTTGCCTTCTCTACTTGATGGGTTTTTTTTCTGTCATAATGGAAAGTCTCCCTGGCCATTTCTTCAGCCTATTCTTCATTTGGAGTAATTATAGATGGAGAGGTAAAAGATGTTTTTTTCCCCCTTTCTTTTCTTTCCTCCTTTCTACCTATCTACCTCTCCCCTGCGTGCATTCAGAGGAGCTCTCACCACTGCATTCTTATTAGGGACATGTCTGAAAGGCTCTCCGCAGCATGTGGTATCCTCTGACCATCCACTATGGCTGCTTTTTGTTGGCATTAACAAGCCAAGCAACCAAGGGTAGCTTTTCAACAGGTACAAACTTTTCCTTTTAGATAATTAACCGCATTCAGACACTCAGCACAGAGTAGGCAATGTGGGTACAGAAGCCTAGAGAGGATCATATTCTACAGAAAAGCACAGAGAAAGAAGAGGGAGACAGATAGAAAAAGAAAAAAAAAACTTTATCAAAAGACAAGATGTTCTCTTTGCTACTGTTTAGTGCTAGTGGATTCTATACCAAACTCCTATTCAAATGGCATGGTCTTCATTTCTGCTCTCCTCAACGTCCTTGTCTCTGTCCTTTTCATCTTTTCATCAGGTTGGACCGTGTAATGAGGCACAACTCTGGTCATTGTAGAATGGTCAAAGGTTTGCTGCCTTAATGAATGGAAGAAACACAAGAAGGGCTGAATACTCTTCCTTGTCCCTGTTTGTCTTGCTGCAAAAGCCCCAGGATGCCTCCTGAAGAAGGCCTCCTCCATCCTTTGCCATTTCATTTCTTGTTAAAGGGGGCATAAAGCGAAAGCAGAGGGGAAAAGTAATTTTCTTCCCGTCTATCCATTCTTTCGGTGGGTTTCTTCCACTTTTACCTGTGTACTTTCATAAAGCTTATAATTATCTTGGCGAGAGCCCTCAAGTGAGAACGAATAGGGTCTTTGTACCTTTCTCTCTTCAGCGCTCTCCTGTTTCTGGGAGGATAGAAGTCATATTAACATTTGGTCTTCCCCTTTTACGGATGCAGTGTGAAAGCCAGATGTGTCTCCAAAAAAAAAAAAAAAAGAGCGAGAGAGAGAGAGAGAGAGAGAGAGAGAGGGGGAGGGGGACTTTCTACAACTTAATTGTAGAGCAGGTAAGTCAGAATAAGTAAGATGAATATTGCACTGCAGTCTTTGAAGGGAGTTATTAAGCTTTTATCTAATATTTAATGAATTGTTCTTATGTCATATTTTTATGTGAAATGCTGTAACCATGTGCAGTAAAACTAGAGACAGAAATGTGTTGTATTATAGCCACATTAGCTTAAGACAGCCCAATAAAATCACTGACTGTACAAACCAACTGTAAGGTGACCAGGCATGGCAATAGTAACATATTCAGCGACCTGGCAGCAGATATCATTGGTTATAGGGTCAAACCCTGCCCCTTTACCATCTAACCAAGCCCTTCCTCCGTTCACCCACCCCTCCTTCAATCCCTCTGACCTCCATTCCCAACTCTTCCGGCTGATTACTCCTAATGTAATTTTAATTAAAAACTGTGGTGTCAAAGGGTTTAGCCTGCCTGAGAAGCGGGTGCAGATTGCGGCACAGTGGCAGACCCCTTCACTTGCTTGAGAGGAAATGCATCCTGACATTGCTCAGGTGGTGCCAACACAACCGGAGCCAGGTTAAGCAAAAAGGCTTTCTGTCCCATTTAAATATCACAGTATAACTTTATTCTGGGCAGGTGGGAGATCAGCTTACTTTCAGTGTCTGGTGATTTTCTGAATATTAAATACATTCTAAATACTATCATTTGGTCCAAATCAGTGCCATTATTGCTGCAATCTTGTATCAGTTGAGCTGGAGTTAAGGGTTATTATCATTATTAAAGATATATCTCATTATCCTTAATTTCTGGCACATATCAGGTTATCTGGGCCCTATGAGCAAAATAGGAAAGTGGAGTGACTGAGGAGAAAACAAAAATCTACATGTTTTAGAAGGCAGTAGAAGGTTCATACTTGCCTCTATCATCAGTCAGTGTAGCAAACACCATTACAAATCATCATCACTATTTCAGCAGAAATATTTCAAATTTATGTCAAATCATCACCAAACGCCTGCAAGAAGGAGGAAGGAGTGAAGCTAATAAGCTGGGACTCATTTTAATATCAAGACACACCTAGTTGACATTGAGAATAATTGCCACTGCCAAATTTCCCAGGGGTGACCTGCGGAAGGTGCCCCACAGCAGGACTCAACAGCAGAGGTCTGCCTGTAGGTTTGTAATCCCCTCACCCGAGCCGTTGGATAATCTGCTCTCCATCGACCCTGAAGAGGCTCCCCACAGCTCGAGCTTAAACACTCTCTAAAATCTCATCTCCACACCCCATCTGCCGGCTGAGCGACGTCTTGGAAGTCACAGATATGAAGGAGCGAGAACAGAGGCAGACGTGCGGATGAGAAAAGCAGAACACACCTCTTCTTTTTTGCTGCGGGTGGCTGCAACAGAGGAGAGGAGTGTTTAGGAAAACACACAGCCTGGCTTGGGATTCTGCTCATTGAAATTACTTAAAGGATCAGTCTTAATTAAATGTCTCCACCTTCTCCTTTGTAAGGTAAAATCTGTTTTAGCACTTGTTGTAATATAAACTATATGTCTTGTTGCAACAGATTTTCCTTTACTTTAATCAGTGCTACAATACTATTCCTATCTGAATAAAATAATAATAACCATTTTATTTAAATAGCTCTTTTCAAGTTTAAGTGAAAAATAAAAATGTCAGAAACCTATGTACAGGTAAGCCCCTCATGTATGACACACAAAAATTAAGAACAGAAGAGCACGTATATCAAGCGGCACTGAGGCTATACACACACGTGTGAAATAAAAGCACAAGCAACAAGCACATAAATAAATGAGTAAAATATATAAGCTCATATAATTCAGGAGAAATTCAAGTAAAAGAAATAACATCATAAATCAGAGGTACATACATGACACATCAAGAACTGGTTTTCAGGAGTCTCACAAGTGCAAGAGGTGTCAGTGTCAATGACCCTTTAACATTCTCTGACAGGGGCCTTGTTCTGTGCCCGTCAGTGGACAGTTGGAGGAGCTGGTGGTTGGCCCTGAGCAGTGAGGCATGTAGTAAGAGGGTTTAACTTTGCTAACCTCCTTCTGCCAGGTTCATGGGGCCCTGCTGCTTGGGTAATATTGGATCAGTGTTGGGAGCCCGTGCCACTGCCATATCAGCCGGCATGCTACCTGGGGTAGAGAGCAGTCTCCACAATGCAGCAGAGTCAACTGGGCTTGGTCAGGGCTTGCTTACAATCTCCCATGTTCTTGAGTTTCCTCAAACATAGAATGTATGTGATTTCTTTTCCATCTTATATTGTATTTTAGAGATTAATATACAGTTTTAAAGGCACATTTACTAAGAAACAAAATAATCATATATGGGAGTCTAATAGTGTTGCTAAAAAGCAAATAAACAAATTCTCTTCAAGGCGTTAATTTCCTTCTGTAGGAGATGACTTTCCCTGTTTCATAACAATACAACATGGTCAAAAACAAATTGGTTTTGACAATGCAGAGCCATGAGCAATGTAAAAACATTTTGATGTGCTGATACTGCTGGTCGCAAAAAGGGATATTTCACAGCTGTTTGAATGGTTTTAATATTGCCACTCCTTTTATCTTTTCAACCTGTTTTCTATATACATTCTTGCAAAATCTGTGATCATATAAAAATATAATTTAAAGGAAGAGAGAGGATTGTTTTCTTTGAGTTGAGTCATGATTTTAAAAAAAATTAAAAAACACACACGTGTCAGAGAGAACAACACTGCTGAAAACTGAAGGTGAAACTTAAAACATAATTACAACAGACATCAAAAAGAGATGCACTGTATTGTGTTTTTTCAATAGAGAGCCATACAATGTTTTAGTTTCTATTTCTTTGTATGCATAATACAAACCTCAATACAGACAATACAATCTTGCACAGTGTGCATGGAGGGCAGTGGAACATTTGTTTTATCTAATGGCTTTATTTTGTTCATGCCACTTGGTCAAAATGACTATTTGCATTAGTACAAATTCAGAGAACAGTGCATACAGAAATTTATTATTATTATTTGTCCATACAGAAAGCATCTTCTTTATCATCAAGTGTTAGATTTTATTTGTTATCCCAAATTTTATTTCCATTATAAGACATTTCCTCTTCCCTGGGGGGCATTGTTTAGCCTCTGCTCTTACAGTCATTTACTTTTCAATTTATTTTTCAAGAAAATATGACATGTTCAGTTATCTTTGCCAGACACCTGTCGAGTGTAGTAAACTATTTTTTTCATTAGAGTTTCAAATATATGTGGAGTTGCATCAGCATTTTTTTGCAGGTGCATATTACTTGCAGGATAAAACATATGGAATAAAGCTCATGTTTTGTCATGTATTCAAGAGATATTAAAATATTGTTTTTGCCAGATTTAGTTCAGTGGTAATGCAATCATTCGTATGAGCTCCATTTGGCCCTGTTGTGTAAAATTGGCTTGTGTTGCAGTTTGGAGAGGTCTGATAATATTAAAATCTGCAGATATCCACCTGGTGCCAAGAGGGATGGAAGCAGGAGAGTGTGCTGTCTGGGAGGGGTGTTTGGCTGAGCTTGGAGATATGTGTGTCCATCTGTCTGTATGCGTTTAAGTCAACAGTACACAAACAAATCACGTGCTGTGTACAGGTGAGGGCCTGTGGTCGCTGTTTGTTAAAGGAGCCTTTTTCTGCTTGTAGAAGTTATTGTTTTTCGTATCTTTTCTGGCCTTTGATTTGTAGATGAAAAGAATGTGCTCCTCCACAGAGGAAACTGGCAGCTTCAGCGTTGTAAGGTCAAAGAGCCGTGAGAACTTCAGGCAGACAGGCAAGATATTCACTGTATCGCCACTGGCAGTGGTGTGTGTGGGTGAGTGTAAGTTGTGAAGGCGCACTGGGTGTGTGTGTGTGGTTTGGATGTGGAGGTGGGTTGTTTACACCTGTTTCTTACTGAAGTCTATAGTCTAGGCAAGGTGTGAAGCTTGCTTTTTGCTTCAAGGTGTGCGTGTGTGTCTGCGGGTGTGTACCTGTCGCTTTGGCTGAACAGGTGGGGCCTCTTTGCATGGGATCTAGACAGCCAGTCCGCCACACAGCTGACTGTGGTCAGGCTTACTGTGCTCAACATGCAGTCTGTGGTGCAGGCTCAGATATACCATGGTGGATGTCATTGCAGTTTCAGTGGATTATTTTTTTTTGTTTTTCACATTTTTATGGCTTAATTTCAATCTTGCCATTTGGTCCAAATTGTTGATCATTTTGCAGGAGAGAAGCAACAAAGAAAATATCTACTAGAAAGAAAAAAAAATCTAGTATCATTATTATTATTACATCCATAAATTACATCTTGTAAATCTGCTAAACTATCCAATACGTTTAAAGCCTGTAGATCATTTAACAAATGAAGTTATGTAATTACATGAACTTAACAGTAATTCAATTATGACAATAGATGAACACTGATTGCTACATCCTTTCTTAACTAAGACACCCTTTAATAGATAACAAATAAAACCCCTGGAGAGGGGACAATAAACAAGAACACATAACTATGTAATTCTGTCTTTAACAACATAATGATAAAAAATATTTCCATAATCAAAAGAATATAGTCAACACAATTGGAGATCTCAAATTTTGCAAAATGTTCAAACATTTGGGGGCCATTTAAGTTAAACTGTTACAAAACAATTTGACATGGACAGCTTGTTTCACTGACCTTTCTAAAAAGGTGATGAAAATGACTTATACTGGTTGGATTGTTGTATGAATTACAAGCTTCTTACCTGAAGTTATATCTCACAGTCTAATATATACAAGTTATTGCTGTTCAGTGTGGGGCAACAACGCTTAGAGAAACAAAGACAGATTGAAGACTGCACTGAACAAGACAATAAAAGTGATCCTACGATATGGGATTGAAATAGGAGTGAGTTACTTGCACTACATGAGGGGATAGCCCACAGCAGGAAAACATGTGAAACAATATTCAGTTGCACAATTTGGAAAACAATCAGACATTCAAAAGACCAATAAGAATTCATAATAAACTATTTATCAGGGACCAAGCAGATAGACGAAGGACACCGGTGTAAAAAGGAAAATATTTAATTAAAGTACACCAAAAATCCAAAAAAGTGAGAACGAAAGAACAAAAGTTGGGCCCAAAATTCTAAGGTCAAATAAACAATAATGGAACTAAGGCTTCAACTGAAGGCAACACAATCAAAACTGACCTCTTGTATATACACGTGGACTAGTCCAACACAGACACAAAAGGGGGACACTGAGTAACAATTAAAACATCAAATCATCATCTATAATAACTAAACTTAACTGAAACCTATATACCAAGAAAATAAATAGTAATAATAATATTTCAAAATAAATAGTCCATTAACAGGTGGTGGTTTTCAGCCTTCCCCTTTTCCCATCTTCATGATGGCTGCTTCCTACTTCCTGTGGGCGGTCCAGAAGAGGCTCCCTTTCCCAATGCTTCCGGCCTTTTGCCAGAGGAGCTCAGGAGAACAAAGAAAAAGTAATTATTCACAACTAAAGACCAAAAGACAATGTTAACTAAATTGTGTGCACCCAAATTAGAAAACAAATACTTTTTAATGAGTGTAATATGATTCTGCGTCCACCACACTATTATTGATGCAAGATGAACACAAAATTATTGTAAAGAACATAGATTAAAAAATAACTGTGTATTGCCAAATAGGTAGGTGGACCTTCATTTTCAGGACTACAGTATCAAACAGTGGAACTCAATACAATAATGTGTAACAATATGACTAATGACTGCTGTATCATGGGCTGTAGACTCAAATGAGTGGTTGTCAGAATGCAGTACTTGTATTAGTACATTTTCAAAATGTGTGCATTGATTTAAATTGATTACAATAATAATAATAAATTTTTATATATTATTTTATTTATGCATGCAGATGTGTCTATGTAAATGAAGTGTGTATGTGCAGATATTGTGTATTTGTATATGATTAAGCTTAACTGGATGTGTGAGTATGAGTATATTACAATCATGTGTATACAATATTCAGTATGAAGGTCTGCAGGCCTGTAAAATTCAGAAAATATTTTATTGTGATTTTAGGATGGCCTTTTGGGAGATTAGCTTTGAGCCGAAAGAGATCCAAATAAACAAATAAAACAAAGGCAGTAATACTTCCACAATTGTATTGTTTTGACTACTGTAGCCTATGTGCTGTCCAAGTATACCGTTAAGTCTAACTTTGAGCTAATAGCAGAACAGATGATGTGTTTTGTTTAATTGTGAGTTGAGTTATTTAATTTACAAGAACAATCTTCACACCTACCTCCACATGTCTGGTGCATTATCAATGTAATGCTCCAATGCAGAGGTTTTCAAAGTGGTAGGTAGGGCTCCTCAGGGGTCTCCAAACACTTTCAGGGGAGGCTCAGTGAATGCAAGTGAATAAATATTACATTAGTTATTACATTAGTTATCTGTGTAGGCTATGATTTGATTAAGGTGATTCAGAAATAGTAATTTTGGGGTATGTTACTGTTTTTTCCCCTCTTTCCCAGAGCCAGAGACAAATAAATGCCTTCAGACATTCAGACCTTTTATTTATTTATTTGTTTTTAATATATTTGGTGTAGTCTGAAGTGTGTCAAACAGCATTATCAGGTTACCTTGGCTAAATTGTTGAATGTCTATGGGATGAAATAACATTATTTAAGAAAATATGTATTATAATTATTAAGTAACTTTGTATTCTTTGTGTCTTTGTTTTGCAAGTACAGCGCATCAGAAAACTCCGTTTTACAGTTAACTACTAAATGGACCACAGAGTTACATTACTTACTATCTCTGACGTGAATTTGAAAGACTGACAGAAACAGTGCTGTACTGTTTATTAACGGGACTACAAATGCGCGCGTGGCACTGGGATTTGTTGTTCCTAACGTCGACTGATTACGTCAGCGGAAGTGTTTGGAGCGTTTGCGTAAGCTAGGTCACATTGGTTGAGTTGTTTAATGTTTTGAGAAACGCCATCGCAATGGAAGCAGCCCGAACTGGTATTAAACGTCTCTTTCGTCTTAAATGCTTGATACTCCTTGCATGATGTGTATTTATCTCGCAACGTAGATGTATTGGGTTGTATTTATTTTGTTCACTCCATTCAGGAAATGTAAATGTTATGTGTAGCTAGCTAACGCTAAGTCAAATTGCTATCGCAACGAAAAGTCAAGAAATGGTCCTCCGCATGCTGCTCTGTTCACCACCTTCCTTATAATGGGTTTAAGTTAGGATTGTATATGCCTTGAAATGCTGCATATATGTCTTTAATGTGAATAAAGAAAGGGTAACTGATATGAAGCACAAACTGCAGATAAGCTCATAGGTGACTGTGAGCATGTTGTGATGGTTCATCTGCATATCTTTCTTACTTTCTTTCTTTAATTCTTTCTGCCCTGCCATTTCAGAGGAGGTCCATCTGAGGCATGTGGAGAAAGATGTCCTCGTCCCCAAAATGATGAGGGAGAAAGCCAAGGTGCTCTGTTCTGAGAAAGTAGAAGGTGTGTGTGTGTGTGTGTCCTTGTGTCACTGTCTTTGCAGGGGCGTTTATAGCTTTTTGGGGCCTTATGAAAAATCATGTTTGCACCCCCCTCATTTCAAGAAGTCATGAATACATGCCAAACCTACACCACAGACAATACAATGAGACCAAATGCTGCTTTTTACACATAAGGAACTTAGCTGCACTGTTACCATCACCAGTTAAATTAATGTATTCTTAATTCCTTTATCCTTCCATAGTGACAGTGCATAGAATAACTGTTGTCCTTTATCTAGCAATCTCACTGTCAGACCTGACGGACTTGACCAACTCAGCTGTCAATGTCAGTACGCCAATACATGAGAGTCCGATGAAGACTTTTAACTTGGTTTGCTTGTACAGTAAAGAGCTCTCTGAACAAAAACAGCCTTTTGATCTATACATATATTTAATTTTAGCCATTGTGAGCTTAAATAATGTATGTGTATTAGGTCAATACAAGGATGCTTGATTACCAAAAGTTTCAATTTACTTTTGAGGAAAAAAATAGATTTGTGAGACAGTCCCCTAGTGGTCAGGGAGCACATTAGCAGTCTGCGTATAGCAAGAAATGGCCTTGGTGTTTTGTATGAGAGAGAGTTGTTGTTTCATTCAGGAAAGTAGAACCATAACCATCCTTGTGTCTTCATAAGAGTTTCTTGTCAACTTTAAAACACCAGACATTATAATGCAATTCCTCTACACTGATTGTAATTGGGTTTAGTAAGCTCACAAGTTCTGATACAATGTGATCAATCATTGTGATTGTCATATTTGTCAGTTAAATCCAACACAATTTTATTGATTGTATGGAGGTTTATAGGGATGCACACTCTTAGTCAGTGTTTAAAAAAATCATTGTATGCATATGAGGAAACAGACCTGTTTTATAGCATGTCATGCAGAAAAAAAGCATAGGTCTTGTTAATAACATCAATATTGACTGAATTCAACCTCTTAAATGACACCCTTACCTTACCCTACCTCCTGTTTCATAGTGCTCCAGCAAACTACACATGGCAGCGAAAGACAGTCCTCCTGAGCTGGAATAATTATTATATTAGTCAAATAATTTATTTGAATAGAAATTAATTATAGAACAAATGTATCAGATATGTATGTCAGTGTTTCAAATTCCTTAACAAATTGTATTTGATTTTATTACCAAAAACTATTGACACAATTTGCCTGTGTGGTAATCCATCTGTGACTGCATTGAATTTAGCTGAGCCACTTGCTGAGTGTTGGTACTGTGCATGCTGCCTTACTGGAGTGATGCACTGAAGTACTTCATAGAACTGAGCGATTGTTAATTAAATTAATTGCCCTTGTGCTTTTCCTGCTATGACAAGTCCAAAGTCTATCAAAGAGTGAGACATTTAAAAAAAGGCAAAACAAAATGCCTGCAATCAATGTTGACATTTTAGGAAAGCAAAGGCGTGTAAATCCAACGAATAGGTCAGAAAGTCTATATCTGCTGTGACATGCTGGTGATTTGCTCAACCCAATATTAAAATTAGTATGGTTTTGGGGGGAAGATGTGTGCAAAACAAAAATTATACTAAAGTTTGTTACAAGTTTGTTGTAAAAAATATGAATGGTTGGTAGAGTTTAGAATCCAACAGCCACTTTCAACACTGATCACAACCTACAGGCTCCAAAATTACTTTTAAGTTGAATGAACACCTCTCTGAAACAGTTTGAACAAACCTTAATGAAGGTAGCATTTATCACAGGGCGGCTGTATTAAACTGCATTAGTCTTGGCACGGTGTACATAATGAACAGTAATGTGTCTTTATAGACGCTTTTCACTGCACACATTTTGACTTCTTAAAGCAGGAAAAGCACAGGTAACATTAATGGTTGCACCATTTCATGAATTCACCAGTTGTCTCAATAAAACATGTCAGTGAGTTAGCATGCACAATAGCAGAGTCCTGGAACTGACTTATCTAAATGCAATGCAGCCATCATTAATGTTAATTCCACCTGTGCTAGTCCTACTCTGACAGATTTCTGGGTTTGTTATGAAAGCTGTAATGGAACCAAACTTCTGACACACATTATAACAGCAAAGGCCATAAAGCACTATTTCTCTTTTTCCACGTCTTGATATCCATCATTTAGCTCAATTCACCCCTCCCCCTTTAATTAAATGCAAGCTTGTGAGACCCCTGTGGACTAAACAGTTGTATGCATTGTATTGGGTGGTATTTATAGAGGAAATTCAACTTTGCACCAACCCAAATTCAGTCCTTGCATATTCAAGGAGAACAAAGTTTAAGAAAAAGTCAAAAATGAAATTGAACTCAATGCTATGTGTCCATTGTAAGGTTCAGAGCTTTCACTACCAAAGTATCATATATTATAAGTCGTATCATACTGTGAGCTGTGCAGAGTGGGCTGTTTGTAGGGATGCAACGGTACTCGGTAAAATATTGAACCGTTCGGTCCGCTCTGCACGGTACAATACGACCTTATGGACCGCGGGTTTTCGGTTTCGCAATTCATTTTGCATTGATGCTTTACAGACCACTGTGTGTGTGTGTGTGTGTCTATCCGTCCGTCCGTCCAGGCAGGTGAAAAGCCCTCCCCACGAGTTAATGTCCAATCACTGTTGTGCCTCCACCCACTCAACCCCTCTCACACAGTAACTGGAGCAGGTTCAAGGTGCAGCTCACAAACAGAAGTGGAAAAAAGAAAACAAAGAGGCATGGACAGCATTAGCGGAGGAGTTGACAGAGAAAAGTTTGAAGAAGCACCGGCTTCATTCAAATCTCTGGTGTGGGTTAATTTCGGTTTCACTGTTGAATACCTGCGGGAGTCTCCCGTACATTGATAGCGGCTCCCTGATGCCCGCAAATGAGCTACAATCTCCCAGAATCTGGATCGAGCAAGCAAGAGTGTGCGCTAGTGAGTGACTGTACGTGTGTGTGTGTGTGAGTGAGACTATCAATGCAGCGCGTATGAGAGTACAACATCCTTATAGCTGTGTGTTGCAGCTTATTAGACCGAGCCCCCCCCCCCACCGGACTGACACCGATTGCACCCCCCCCCCTCCCCCAACCCAGTGTAATTTTTTATACATATTTTATACTGTACAGCTTATACAAGTAGTCAAGGAATAAGAGGCAGTTTACCATTGAAAGTGTGAAAGGAAAGTGTTAAATTATTCAGTACACCAGTGATACTGTAATTGTTTACTGTGAAACAGTACAGTAAACAGTTTTAGCTGACAAGCAAAATAAAGAGATAAGTTGTTCTCTTTGCACAAAACATGTACCGAAACCTAACCCGAAACCGTGGCCCAAAAAACCGAGGTACGGACCGTACCGTGGGTTACCGTTGCACCCCTAGCAGTTTGCATGTTATTGAAGTATGAGAGTATGATTAATCTTCCATTCAGATTTTTCTAGATCTGTAATATTCACTTCTCATTATAGTGAAACTTCACTTTAGGTTACTACCACTCACCCCTTTGTTTAGTTTTACAGTCTGCATCAAAACTGCTTGATGAAGAAGACATCAACTAACTCTTTGAAAGGTTGTATAACTGAGTAATAAAAGTTAAACAGTATATCAGCTATAAAAGCCTCACTTTCGGTATGGGAACACTAAACACGGACTGTGAAGGCATTTGACGTTATAATTATTATTCAGATGGTACCTTCCAGTCGATGGTGTCACATCTGCAACACTTTGTTTGTTTATATCAAAGTTTGTGATCTGTCTCTTCCAAGGACTTTCTTCTTAATCTTTTTGTTCCTGTGCCTGAACTTTTGACTCTCGTTGGCTCAACTGTTTCCTGCCACCGCGAACACCTGCTGTTTGGGTCCACTTACGTTCTCTGAATTGAGGGAGCATGCCAGCCAACATGGCAGCAGGTGCTTCATCTGCATGGAAATCGTGGCTGCAGCTTTTTGCTCACGTATGCCCCGTCTACTGCGGCAACACATGAACCAGATAGTGACTAGGTTATGTGGTTTGTAGAAATCTGATGAGCCAGTAGTGCACTGCTCACACATGCCTCCCCTCCCGAGGTGATGGGACAGACAGTGGCTGTGTGTGGGTAGTGGAAACCCCCCTCTCACATCACTAGCTTCTCGTCCCACTCATTTTCACACCTCCATCCTCCACCCTCTATCATCTATCACGCTGTATGTTTGTGTCTATGCTGGGCTCCCACATGTGTGTCTACAACAGTGTTTTACAAAGAAGAGTAAAAAAGCACAATCTACAAGCATGTTTTCCTGTGTTATCTGTCTCTGCATATGTGGCTCCAAACACCCCACGTTTTGTGTACTGTATCACAGGCTTTGTTGTAGGTTGCAGCCAAGTGTTACTGACCTGCTCGCAACTCCTTTGTAGTTTTTTTTCTTTGTATTTTGCTTGACGTGACTTTTCCTATCGCGCTGATGATTGATGTGAGTACTTTCACGTCTTTCGATGCCAAACCACTTTGAACAGCCTACGTAGTCAATTAGCAATCACTTTCACATTGACTCCGCTCACGTTTTGACAGGGCTTTGATTTGCATCAGAAGATGCCATACGAAAACTAAATGGTTGTGGATTGGATTTGTCTGGTACTGAAGAAGAAGAAGAAAAAATAATGTTCCCGTCATCTATGTTTAAGTTATTGTTTCATTCATTTAATTGCTTAGAAATGCATACATGATATTTATTTGCTGTCGTGATGAATTATGTGTTAGAGATTTCAAACATACCTTTCTCTTGAGGTCCAAATCTCCCCTGAACGTTTTAACCTCTTGCTTCTGCTTTCTTCTAACTGCCAAAATACACTTCTGCATCTTTAAAATGGTCAACATATCCATCCAAAGTGAAGGTGGCATCACACTTTTCTTTAAAAAGGCCTCTTCTGACAGAAAGCCAGCATCATATATTCGTCTTTAGTGTCGCTACTGATGTGTGATCAGAAAGGCAACCCTCTGTAGCCTCTATTAGCACCACGGGACAGGGATGAGGCGTTTGTTGATTAGATTAGTCGCACTGTTCTGCTTCTCTAAATTGGTTTTGCAGTTGCTTTTTTTCACTTCTGCATCCTGATGAAAGTGTCTGTGTGATAACCATACTGATGTTACTGATAAAGGTAATTATGATGTCAGATGTTTTGAGAGGAGATAGAAGGGCAGTGCTTTTTAATGAAAGCCTTGAGAAAGAGCTTGCTAATAAGGTGAAGACTCAGTCTCTTCAGCAGCTTGTTTACAATGAGGACCTTGCACGTTTAATCAGGGATACACCACTAGCCAGGGCACAGTGTCACTGAGGCCTCCTTATAGAAGACCGGTCGCCCGTCTTTTCATTTTTATAGCAAATGACATTCAATCGATTAAGTGCGCACCTTCTTTCAAGTTGTTTCCTCGGTAACTAACAATTTGCAACAAATTATTTTTATTATAGATGAATCTGTCACCGTTTCCTTTTGCACAACATGATGTGCTCAAATGTCTTGTTTTGTTCCAACCAGCAGTCCATAACCCAGATATTCAGTTTACTGTCATAGAATACTAAAGAAACCTGAAAATACTAGATTAGTCAACTATCAAAAATTAGTATTTGACAACTAATCGATTAATTGACCAATCGTTGCAGTTGGTATAGAACAGAGTGACTTGAATGGGTCAAAGTGAACTGAGAAAGTCTTTCTCAAAAGTTGAACATTTTTCAATCGGGTTAAAATTGCAGGCTGTTAAATTGAACTTTCTCCATTTTTTTCACCATTATTTCAGATGGTGTGAACATTATTTTTTAACTAAGCCTCTTTGTGCCTTTATTTAAATAGCACTATATAATAAATATCTTTACAACTCTGTTATAATAGACTGCAGAATGTATCCAGTGTAAGGATTGTCAGAAGGTGTGATCTTTTAACTTTCAGCTTAATTTTATCCGTTAAAGACAATAATAACATAAAAAGTATAGCAATGTTCTCGAAGGGGGCTGTGATCTCCAGGAAACACTTCTTTTTCAGACATAGTTATTGTTATTAACTGTGGGCACTGTGATCAGTGAAGCATAACCTATATTTAATTCACAGGGGGCACCCACGTCTATATTTGCGGGTGATGGGTTGACTGTTACAGAGCCACAGATGTGGAAAAAGGGTAACCACAGGTACAACCACTCTGTGGCCAGTACAGTTAGGTTCTGTCCTTGGAAACATAGGTTTCAGTTTGATAAGAGCATGGCAAGGTGACCTCTAACCAGGTTCCTTCTTGTGGTACACTACCAAGATGAGGCCCATCTTGGTTTAGTTTGTGGGTGCTTCTTCCCTCGTCTGTGCTCGTACTTCAGGATCATATAATTTAAGGCTAAAGGTAGGCTGTTAATAGATTGGAAGCAGGTTCCATTAATAAAATGTATATTTGAAGCTGTTGTACATGTCCACTTTTTCTGATCATTTCTCCCTGTCTCTGCCACCCTCCTCCAGCCTTCAACCACTGTTGCAAAGAATCCAGTTTCCTCATGGTGTTCAAGTGTCGAGAAGAGAATTCACAGATGAAGGATTGTCTGACACAATAGTGAGTATTTTGCAGTCTCTTCTGCAACACTTAGCAAGGTGGCTCGCCATGTGTTACTGCACGTGTCATCCCACCAACACTTTTTGGGTGGGCAAACCCACACTCTTCCACCTTTACTGACACTCATAACTGTTAATCTTTCAAGTTTCAATAGTCATATGATCACCATCAAAATGATAGTCATACCAGGCTGCAGTCATTCTGAAAATAAATATTGTGCCTGCTGTCTTCCACCAGCTATAGGGATCCTGCCTTCTACGAGGAGTGTAAGCAGGAATACATCAAAGAGAAACTGGAGTTTCAGAGGACGGGGATCCCAAGCAAGGACAGGAAACAAAAACTCCCAACCAGCATGTAACAGACAGATGATACTTCAATAACTTGGCTCACACGGTGTGGAGCAGGAGGCTTAGTCCAGAGCAAGTTTCAAGTCATGCAGGATAAATGCAGGCGATCTGGCAGAGTTTATTACTAATGAATAAACACGCCTGTTGCACTTATGGGTTTAAGTCTGTGGGGTGTCTGACGGAAACCTACTTGTGTTTTCAAGAGTGGTTATTTAATCAAAAACAATGCATATTTTTAAATATTCTGCAACTTTTCAAAGCATTGTCCATCAGAAGACTGCAAATGTCACATTCAAATGATCTTCACTTCATCTTATCAGCAGTGTAATCAAAGCAGGAATATACAATCTTCCTAACATGACATTTACTGATCATGGAACAGTGACCTCCTGTAGCTGTACCTGAGAGATCTTCATGAGAGTGTAGTGCTTTCACTTAGGAGGTGTGCAGTTATAAATGGTGTCATTAAATTGTTCATGCAATGATGAGTGCAGTAATGATGAGTGTACTTTGTTGCTAATGCCTGGCTCCACAGCTTGGACCATTGTCTGCAGAAGAAAGAGTACATTAACATATAAAGAACCTGAAAATAATGTTATAAAAATGTGTACACTGTATGTAAGAATCCTCTAACCAAGCAGAAACATGTGTGACACATCCAAATAAATGTGTAAAATTCTATGAAACATGAAATGCTTATGAATGCACTATTCTTTAGATAAACTTTGGTTTCTTTTTTCCAGTAAATATGTGACATGAATGATGTATTTCTGTTGTGTTCTTTTTGCTGTGAATGTGTCACAATAGCTTTCACATCCAGGCATCTTTGATTTGAATGAGCCTGCAGTGCATTGTGCACTTTGTTTCACCTGCAGTGAATTTGAAAGTGGATAGTCACTGCAATACTTTTCTGATTAAAATGGGTGCTATATTTGGGTTTTAAATAGTTATATGTGACAGATTTTCCATTTGAAAATGTTCTATATTTCAGTTGTAAGAACACTGACAGCAGATCATCTTTAATTACTGTCAAATTTTGAGTTGTTGGCCTTAAAGTCAGACCACACTAAGAACACAAGAAGTACTTTTTTCCAATATAGTAAATAATAGTAAGGAATTTGAACGGCACATCACTTTACTTATTCAGTTTTTAATGAAAAGCAATAAAAAAAAAAAAAAAAAAAAAAATTTGGGTTATGGGGACCCCTTTACCTGTTTCATGTTGTTATGCTTTCATATGACATGTCAGTGTTGCACGCTTATAGTTTTAAGCTTAAATGTTTATGCTTCAATTATGCCAATCTGCACACTGTACAACTATAATTATATGTGAAACAGGATGGTATTGGATTTGACAATAACTAGTATTTGCATTATCCTTTCATCTGTTCAACAGATTATTTTCACATGGACTGCTAGGATCTCATAATGTAATGTCACAGAAAGAGAAGCAGTAGATTGTTATACTTTCAGTTGTAACCTGGAAAAGTTTGGCATTTTCATGGATAAATGACTTCAAACATTGAAATAGTAATTAATTAGTAGTCTTTGCAGAGCTGCTTTGTGATTGACTGCTTGTCTCCATCACAGACAGCGTGTAATTGATAGGAATTTGTGTTATATCTGGTTTCAACTGTAAACTAGCTTCATATGCCAAAGTTCACAGTTTATTAAAGTGTACCACAGAAGCTCATTGCTTAAATAATATCAATAGATTCACAGAGCAACCTCACACAGTCACTTTCATTCGTTTAATTGATCATATTTACAAACAGTCTGAAGTGCAGTAAATCTAAAATATAATCCATATCTACTGTACATTGCATTTTGGTTTGCAAATCGTTTACAGAAGTATGAAACTACTGCTGTAAAATAATATTTCTTAAAAATCAAGACAAAAAAAAAAAAAAAGACCACAGTTATGAAACAAACTGGAGAAAAATGGAAAAAAAAAGTCTCTTCAACAACCATGGGCCTTTGTGCTTTTTGCACCTTTTTTGTCAAGTCACATCTCACATTTCTTCAGGTTAACACACTTATTGTCACCATTGCAGACTGCTCTTAAACACATCGGAAATGTTGGGGGTGGGAGAGATCTAACCAAAACCTCTGATTTGGAGTGCAAAACCGCGTTTGGCAGAGTACTGAAGCCCACCATAAACATTTATACACATCAGCACATTCTTCCTTCTACTCACAATGTGTTATATTTTGTACATCCTTCAGTGTATTCTCATCTGATTCTTAAAAAAGTGAAACTTCCCTCATACTGCAAAACAAATGTATCAGATTAACATTGGCACAGTACAGGGTTTAGATACATTTCCCATTGTTTAAAATGTCCCCAAACCATATCACGTTTCCAGTTTAATCATGTTACAGGGGAGTGTACGAAGCCTTTTCCATGAGTCCATCAAATAAAACAAAATCCACATAAAAAGCATCCAGCAATGCACAGCCTTACATCTATATGTCCCTTTCCAACTGATAAAAGAAAACACAACATGACAGTAGCACTGATAGTATTGAATATGTGATAACAGGCAGGTTTAAGGAGGCTTGCTTGAGTTGTGGAATTTTGTGTGAAATTGTAAACAGTTGAACCTTTTTTTGGTGCCAGTGAGGGTGCAGTGATTTATTTCAGAATGCATTACCTTTTTTTTTTTTAAATACTAAACTGATCACCCACTACTCATTATGCAATCTCCTCAAACACTGATACTGCATTCTCAAAAATGATTTGGTAAGCACATAGATATAGATTGACAGCCTACTTTGACAATATTCCGTAAAACCTTAATGAAAAAGAATTTTTAGAAAAATTATGTTGGATACTTCATTTGGTGAGAGTTTAAGTTTGGAACAAAAATCTGCAATTATCCTACAGTTACTGTATGTCTGTCTCCATCACAGTACAAAAACAAACACATCAATTCCTCATACCTAAACATCTCCTTCACACGATCATGAGACAAACATGGGACTACATACCTTGTATACTTTACAGCGATCGAATGTAAAAAGACTTGCATTGGAGGGAGTACAGTTTTACAAATTCTAGTACTATGTGTCCAGCTGTGGCCCCAGTGATCACTGGCCACAGTGAATGGAGAAAGAGGCCCTTTGAGCCCTATTAGGTTTATTATGACGAGATACAGATACAGGCGGGTGAAAGATGCCCACACACTGATCTGCACACACAGGCACACTCTGATGTGCATATACTGTATGCACACGCAGAAATTAAATTGCTTGTATGCATGCTTGCGCACACTTATGCATGTGCATACAAGGACACATACACATGGACAAACTATTGATTCTCTTAAGGTCTCCCATTAACTCTTCTCTTCCTCTGCAAAGTCCAATATGTTCACCAATGCAGTGTGCAGAGATGCCAAATTAATGAGTTCACAGAGTCTTTACCTCGGAAAGGCCTCTTTTGACCTCATTTAGTTCCCACAACCAGTAGGTCCAGTCTAGTCCAGCCCAGAGGAGTGGTCTTATCAACTTAAGGCAAGTTAGGTGGTAGCTATGTGGCAGGGTTGGAAGGTCCATTCAATTGTCCATTCATTTATTTTCCATCCAATTACACACTCTCTTGTTAATCATCTATCCCCCCATCCCTCCTCTCAATAGGGCTTGGCCCACTCGGTATTGGGAGGGCTCCTGGGACTGCAGTTTCCCATTGAGGATGACGAGTTGGATGCAGCGGAGTGTCCCTCCCAGAACATGGCATCACTGGGCTTGGGGGGACTGGGGAAAGACCTCGAACTATCATCCAGGGAGGCCTGGTTCAGGGGAGGCGGGGGCAGGACGACAGAACAGGCGTCATTCCTAACCAGAGCCTCTCCAGAACAATGCTGGGAGGGCCAGGGCCCATTGTACCAGCAGTCCTCCCTCAGACTGTCCGGCAGGAGGGTGCCTGATGGGGGACAGGGGCGGCCAGAGCACGAGGGGAGTGGGGGGGCACTAGGGGGGCGAGGCACTGATGCCCGAGGAACTGGGTGGTTGTTGTTTTTTTCCACGTCGTCCAGACACTGGATTGGAACTGTTGAGGCAGCTAACAGAGGGAGGGGGGGGGGGGGCGTATAGAAGAGGAAGGACAGTGTGAATGATAAAAATTGCACGTAGTCTTATAAAACATGGTTTCAACAGCCACAGCCACAATTTAACAAACAAACTTGATCAAATTCCTTGTTTTGTTTACTATCATACATTGTAATTGTATTTAGATGTTCTTAGGTGGCTGAGCAGCTTATTTGGTCAATTAAAAAAAACAACAACTTCAAAATATCACTAGTAAAGTATGATTTTTCATATTTAGCACAAAGCATAATCATTGCAATACTTTATCTGCAAATGTGGACAATAATAATAATGGAGGCACAAAAGTGGGATATATAGTGGGTGGAATATAATTAAATTTGTTATTTTTATGTATTGATAAATGGTTATTAACTTGACCTGTGTGTAGCTGTATTTCAACAGCTACATGTCAAGAATAAATATCATTTTCCACCATCCACTGTCTATCACTTAACAGTAAAATGAAGTGTCAGACTTTCAGGTAAGTGGAAGGTTTAATTGTGATCTTGGTATGACTGAGAATGAGATTATTTTCATTTTTCCATGTATAAAGTGGTAGGAGGTGGTGTATGAAAAATATGATTTGTTTGTTTAATTCATCAGGTCCGTCTGTAAAATGAAGCCATCTACTCTCCCCTCCAACAGCTGAAAGAGGTCTACTTTTGTAGTTGGCACCACTACTGCACCTCTGCATTTATTTTTTGTCCTTATTTGCACATTATACTTATATTTTCTATAGAGATTAGTACGTGCCTTCAGCAAAGCCTTTTGATCACCTAATAAGCTAAAAGGCTGCAAAGTGCTGGACAGTATAAAAAGGAGTGAGGTAAAAAATGTCACACCATAGGAGGTTTTATGTACATCAAAACCTCTCCACTATGTAAAAATCACTGCCTCTGAATCAGGAAATATCCAAAATAATGACACAAAACTCCCCAGAACAAAATCTAATTAAACAAACATAAACTGAGCCCTGCTTATTCCATGCCAAGCATAGCCAAATGCAAATCAAGTATCCCAGTCTCTCTCTATCTCTCTCTCTCTCTCACACACACACTCACAAACACATACACACAGATTTTGCTTGCTTCTTTGCTATTAAATCATCATCTTGAGCGAATAATAAAGTTTAAATGAGAGTATCTCCTCTCGCTTTTTCCCCTACCTCTCTCCATCCATCCCTCCCTGCTACTCTTCCATGAGAGGGTCTCCTGAGTCTAGGATTTGAATAAAAGTGATTCCAAAGGAGGAACATTACAAGAATACAGATGCAGAATATGACTGAATAAATACATAGCCCACTCTCCTCCACCCTCCCTCTTTAACTCTCCCTTTCTTTTGCCACTGATGCTTTCCCCATTTCTCGCCAACTGTCTCATCTAAGTTACAGGATTACCCTCTTATTCAGTGGAATAAATAGGCCAAGATTTATTTTCTTGCCATATTTCGTTCTAATTTTCACCTCTTGGTCTCCTCTTCTGACACACCGAGGGAATAGACAACAAAAGTAATCTCCCCTAGGGTAGAATACATCATCACAGAGGTACGGGTGGGGGTGGGGGTGGGTGGGGGGGGGGCAGACCATTTCATGATGTCCTTTATCAAAGTGTTTGAGTAATTCGATAATATCTGCAGAGTCTTATTACACCCTTATACAAATTGCAACGAGGAGCAGCAGGAGAAATCTTTTAAGTAGTACTTCTTTAGAAATGCCTTCCCTTAACTGAAGAGATGCAGTAGTAACCCCCTCCTTTTGTTTGATGTTAGCCACATTAGTTCCTGTGTAAAGAACGCTAAACTTCAAGTAAATCATAAATCTGACGCTACCTGACACCCATGTTGAAGAGACATCATTTAACATGTCAGCTTGGTTTTAGTTAAATATGTTGTCTGTACTTCTATTTCACTCATTTGGGTTGGCTATGAAGAAAAAACTATATAAATGATATTATATATAAATTATAACTAACCTGAACATTTTTAAGCTGGGTATAGACTTTGCTTATTGAATGGTAGGTGAAACATTTACCCATTATTATGTTTTGGAATACAAAAAATGATCATAAAAAAGACATAGATATAAAAAAATAGTTTTAATACTAGTCTGGATACCATAAGGAAACCTAAGCAGAGCTTTCATGGTAGCACTTAGTGTATCTCAGGAGTAATCTGTAGGAAACTGTTATCGGGGGGACAGGATGCTCCACAAGACGCAGGTATTATAGCGAGTGGGGGAGGTGTGAAAAGACAGCGGGGGAGCAGTGCTGGTGGGTTATCATTTATACAGAGACAGACATGGAAGTTGAGGTTGAAATGACCTGTGATGAGGAGATAATACAATACCTTGTCTTGTCTCGCTGGTCAACGGCCTGAGTTTCCTGATCAGGCCTGTTTGGTGCTTCAGCTCTGAATGGAGACGGGTGACCTCAGAGCACAGAGCGTCGTACGTCTGCTGCATGCTCCTCTCCCTACAGATGATTGAAATATTATATTAAAAGCATTTCAGACAGGATACGTCACAAATCACAAACTGTGTCATATTCTCTGGCTCATACTTTCACTGAATTACTTGATGTTGATTTCTAATATTGCTACATATGGTTTGTTTCTTAGCTGACACATAAACAGATGTTGAGCATAATAACGTAACAACAGCACCCCCCCCCCCCTTTTTTGTCCTTTATCTACTTGTTGATTGTTTTGTGGTTTACTTTGCATCTGTTTTGTTTTTTTCTGCAACTTTCACAATGACTGAATTCATTATTGTACTTTTGTATTAAGCGTGCTTTGTATTGAGTTGAAATGAATACAAATTTAAATTACATAAAATATAATAAATAACAATAATAATAATACAAAATAATAAAAGCCCATTTAGCCTATATTCAGAGCTTTACATAAACTATGATTGTGAACAGAAAGGACACACTGTATTGATGTGTAAAGTGATAAACCTCAAAGTCCTCATCTGTATTCTAAGCCAACCATTCAGTAAAAATGGTGGTATTTGATACCTGCAACACCTACAAACTGTCCTATCTACACCTCACCTTAAGATGCA
Organism: Scomber japonicus; assembly: GCF_027409825.1. NCBI lineage: Eukaryota > Metazoa > Chordata > Actinopteri > Scombriformes > Scombridae > Scomber > Scomber japonicus. The sequence goes on along the minus strand of NC_070587.1, from coordinate 17,657,462 downwards.
AAATCTCATCAACACTTTGCCTTTAACTTAAAAAACCTGCCAGAAACTGCAGAAAAGCTAAAGAGGAAAAACTGTGAAGAAAAAACTAAAGCTTTTTGTGCTGTGAAAATAAACACCATGTGAAAACTGCTGACACGTGAAACAACGCAAATAGATTTTTATTCATGAAATGTACAGTGATACTAATTTATTGGGGATAATCTTCATATAAAAAGTAGGTAGAGGGTGATTCTATATGCCACTTACCTTTTTGTACTGTATACCAAAACACTGAAGTGCAGATTTAAACCATTTATGACACACAGGTTCTAAGGAGGTTTAGCTAGTGTTGACCATGTATTAAGTTTAGTTGCCTCTGAGGTTAACATGTATATCCATGCATATCACTGGCTGCTTTGCACAGACTGTTAACATGTATAAAGCTGCACCCTCCTCTAGTGGTCAAAGCAGTCAACTACAATCCATGTTGCACACACAGGGAGAGACCATATAATCATCACATCTCATGTAACCAAACACCTATTAGACCTGTGTAGTCGCTGAAATAACATCTGTCCCATTTGTCTCAAAACCTCTGGTCTCTGGAGTCTACATTTAGCTGAATAAATTCTAACTGATATACTACATGTATATCACCAACTGAAGGGTCACTACTTTATTTACCACTGCAACAGTGCTTACTAGCTTTGTGAATGAAATGCAGAGTCAGTGATTCTGGAAAAAGTTTGTTCAACACACATCCATACACAGCTTTGGCTCTGTAAATGGGAAACAAAGTGGATCAGACTGAGTCACACAATACTATTCCAGCAAATCGGCAACATCGGGTGTTATTACTCATGCACAGGACAGGAGGAAGTCATCAGAGCGTCTGTCTGTGTGAAGACATGACTGTCTCCTGTCTCCGAGGAGAGGGGGGGGGGGGGGGGGATGGCCATATCTTATGTTATGTGTTGTAACAGATGCGCTTCCATTTTATTAAATGTCTCAATCCACACTGAATCCAAGACAGTCTCACGGAGATACCCCCGCATTTTTTTACGCTCTGTTTCTGTCCGAACTTATTAACTGTATCAATAAATAAATAAATACAAACAATGTAGATTTCTTCCCTTGGAGAGAATATGCAAACTATTTTGGTTCAGTAAGTTAGTGATGTCAGTCTGCCTGGTGAGGACAGTTTGTCAGGACCTGCAGCTGAGAGACGGCTGCTTCTGTGGACAGACACGCTGAACGCAGGTCGAGTGAGAAGTGGGGGAAGCTGCAGAGAGGCGGAGAGTGTGGATGCACTGTCTTGCTTCACATAAGACACATTTTTTTGCTCTACTGGTGATAAAGCATGAAAGGAACACAAGTGATTCTACAGCTGACACGTCGCTCAGGACTCTGCCATATTTCTCTTTTAGTTGTTCCCTTGGCAATGCACGTCCTTGGCAATGGGTGGGGCATGAAGGGAGGGGTGTAGTTGTTTGAGAGCTTGGTTCAAATATCAACAATCTTTCTCCAAAATGACTGACTCTACCTTTAAGGTCACTGAAATGTGGGCTGAGCATGGAATTGGCAGCCACTGTACCATGATATTCATAAACACTATACCTTGCTTTATACTTTACGTCACAGGTCTGGTCCATGTCTGGTCCGTTAAGGCCGTGGAGTTCCTCCTAAAACAGAGTCAAGTTATGACAGATACAGAGTGGACGTGTTGTCTGAAATTGTATTTTCATGGTTATTAATTATAACATAGCTCAGGATTCTTCTACTCTCCTTAAACCCATATCTCTCTGTGCTCTCCTTAAGAAATGATTGTTTCCCAGTGTCACCCTGTCTCGCTCTGCCCTAACACCTCCTCCACTGTTCTCTCCTCTTCTTGTTACGCCACATCTTTCCAAGAATGTGCTGTTTGTCAGTGCTGCTCTCTCTAGCTCCTCTTATCTCCCCCTTCTTTCCTCTGCCCTCTTTTTGTCATTATCTTCCCCTGCCTCTCTCTAACTCTTTCTCTCCACCCTCTCTTACCCCACTTCTCTCCAGCTGTCTGCTGTTCTCCAGTGTCACCCTCTCCAGCTCCTCCTGAAGTTTGTGGATCTTTAGCTCAGTGCTGACCCTGTCCACCTGCCAGTAGTCCTGAGGGCTGTTCAGGCTCTTCATCACTGGACACACAATAAAAAGAAATGTTTGATTACTATTGTCAGTGAAAGAATAAATGTAAAGTTCAAATACTTTTCGTAGAACTACATAATCCAAATATAGAACATGTATTATATCGGATTATTATTAGCATTTATGTGTTAGCAGAATTTAAAGCTGTGCCAGGTCGAGGTGGAGCAAAATTAAACTAATTTCTACACTTTTGAGAAGGTTAATCTATACCAATCATCATATTTTGTAAGTGATCACAGGTTTCATATGAAAAACCTCTATTTAAAGAGTAACTAGTAATTAGAACTGACAAATAAATGTGATGTAGGTAAACTCACATTTCCTTAAGTATAAAGTAGCATAAAATGGAAGTACTCAAGTAAAATCCAAGCACCCTGACATACTGAGCTTAAGTAAATGTGATTAGTTACTTTCCACCACTGGCTTTACATGTCATACTTCAGACTTTTCAAAGTAGAGTATTATTGGCTTTGCCTCACTGACCTTGGCTGGTCTCCATCTCTGTCTTCAGCTGAAGCAGCTCCAACTCTTTGTGCTGAAGCTGCTCTGTCAGCAACCTCTCACTCTCACTCTTCTCCTTTTTCTGACAGAAAAAAAAGAGGGCAGACGGTGAGGTACAGGAGGAGGAGAATGAAGGATTCATACCAATGCAGCAAACAACAACTATGTCCCATGAAAGATAGGTGCACCTGTGCTGTGTTTGTGTAGTAGGCTACTTGAGTTTTTATTTGAAATGAAAATACAAGAATTAAAAACAGTCAGGTTAGACTTTCATTTGCATTATTATAAGGTTTGCAACACACTTGAACTTCAGTGTTAGTTCCATTAAGTTTCAATCAATCAGTAAACGCACCAGTTTGTTAAGCTCCATCTGCAGGTCCTCCTTTTCTATGTAGATACCTCGGTAAGCACTGAAGGCCTTGTTCACATATTGGGGACCCTCTGATGGAGGTGCGTCAGGCCTGAAGAGCTATAGCAGTGACAGAATAGCACATGCATAGAAAGTAGTTGAAAATAAACTCAAGTGATATAAGTAAGGAGATCAATTTCATTTAATTTAAATATTTGTGGCCGGAAGTTACTCTCCTCCCACCACATCCTATCTTCACAGGGCTAATGCTGCAGCAGATAAAACCCGAGCTGATAAAGAGATTAGTCACTTCTAGAGAGGCGACTCTGCCCACATGTTGTGCAGCATTTTCACTTTGGCCTTCCGTCACTTAAGACACTTGTTGTTTTAATAAGTCCCTCTGAATTTTACTGGATCCTTTGTTTTTTAAATCCAATTTGGGGAGTCTTCTCCCCATGTGTGTGGTGCTCCAACACATTGTTTGGTACTGCCATACTTTTCCAGACCTCCTCTCTGTTTTCAGACAGTGCAGATTTATTTCTCATTGTTTTATAGCTTTAACTATAGGCCAATGATATTAATGAGGCTGGCATACAGACTCTCCCCAGACTGGAGGCAAATATTTTGCAGTGTAATGTTGAATCTGCTCAATTTTGTGTTTGTCCATAATTCTCATGTCCTAGAAAAAGAGAAAAATATGTTTTTATTCATCTTTGTTTATAGCTCTCCCTTTTTAAATATTGCTCTCTGGCTGTTTAGCCATTTGGATAATCTGAGTAAGCAATATATTACTTTTGATTCATTCCTCTCAAACTCTTGTCTCTCTCTTGTATCCTCTCCTTACCTCTCTCTCATCATCACCACTGTTTACATCTATACCTTATCCTCCAGCTGCTTCACCCTCTTCCTCAGTAAGGTATTCTCTCGTTCTGTGTCTCGCAGCCTCTTCTTGATGTCCTCATAGGCTGTGACCAGGGCGAAGTGGGAAGCAACAGATTCATCGCCGGCACACACCGATACGGGGCTCTCCCCAGTAGCGGTGTAGGCCGTCTCATGTTTAAGGATGCAAATGTCATCATCCACTGCCAGGGGCTCCATGCCTGCACAGGCCTACTCTGTAGCAGATAGAAGACCTGGGGATTACATAAAGATTAGATAGATAATGGTTGCTGACTGGAATTTACAAAGATATTTTCTGAAAAGTCTTATTATTACACTTGATCAACGCATTTTAAGGACACCCTGGGTGACAGGTGTCCGGTGCTTTGTACCGTACTGCATATAACAGATTACTCTATATTCAAACACAGTGCTGTAACTTTGTCTTATTGATGATATTTTACATTTCTGTAGAGATCCTCCTCTCACTCTGCTCATGCTCACTAAGGGACAGTCCTCTATTTCTAACGTACAAATCACAGTTGCAGGAAATGTACAATGTATCACTTCCTGTGTGCAAGAGATGTTTTCACCAGGAAATAACTACAGAGTTGAGGTATTTTGAACAACACATGCAAAAAAATTCATAAAATGGCTTTAGGTTGAGTTTGATCAGACTTAAGTTTAATGATCTTTAGGGGGGAGGGGTGTTGCAGTGACACTTTGAAAACCAAATCCGTTTGGCTGTGACAAATTAAGTTTTGTAAAGATGTGTAAAAACAAAAATAGTCCATGAATAGTAGGATGATGACAATTTGTTTTTTGTTAGTCTGGATTTGAGAGGAAACTGTGACTACGAGGGAGAGTTTCAGGGGGGTTTTGAGGGGGTTTACAAATTGTGGACTTTTTTTATGTCCCCTAATTTTAAAGGATGAAGCGTAATTGTGTCTTGAGCTTTACTATCTGTTGGACAGGTTTGTTTTATTTCATCATAACTTCAACATTAAAAGTCTAGTTAATTCTGGATTTGACTATACTGATTGAGACGGGCCTGACACATCAGGCCACACATGGATGGACTCAGTACCGCCACCATCAGGCCCAGCCTGCAATAACACACTGTTTTACTTATGTAAAGTTGATTCAATCTCTACCAAACTTTAGCTCTATGGCTTATCTGAACAATATATTCCATGGAATAAACAAAAATGTAACAATTCAGCTGATAGTTAATACAGTATAGTATACTATGGAAAAGGTTCTGTGCACAATGATTTTAGTCCTATGGCTGCATGCCCTACAATCATATAATATACATGGAGTAGTGAATAAGAAAAGATATAAAAACACACAATATGAGGAAAATATGAACAGTTTTACTGTTGTGAACTTTGATGGTGCAAGGTGCTGAGAGGAAATGACTCACACTGACCTGAGTGACCTGCTATGTTGTAGTAGAGATATGACACAGTCCAAATTCACTCAATTAACAGTTTTAAGCAGTCTAACAGACCAAGGTGAAACAGACATTTCCTAAACCCCACAGTGTCCTGGACTCTTTCTGTTTCGCTGGGCAGCAGAGACAGTACAGCTAACGCTGGTTGATGATGTCAGCATGCAATGATGCAGCAAACACCAATGAGCCAAGTTTTTTAACAGCGGGGGACTGAATCTTTTATTAAAAAAAATACTTTCACCTGGACTCGTTGACAGATACATAATGTGGAGATAAACCGAAACAACTGTAACCCACAGCCGCAAACTTTAAAGGACTTAAAAAGACGGAATGAAATCGAAAGTGACCCCAGACAGGACTTAAAAACGAAAGTCAGCGTGAGTCCAAAACAAGACAGGAGAACAGCGTCATTATAATAGACCCCCGTCGATAAAAATAGACGACCTAACAGATAACAGAGCTATGACATCAGTATACACCTAAACTAGTACAACGAGGCAACGAAAAGCTGCCATAATCGAGATGTAAACAATCAATAAATCTCGTATATACGATGCTAACATTATGTTAGCTTCCGTGAGCTTTGTTGACAACCGATAAAACACACTGGCAGGCAGTACAATAGATAGCAGGATGAATAACACTACCAGTAGACAATGGCGTAGAGAAACAAAACATATATATCAGCTGCTACAGTGGTCGAAATCGATCTGTTATGATGATAACTGTTAGCTAGCGCTTTGCTAACGTCTTCTGGCTATTTGAGGCTAGGTGAAGCAAAAGCAGTCCTTATTCATTTTTTTACCATCGACTTTTACTAACCGTGTTTAGATGCTGTCCTCAGTTAAGTCTCTGGTGACCACACGGGATTATCATTTATTCTTAAGAGAAGAAGAGTCGTTTCTCGGAGAAAAACAAAGAGACGAGGCTGGACACTCGCACCGTGTCAGAAGTGACAGGTGAGGAAACAAAAACTTCCGGGAGTCACTTCACAGCTGAAGTCATTTCAGAATAAAAGCGCAAGATGAATGGGGTGTGCAGTTAGTGGGTCACTGGTGAAAACAATAGTGCACACTATAGCCGAAGGATATACAGTGTGTGCAGTTTCGTTAGACAGCATGTAAAAGGAAGAAAAACAATTCTGAATAAAATGATACAGTGACTCTAGCTGACAGAGGTCTTCACTGACAGTCTGCCTGCTTAGAGTTGCCTTTTTCCCTGAGGTAGACCTGAGGCATTAGAGCATATATTATATTGGGTGTACCCAGGCCTGGATTAACATTATATGTTCCCTGGGGTGACCACACAGGAATTCCCCCCATCCTCCCATTTGAAAAAAAGTGAGTATAAGTTAGACCATTGATTTACATGAGCTCACTGCTGAAGTACATGCTCAACACACATACTACAGAAAAATGGAAGATAGTAAACTTGACACTATATGTAGACATAGCCCTACTAATGCCATATTAGCTCTTACCCTGATGCTCCAATCTGAATACAACTCACATCCTAACTCAACACGTCAGCTCCAACATAAATGGCCTACATGAGGACAATATGCTTTTACTAATAAGGCGAAGCCAGCAAGCAACCACTTCAACAGCTGAATGATCATGGAGCATAAGTGCTTCTCAAACTTTTTCTCATGAAGCATCGTAAATTGACACACAAAAACGTCTGACACCAGTTGGTGAGATCTTATCCTGGACCAAAGTATAGGACATGTAGGCTAATTCTGCAGTCTTTAAGAAAAGTTGGCGAGTTACTTCAGTGGAACAAACAAAACTCGGAAAAAAGGTGTTTCATTCTGCCAAGCAATCACATCACTGGTGAGAAGTCGTGCATTATGGGTTTAGCAATAAGGATAATTACTTGTGTAACCGAGCGCTAAACTTAAATAGGTGATCAGATGATAATAAACACATAATATATGATACTGTACTTATGTTATTTTTTTCCTCAAGCTTGCTAGGCCAATGTCTGTTCATTTGCCCATGGCCTGTTGGCGGCCACCTACGCTTGTGTCTGTTCATTTATGTATGTACCCATTGTTCTAATGTTTGTGTGTTAGTTGTAGTATGTCTGTAGGATTGTTTATTGTTGTTTTATTTTTGTTTTCTGTTTGTATTGTATGCTAGGACCCAAAGATAGATGGTTCTCAAGGGGTTTATCATGATAAATAAATACAGTAGTAGGTTATACAATAAAAACACAGAAGCTCCGCTGCTTGAACAGGACGGCCACACGTTTATTACTTCACTTTTCTGATCACATGTCAATCGCTGCACATCCACATGCACTCACTTCCGTTTTACTCCTTCAAATTTATGAGAAATATACTCGTATATTCTTTGACATTGTATGGGTTTTCTTGTAATGTCTTTTTAAAGTCCGGATGCTTAGGATGGTATGGTGATTCTGGGCTAAGATAACAAACACATGGTTAGAGTCAATGTATGTTTATTCCGGTTGAGCATTCACATATCGAAGATGTGGTTTTATTTTGAAGGATAGAACAGAGGCGAGTGTATGTGTATGGGCAGAAATTGAATCTCAGAAAGTATTTTTCTCAAAATATAACCCCTCCCCCCCTCCTCCTCCAGGTCAGTATTATTATTATTATTATTATTTTTACATATATGACCCTAATACACCGTACCCAGTTACATAAGTATCTCCTTATTGCTAAACCCAACTGAAAAGCACAATTAGAACAGCTCTTCCACGGCAGCATAATGCACAAACGACTTCTCTCCAGTGTTGCAAAGTGAAGCGATATCTTGGCAAAATAGAACATATTTTTTTCCCGAGTTTTTTTCACGCAAATTAGCAATTTTTTTCTCGAAATATTACTCCCCCTCCTCCAGGTTTAACATATATGACCCTAATACGCTGTCATAGTCTAGCTAGTTTAAGGTAAACCAGTAAACTATCTGGCTAACTAGCTTACATTAAACTAGCTGGCTTAAGGTACTGCACTGCCGAAACTAGTTTTTTTCCCCGTGGACAGGAAATTAAATGAAAATTATATTATTCATCTCAGTCTTATTACGACGAATACAAATAATCATATTTTCTTCCCCAGTTATCCAGCTGATTGATATGTTGCTGCTAGCTTAATGTTAGCTAACGTTATGTCATCAAAAAAAAGCGTCCATTGTAAAATTAAACTAAATGTAACACGAGGTTTAAATAATTGAGAATTTAATACACCACGAAGAAAACCTTTACAGTTATGGTCTTTTATAGCCTATAAGTTGCTTCTTAAATGTTTGTGTTCATGTTTTTAAGTAAAACGATTCTACTTCCGGTGCCCCTCGTGTCTAGTGAAATACCTGGTTGGTCCTGCTATATCCACATTGTTTATTACATTTTAAATATTTAAATGGTGATGAATGATCATGGGAATTGTATGTCTATAAGCCTCTTGAATCAATCAAAGTTGATAACCAAAACTTCTGTGTCACAAGACATTCCTAAAGAGGATACTCCAAAGTGTGTTCGAAATGGCACACCCAGCACTTGGAAATTAATAATGAATAAATAATGAAGACAGAGCTATAATGTTTCACTAATTGAAATGTCTAGTCAGTGACAGAAATGCTGCTTGTAGTTCTTGAGTTAAGGCATTTACCAGCTGATTGTGGTTGCACTGATTGGGAGTTTTTAAATTTGTTCATAAATCTCACTCTTACCCAACATGTATAATTAGTATAGGGCTTTTGAAGAGAAAGAATGAAAAAATCCCCAAGGTTTTAATTTGAGTGTTTTGGAACTTTACTTAGCTTGCAGTGTCATACAACACATTTTTTGTGGGAGCTTGAGAAACATATTCAATGCTATTTAATGTATGTTTCGCTATGTTCACTGTATCTATCAATATTTCCTCAATTGTCTCAATTATAGTCAGAAGTGTGAAACACAAACCCTGCATTTTTGGCTATGGAAGAGGCTGCAAAGATCAGTGACATGATAATTCAAGAGGATCCTGAGATCTACTGCTTGAAGACAGGTGAGGCCAACACTGTTGCATACTATATCAGAACCACAGCTTATACTATAAACATGATATTCATTTACTGTTAAAAGCTTCTCCTTGTAATCCCTTACATCTATCAAATAGATGTAAGATATTTGTTGTGATACATACATAACAATTCCAGTCAGTAGTTTGTGTTTTACTCTCCTGTGCCTCTCCTATTAAGCTGTTTGTTCCCCAATAGATACCAATTTCAGCCTGTCCTGTATTACGACTTTCAGTCTTAGTCAACATACTCTACATTCTGGAGTTCTATACTCTGGCATTTAATTACAGCTTGAACTGTTTCATATTTGTATTTGTAATATTAAAAGCCTGAGTTTTCACTCTCCTTTTTAAGGCCCAAGAAAGTTTCCCATTTCTCCCTCTGCCCTGGAACAAACAAGTTGCCACACCTGCAGGAGCACTGCAAATCATCAGGGGGGGACGACTAAAGGGTCTTTTGGGTCAATGTCATTGCAGTGTTGTCTGAAGCTCAGTTGCTGATGAGAGAAATAGAGGAACTGCTGGACTGGTGTTCATCAGCTGGCCCATCCACCCAGCGGCGGTGCAGAATGGTATGCATACAGCACATGCAGGGGAGCACAAAACTCATTCAACCACGTAACTGTGACTCCGACCACAATATTTCCCTAACCTTCACTGAATAGTGTTTTTTTTTTTACTGCCTTGGGGAAGCTTAGTTACTCACATGGTTCCATGATATCTGCCTGTTCCCCATACTGAAACTTCTGACCTGAGAGATGTATCTGCTTAATTTATTCCATCCTGTTTTTAAAGCAGCAAATAGGACTATTACATTTCCTCAGTACTGAGGTCAGAAGGGGTCAAACCCAGTTTCCTATGGTTGCATAGCAACACAGTCAATTTGCCCTCTTACTGCAAAACATTAGTCTTTAAAATTATGTGCTGTCAACATAATTTTCAGTTGACAGAAGCTGCTTAACTATTTTACTACTGTGGCTGTGTGTTACAAGCCAAACATTTCAGCATTTTTTACATGGTCCTCCATAAAGGTGTATAGAGGACAAACAGGTTTAAGCAATAAATCCACCTGACCGATATTGTGAGGGTACCAGAATGGGTAACAAATGCATTACTCTTTACAAAACCCTTGGCACAATGAGAAAGCAACATGTGTGTAAATGTGACAGTATTTCTTTGGATTCTGGCTGCGTTAGATGATGTTCCCTATTTCAGTCACACCTACAAAAGATGTGATTTACTCAGTTGTTTTGCTCAACTGGGAAAACATCTATTCATGGAAGGCCTTTAAATCTCAACCAAATTTTAGGAACATATTAATAGTGGTTGCTGATACAGAGGCTTTGAACCAGGCTAAATTACTACAATTTCCACAAAGTTAGCATGGCAGTGATGGCTGTGTACAAAGGATGAGTTTTTCTTTCTTTCAGCCATACTGTGCACAACATGGTTCAGAGTGCATGTTTTTGTTGTTGTGACAGATTGAGCAGGAGTGTCAGGCCAGCATACAGGAGGATGGAGAGACCTTGGTCATAGACTGCTGCAGGTTTGAGAGCGCAACCAGCAGGGAGGGGCTGAGGAGGCTGAGTTCACAGGCTGTTGCAGGAGGACTCCAGGGTGACACATGACTGATGGCTACCTTGGTGGTGTCATCACAGAGGGTCAACAAAGTCAAACGACTGGCAGAGGTAACAGTGGCAGACAGACAGACAGACAGCAAATAACTTGTTGAGTAAGGTGTACAAATGGCGTGTGTAACTCTTTATAACAGAGAGACAAAGCAGTTCCACACCATGTTATGCAGATGAGAAATGTATATGTCAGAGATTTAGATTTTTTTGTTTTTAAAATATTTCATTGTTGAGAACACAGTTTGACAGTTGTGAATTAGCATTTTGAGTTCAGCATTTCTTTAAGTGTATTTCTGATGAAGGGAGTATTGTAAGGTAAAGTTAGGATCCAGTTGTCTAGGTTAATGGTGATGTCTGTTTATTTCATTTCAGTGTGTCCTGCCCAACCCCAACAGAGCAAAGTTTACAAATGGTTTAGTAGGCTTTTCATATAATCATATCGTCGATAACTTGATGTTGAAACGTTTAAAGTTCATAAAACTCTCATAAATGTTACTGTTTCTCAGGCCATTGTGTATCTAGGACATTTAGAGTTTTCACATCTGAGCTGATTTTGGAAACTCATATATTAAACATACAAGTAATTGTATTTATATTTGATAATTCATTAATTTGTGATAATGCACAGTGAACTTGCAGTACATTACCGCATCATTTCACAGTATGTAATAGTGATTGTCATAAAGGGTTGAGTCCACTGTAAAGGGAAAAGCTAATCGGTAAAAGTATTATTATTTTTGATTACACACAGTTTTTAACCTTATCTCAATGATCTTTCAATTTTCAATTCTTGTGCACTTTTCAGCAGAGATAAAATTATAGCAAATGGTATAGCACATGGTTATCATATAGACTTTGACTGGTCATATCGAGGGAAGCTGACTGCAGTATCAGTACAGTATGTTTATTGTCCTTTTATTGCTATTGTAAATTGTTACATGTTGAGCGGTAATTCAGTGCTGCCGTCACCTTTTTTGCAGTATAGTGCTTTCACTATCACTAAGTCAGCTTCTTTTTGTTAACCTCACACATGAAGAAGCACCATGCGTCAGTTTTCTGACATTGAATTCAGTGTAAAAATGTCCACTTTAGTAAAGAAATTGTAAAATAAATCCCCTAGATGGTGAAACCAAGACATACAAATGAATCAGCAATGCCTCGCCATGTAACGCCCTGTGTAAAGTAGAGTAGAAGACTGTTGGGGTGAACAAACGAGACCTGCCAGTAGATTAACAAGTGTCAGAGCATCAATGTAACCAATTAAGAAACTCCCAGTTAGAACGTCTGCTGATTGATTAAACCCAGAAGTTTACTAAGCATTAACATACTAAACAGACTGACATAATATATGCAAATAATGTCATTATTATGCATGTGCTAGTTCAGTGCCCAAATTAAGTGCTTGTTTGGAGCACTCAGGATGTGTTTGCAAGTGTGAGCTCTATGACAACATATTACAGAAATAATGGTCACTTGAAAAATATAATTGGTTTTACATTTAGCTGTAAGCTATAACTGGAACGCAAAGAGAGCCTGAATCAAATTTATCAACCATTCAAAGCTATAGCAAGAAAGTATGGGAAGGGTTTAATAATACATTGTTTAGACATATAAGACATATAGTATGCAGACGCACACACACCCACTTTGCACACAAACACATGCATTCAGCAACCAGGCCACGTGGTAGAAAAAGTGGTAGAAAAGCATTCAGCAGATGTTGAATTAGTAATGACAAAAGTTGCAGATTGACTGTCATGTTTTTGTCCAAAAGTGCTACATGAATTATTTATTCTACAGCCCATGTAATTAGATGTTGATGGGAAAAGACTGGACCAGGAAAACTTGAGTGCTTGCTGTTTCTTTGGAAATGATTAATCAGTCGCTCCTTCCTTAAACATTTTTGACATTTTATGACTTTGAACCTCTTCAGACTGCAGCAGACACCTCTTCACAACAGCTCGACACAAACTGACACTGCTGAACACTGTACACTCTTACACTGTTTTATTTATGTACACACACACACACACACACACACATAAATCTATTTTGGGATATTTATTTTATACGTATATAAAATATGTTATATTAATTTTTTACCAGAAGGGGATGCTGTTTCTGTGTGTCTCACTCAGTTCTTGCATCTAGTGCCTGTGCATTAGACACTCAAGTGATTATAATGGATGACAACGAGACATTCAAAGGCATATGAAACTCACTCCAGAGAAGCAGTGTGAGTGAGGATTGGACTCTTGCCCAGTTGTCTTTTACTGCTGTATAAAACATTGAGATTGAACAATATGAAATTAGTGGAGAGTACCGACATGTAGAATATACTCACCTTTGTCTCTTGGCAAAATACAATTTATTCAGCTATTATTAATCACCTATTATTAAACACCAGTGAGACATGCATGGATGGTGGGGTCACAGTATGCCCCCTATGATCCCTCTCTCTGCAATATAACACCCCATCAACTACCACTGCACTACTGCAGTTAAAGTTAAGATCAATGATGCCAGCAGTATGGTCATATATCACACTGCTGTCTAAGAGTTGTTTCACAGTGCTGAACTAAACTGCACCAACACAAATTACACCTTCAGTAGACATAACCCCAGTTTTTCTTTTTTTCCTTCTCTCTCTTTGTCACCAAACATTGGGGAGATTTGACAGCTGTGGATTGCATGTGGTGAAGACCTGTCGCCTATCAATTCTGTGTGGCTCTGCACTCAGAGGGAACTTGTCATAAACTCTCAAAGCTTGAAATAGGCTGCTGTTTTACTTCAAATTTTTTAACAAATTCACTGGATTAGAAAATTTGCATGTAGAGTTCACCTACACCTCCGTTGGTTAGGGCATCCCACAGGGTCTTTTTATATTGTGCTTCAAAGGAGCTCTGAACTAAAGTGCACTTGCTTACTGATTCATCACAGACCCTGAAACTGTGCTATGTAATCATCAACTGGCCTTCTTTACACAGCGCAGAGGTCAGCCATATTCAAGGCCCTAGTACGTGTGTTGGTACAGCATAGGGCATCCCTCTGGACTGAATGAGCATAGCTGCAGCAGGGCCATCCAAGGCCCTTCCTTTGTTTTTGCTGAGCCAATTAGAGAGAGATAGCATCTGCTGTGAAAGGAGAACAATGGCTTGTTCACTGTGTGTTTGAGTCCATGAGTATAAGATGTGTATGTCACTGTGCGCGTGAATACGCATTAACTGTGTGTATGTGTGTGTCTGTAGGCTACTTAGTAATTATGCGTGTGTTTTTCTGTAGCTACAGTATATGAGCATGTAGAGTATGTGTGTTGAATAGTAATAAGAGAGAGAGGGATATTGTATACAGCAGAGGAAAGGAAACAAGAAAATGACTGCCGACAAAGTATGACAGACAGCATATGGCTTCATCTGCTGTGATTCGGTTAAGCCTCACACATACAAATAAACACACGCATGCACACACACAGCAAATCACCAGAGAGGCAAATATAAATTAGGGAGACTTCCTGCATTTATGCGCTGAGGCACATACAATGCTTGTAATTAAAAAGTCACTGCTGCTGAGTGACAGTCTGGCACACGCACAGTTAGTTTGTGTCCTCACTCCAACTTCTGTGAAACTTTCTGACAGGAAGTGCAGTGATGATTTCACAGTAGGCCGTAACACTCCATCTTGCCAAAGGACCTGGAGGTCATTAACCCCTACCTGCTGCTGTCTAGAGCTGTGCAGAGTTTGATGACTCTTCTTTTCCAGCTAAGGAGTGAAAAGAGAGAGGTATGAAGGTGTGTATGTGTGCGTGTATGCGTTTTAGCAGAGCTAGCTAGCACCCCTGGCTTGGCCAGCCGGCTCCACCATATGGCCACATTTATCATGTATCTCACTATTCATTAAGACTGCCCTTGCTGGCTGCAGAAGCACTGCTGGGGGCCTCAACCTCACCTCAGAAACACCACGGACTAGTGACTGCAGTCCACTGTAAATTTTGGTGTGAATGCTGCAAAATTATTCTTTATGTGGCTGAAAATTAACTAAAGATTATGTGCTTTACAGGAGGCCCCATTCAGCATCGGAGGAAAGGGTTGATTAACTAGCAGTTACAATTCAATTATGAATAATTCAAATATAATTGTGCATTGTGGCTAAGTATATAATCTGTGTTTTAAAGCTCTGCACGGAGCCAAAGATCAAATGTGGACACTTTCGAACAGTCTGCTGTTCATGTTGTGTGATCTGTGAGTTGTTCAGCTTAGTAGTGTTAACTGATCTACACCATGACAGCCCTTATTGAATACAGTAGTTTAAGAAAAATGTTGTGTCATTATTTGTCATGCTGGCTGCAGGGCTCTAGGGGTAGCATGATTGGTCTGTTAGTCACTTTGGTCTTTACTGAAATGACTGAATAATTATGAGACCATGAAATGGTAGGCATTGATCTGTAATGTAAACACAGCCAGTTTCTAGAGTTTCCTATGTGAGAAATGCATCAAAAGTTTTTTTTGTAATTTGATATGTAGCATGTTTGTGACATAGAAGAGAGAAGAAATGTACAATTTAGACACACTGTATTAATGAATGGTTTCCTGTTCTAACTACAAATAGTGCTCTGATTAACATATCATTCTTGTTCCCTGAGCTAACTGTGGCAGTGCAAAATAATTACCTGAGCGGGGGAATTATTTAGTTTGATCTCCACTCCACGCAGCATGTCAGTCTATATTTACACGATGCACACATCATGTTTGACTTTCTGATCTTAGTCTGTACCGCCTGTTTAATGACAGAGAAGTTAGATTAGGCTCCCACAGTATTTGCCATCTGAACCAGACAACAGCAAAAACATTTAACTCACCAATACAACCATAAATTGCCTAGAATTTCTTTTGGTTGTATTTGTGGAGTCTGGAGTGAAACTAGTAGCACTGTTTGAGCAGTGCAAAGTTATTTCTTGCTGTCTCCTTTGTATTGATTTGCCTCTTTTTTTTACTTTTTCTGAACATTTTGACAGCGGTAGTGTGTTATCATGGTTGATGAGTTCATGTATCATCTCCTATAGTTCTTGTTTTTATTTTCCTTTTTATGTCAGTAACTTGAAAATAGCAATAGAGGTGTTTGTTTTTCTCTCTTGGTATGTATCAACTAAACCTAGTGATGATCTAATGGATACTTTACATGTTGAATATACCATCTGCTTACATCAGCTCCTCACTGATGAGATAGAAGTGCTAGAGTGATAGAGCGAATGGATGAGGGCATATCATTAAATCAGGAGAGACTAACTGAAATAAGGACATGTACAGTATATAGGTGTGTATAATAGGAAATGTTGAAGAGAAATGAGACTTTAGTGATCAGTCTTTGCTGGTGGTGAAGAACAGGATAACTTAAAACCTAGCTGATTGGATGGATCTAATAAACACCTGGTTCTAATAAAAAGTGGAGGTGAGTCACAGCAAAGAAAGGGACAGACAAATCTGGTTGAAGTGTGTGGGGGATACAAAGCTACTAGAATGCAGCTCTCATTGCATCTGTTTCTACAAATATGTAAATTTCTTTCCTCATGCATGCTAGGGAAATAACGTGCTGGTCTTGATTAGTACAGTCATGAATTCATCATCATTCCATTTTCTTTAGTCATTAAGTTTATAAGTGGTCCTCACTTCACCTCAACAGGCACTCACCACCGCTCGTGCTGGGACTGTGAGGCCAGCTGCGGTTTCAGTGCGTCCCTGTTAAGCATCAAAACATCAAACAACAAGCAGGACTTAACTGCTCTCTGAAGATCACAGGCTGTTGTTGTGCCTGTCATTTTTATCTGCCGAAGAAGTCTTTGCATTTCTCTCCCACTCTGTGTAACAGTCTTGATTTTCTCTCATCCTGCCTGTCCGTCTTCCTCTGTCTATTCTTGATGGTTTGACAGTGTGACAGCGGTGGAGAACGTCTTCAGTTTTGTTGGGGTGGGGTGGTAGTGGTGGTGGTGGTGGGGGGGTGTCAGCAGGAGTGAGATGTCTGTCTCGGCACCACTGATTGCTCTGTGTGTGGGTGTGTTTCCATGCTTGTGTGAATAAATACTTGAGGTGTGTTTATATTGAATATGCTTTGGTACATAGTACTTTGTTGTGTGCATCTTCACACTGTCACCCTACATTTCTTTAATTGCATATCACAGTATTCAAAGCATCAGAAGAGGGATTTTGTTTTCCTGTATTCTCTGGTTATAAAATACCAATTATTTCAAAAGACTATAATGGATTTTAAAAGCTATTAGGCAAGAGATATGTGTACATTGCTTTAGTTTAAGAAAAGCATCACATTTTATAATAAGTGTTTGATTAGTATAGTCTATTAATTTAACTAGCTGACAGGAGAACTGAAATAGCACTAAAGGGGATGGAATAACAACGATTTAAGCTAAATGCCCTTCTTAAGAGCATTCCCACACAGCTTGTTATTCCTAAATGCCTTCTAACGCTAGGTACTAACTCCTTTATATCCTTTACTGCTTGGACCCTCCTTTTAGCCTATGCAGACATTAATAATTCATTTGGAGGAAATAGGTAGCGTTGTTTGCACTTTGTTCGTTTGTAAAATCACATTGCTGCCGATTGTTGTACAGTAGATTTCCTGGAGGCTAGACCTCAGTAAGCAGACTGAATAAACTTGTCTACTGATGCAGATGTGGTAGTCTCACTTTTGACTGCTAACAAAAGCTGCTCCAGTTGTGCTGTCCTTTTAGCTCTCATACCGGCACTGCATGGTACGACATCAGCAGTGTACACTGTTGTTGTATATGTGCATATCGTTAATTTGTTTATTCTGTGACATATTGTAGGTGTTTAAGACATTTGACTTTTTCAAATGTTACTTGTGGCTCATGACCTTCACATCTAGTGGGGCAATATTTTTTGACTTCACAACAGCCAGCTGACTTACCAGTTAGAGGGTGGGACAAAGCAGCTACAGTCTTTTCTGTTTTGTATAAGAAGGATGTGACAGTAGAAACTTTATAAAACCAGAACAGAGCAGGCAGCACACAGCTGTAGTAAATCTAATAGCAGTGGTCCCATCCTCTGTTCTTTCTTGCTCTCATTTTTTATTAAGGTTTATTATTTTCATTAGTGAGCCAGCTGCACCTTATATTACACAGTGCTTTGTTTATGCTCAGCTATTTCAAATATTTGAATTTGTGCATTGGTTGTTTTGACACCTAACAGAACAAATAACAGCAAGACAGTACAGCAAAACAAAGGTTAGATCCATTTATTTTCAATCATACTGGCAAAGAAGGTAGGCATTCAAGTTACCAGTCATGCAGCTTTAATGGAAACATAATACAATAAAATATGTTGCGTGGCTTTGGTAAGAAAGCAGAGTAATAGGAATGATATTAAGTAGATATGTTTGCAGAGAAATTACAGACTTTCACTGCTAAACTCTGAATATATTTCCATAGTGCTGCATTGTCTGCTCTTGCATAATAGCCTTCCCAATTGAAATGTCATCTGGACAGCTTTGGTCGACCTGTTCAAGTGGTACCTATACAACAGAGCAGCTGGCAGAGACACATGCCAGGGCATATGAAACCAGTGGAATGACAGGATGTGTGTAACCAGATAAGGATGAGAATGAAACCATGACCTTGGCGTTGTATTAATGACAGACTTGATCACATATAACCTTTGATGACAAAAGAGGCCCTTATTACTGCAGGGAGGGAAAACCCACTGAAGGTTTTTTCTGCATTTGGAAAATGATAAACTAATGTGTGTGTGTTTGTGTTTGTGTGTGTGTGAGTGTGTGTTTGGGGGGTTGTGTATGAATGAGTAAAGAATTGCAATGGAATTTCCCCAATCCTTTCATTTCTATCAGTGGAATTACCCCTCAGGACACCTGATGCTTCATAGCACGTCAAACATACGCACTCACTCACACACACACACACACAAACCAAGCTTTATC
The DNA here is from genome assembly GCF_027409825.1 of Scomber japonicus. Lineage (NCBI taxonomy): Eukaryota > Metazoa > Chordata > Actinopteri > Scombriformes > Scombridae > Scomber > Scomber japonicus. The sequence continues at coordinate 17,638,500 of NC_070587.1, read as the reverse complement.
AAAGTGATAGAGCGTTATTTGTCTGCTTGTGTCTTTGGTCAGAGTATGGTTGTTGGGTCACAGACATGCTCCCATATGTCAGACTTAAATGATACATCACACTAATATGAGAGAATATAAAAAGGAGAGGTCATTGTCAGTTAACATGTGTCTTTGTAAGAACCTTTACAGTCTCTTATCTATAAAAATCACCATCATTCATTTGTATAGTTATTCACCTAGATAACAGACCTTTCAAAATGCTTTATTTATCAGCCTGTATTCCTTTGACATACATGAATTTGTTGATGTAAATCGGTAAAATGGTGTAAATATGTCAACTTTAACAAGGCAACCAAATAACCTCACCATGCTTGTATCCTTAATTGTCACATCAGCTTTGTCTAGTTTGTTGTACATGTACAGTTGAGTAATAACTTTGTTGTGTTCATGAAATTCAGAAACACACAGAACTCTGTTTAGGCATATATACTCTTGTGCTGATTTTATTCCGTTAACTGCCTCAGGCGCTTCAATGTTCGAGCATGTTTTCTATATGGGGCCCTAATCAAAGCCAGCTTCAGCCGTCCTGTCGGCACCCACACACAGAGACTATGGACTGGAGTATGATGTTATTTTCCAGACTGAGCTAATTGTCTCTGGGGCTCAGTTCTCTCTCTCTCTCTCGGGTTGCAGTTGGACTTTGCTCTGTTACACGATGCAGCCGTGGGTCCCTGGGAAGGCTCTAATGAAGAGTTATGAGAAGCTGGATGCCTCTTGGCTGTGGAGAGAGGGATTGAGGGAGGACACAACGAGATGAGGAAGATGGGAATGAAGCATAGAAGGGTGAAGAAAGAGGCATGAGAGGAAAGGAGGGAGGCGGTATGCAGTGAGGCAGAAAGATGGATGGAGGGAAAGAGAGTCTGAGAGGGGGAACTATGAGAAGAGAGACCCAACACCTTTGGAAACCCCTTCAAGCCCAAAACCCTGTTACTGCAGTACATACTGTAGCTCGGTTTGTACTACAGCACACACACACACACACACACACACACACACTCTTCCCATGCAGCGTGGTGTGTCCTGTAAATAGGAGATTTAATGACTTTATGAGTGTGGTAGAAATTCAGATATTATCTTAGTCTAAACTTTTACATCTCCATCAGGGGAGGATGTTTGATGTGTAACCAGAACACTGCTCGCTGTATTTGCATTTTTATGAAACGTTTGGGGCTTAAGCCGGCTGGCCAGCATTACATTTTTACTGTCCTCAGGCGTGCTAACATTAATTATCCTCAGATTGTACGAGTTGGGTGTTTATGTTGTCTCTCCCTCAAGGCCCGTCAGCATCCATGAGTCTGTTTTTTTAATCTGTCCCTCTTCTCTGTCTTTCTCTGTCTGATAAATATCTGCTTGTATAGCGATCACATTTGTGGATGTTCAGAGCTCTGTATGCTTTCCTGTCTTTTCTACATTTTAGTCTGTGGGAGGAAAGTGTCTTGTTTTCACCCTGACCCATTCTCACCCTCCATTGTTTGTTTTCTGAAAAAAAAACATCTAAAAGATTTAAAAAGCACATCTCAAGATTTTATTTTTCATTTGTCAGTTACTCAACATGTCCCTGCATATTGTTGGTTTGTTAATCTCCAGGTTGTGTTTCACCTTTTCCTACAGAGAAATATAGTTAATGAATGGGTAAATATGGATTGTCAGTACACAGCTGGGTTTTTCTATTGAGGTTACATTTAGAAAAAATCAGCCACACATTTGGTCTCCTACAAAGGGCATTCATGATGTATTTCAAGTGCATGAACTGGTCCATAAACTCATTTGAAAAGAATTTAAAATGTTATCTGTTTATATAGCTGCCTTAGATTATTAACACTTTTGTTGGATGCAACATGTCTATGAAAAGATTTAGAGTAATGAGGACAGAAAATCCTGGCAATTGAAATGCAGCCTTGAAAAGCTCCCTGCCTCTTGCTGACATTATTGAAAGGAAAATGGATGTCTATTACACATTTTCTTTAAATGGACTGTTTTCAAATAATGTGATCAGCATTTTAAGCTCTGTTGATGGACACACTGCTGTCACCATTTGCTTAAATCACAGCCATAACACAAAGAGTTGAGTCCACGGAGTCCAGTTTGAATGTTTCCTGCCTACATAATGAAAAAAAAAAAAAAAAAACACAACCTAAATATGGATGACAGAGCAGCTTCAACCATTTTGATTTTAGATGGGGTTGACTGGGTCACACCCTTGGAGGGTAGAGGAGGCTCTTTCTATCCCTTTTCAGGGGAGAATCCTTTCTTTAAGTTCCTCTTTTCCCTCTGCCTTCACTCGAGTTTAAATGTCAGCCAGTCTCAGAGATAGACAGAGTAAGAGAAGAGGAGATCTGTGGTCTGCTGGGAGAAAGCCATTGAAAGCATACATGATGACACACTTCCCCCATTCAATCTGATGAGCTATTGAAAAGCGAGATGACATTTTGCAATAATACACCATATAGCTCCAGAGTTTAGTGAGATGAAACATTATTCATAAATATGTGATGCCTGGCATTTATTGATGTTTGTGGGTAGATTCGCTGTCAAATCATTCTCTGTTTCAGCTGGAGTTTTATTTGTGAGGAAAGCGACGAACCGTGACAAAAAGCAGGTATAATCAGCTATACAACCACATTGTTTAGCCCAAAGAATGTAAAGCGTCACAGCGGATATGACAAGATTTATACAGCACCTCCTGCATAATTGTGACAAAATGAATTGGCAAGGTTACAGATCACCAAGAGTTGAGGCTTCAGCTTTGTGCACCCCTTACAACAGTAGGACACAGTTCAAGTACAGTGGAGCTTCTTCTACATCAGCCTGCACACAAGCCTGCAAAAATCACTTTAAGGTGATGAGAAAAAGTACTTGGTTGATATGGATTCCCAGAAGAGAATGTTTGAAAACTCCAAAAACTGCACTTACTTAATGCAATGTGTGTGTGTGTGTGTGTGTGTGTGTGTGTGTGTGTGTGTGTGTGTGTGTGTGTGTGTGTGCGCGCGCCCGTTTGTGTGTACAGCTGTATTTGCCAGCATGAGTGTGCGCACATCAGGTGGAACGCTAACAATATAGTGATTGGGGAAATCAGATTGGCTTTTTGGGAACGGCAGGCGAGATCATGTTATTATGCTTGTCCTCTTTCCTCGTCTGCCTCCCTCAGTTTTTACCCTTTTCACCTCCCCCTCTGTGTCGTCCTCTTCCATCATTCCTCCTTCCGTCAGAGGAGGAACGCATGTTATTTCCTTTTATTTCCCCAATTCGATGTGAAGTCCCCATGAAAGGTTGTAGATTAGCGCCATTCTCATCCAGATAATTTTAACAGCTGCAGCGATGGTGGTGCTGCCGACATCTGAAGCCTCTTGTCTCCTGAGAGACACTCTGGCTGTTGGTTGAATTTCTGTCGCTTCAGATCAGCCCAGCTGGAGAAACACTAAACAGGCACATTTTATTCGCTACGGGCCCCCACGGATGTTCTGGATACACAATGCTTGAGCTGCAGTATCAACGAAGTATTGACTGTTGCATTCAGAGGAACAGAGAGGGTACCGAGGGGACTGGAATTAAATTTTACAAGAAAAAAAAAGGAAAAGAGGGGCTGGTTGAAGGGAGCAAAGAGGCTGGTTGGTTTGGACTGTCGAAGCGGTTTGTTGTTCCCTGTTGGTACAAGTGCAAAAACAGAAAACCCATAAAAGTGGTCATCTTAGATTATAGTGGCCACATTTAATGTTAGACAATAGACATGACTGCATGAGGGTGGACACCTGCAGACACAACACATAAAGTATAATGTAGTTACTCAAAGGTGAGTCATTTTCATGGTATTGTTGTATTCTTTTCTTTTATTTCTCATGTACAAAGTATTCTGTAAATGCCCTGACCATAACTCTTAGCACTTACGGGGGAAAGCTGGACTTTGTGTTCCAGTAAATAGTATCTACGTCTTTTGTTGCTTCGCTCCGGCATCCTGTTTCAGATTTGTGTGCCAGTTCTTTTTACTTTACAGAGAAATACAGACAGGATGGAGAATGCTTCTTTCGGCCTGTTTTATTTTTGACATGCTAAAGTACACCACTACAAAATCTATCAGCCTCGAGAACCAAGAGTAGCATTAAAAAGTTGGCGGGTGGTCAGCCTTACTTCCTGTGGGTCTTTTCCTTGACTACATTTGAAAAATGCACCTACATTAAATTTCCATTACTTTTTTTGTAAATTTCTTTGGATTCTGGAGCCACTTAATGGCTAAAAAATAGATTTTTTTAAAACCAGTGCTTGTACACATATTTATATTTGGTTCTATAAAACATCAACCAAATGAAAGGTGTGGAGATATCATGTAACCTTGTAGTGAAAGAGATGTGTTGTTGTGAAGTACTGCATTGGATAGTGTTTCTAATGGATTTTGATACAACCAAAGGATGTTTTTTTCTCTCTCGCTGTTTCAGTTCTGTAATCACTGAACTCAGTTGCAGGGCATGGGCCAGCGTCGTTGGCAGATCTGCAGAACTGCCTGTGTGCTTTGTTTGCGTTGGGTTGGGTATTGATTTTGTGTTTGTCCTGGTAAATACTGTATTTTGGAAGCTAGTGCTTCAGTGAAATCTGGACAGAGTTGTTGGATGGTAACAGAGGAAAGGGACTGACACACATGGGAGAGGGGTAAAAGAGTGCATTCAACAGTAATACAGCGAGTTGCAAAAAGGGAGAAATGTGAGCTTAAGGATGAAGGAAGTGAAAGACAGCGGATGGGAGGCCAGTGGAAAAAATACAGGAGGTATACAAGACAGTAAATGAGAGAAGAGAAACAGTAGGGTAGAAATTATGATGAAGAAATGCCAAAATCAAAGCAGAAGAATAATGAGGATGTTGGACTGTGTAGTTTTGACTCTTTCTTGGAATATGAACGTCTAGCTAACCTCCAGCAGAGCAGACAAGATTTGTGGCCAAATCATCCACAGCCCTCTTCTCTCATTCTCTCTGCTTGCTGTTCAAGAACTTAATTACAACGATAATTTGGCCTTGTTTGTTGTAGTCATTATTACATTCTGCAGGCAACAGTCAGCTAATGAAAACATAGACATCCAGATTAGAGATGTGATCTGGCTACTGCCTAAAAAACTGTCGAGGAAAACAAAAGTTAAGAAAAGAAAGAACTGTCAGACATTGTACCAAGGTCTGACAAGTATAATGAACACCAAAGCCTTCTCCATGCTCAGTGATGCCAGCAGACACGATTGAGAAAGAATTAGGCACAGAAAAAAATAATAAAGATGAGCCGGTACTTAATCTTGGTTGTTGACTGTGGCGTGTCATTTTAAGAGAATTAGACAGAGAGAGATAAATGATCTTCTTAATGCTTGCTTTGTCTCTAATTAACTGAAATTACAGACTTTCCTTCATTTAAACATCAACTAAAGACACTTCAAGATCTAGACAAGCTTAATTACAAAGAGTAGCAGCATATGCCAGAAATGTGTTGTCCCCTTAGTTTAAGCACTGCTTTAAATATAGTGTTATTTTTTGCTTTGATGTTGCTGATTTTGATACAGATGGGACATACAGAGTAAGAGCACAGAAAGCCTCTTCAGAAGCTGAGCAGAATATAAGGCAGATGGGTGAGTGTCACTAGGATTTGAAATTGGGTTATTGAATGGATATAAAATGGCAATATCTTCAAACTGAAATACTACTCAGCCAGCATTTTGTACTAATATTTTAATACATTTGACTGTATTCAAGTCAGGATTTTATGAAATACAGAGTGATAATTATAACCATGATCAACATTAATGATGGATAATCAATCATCACTGGAATCTAATCAAAATGTCACTTTGGAATCAAGTCTGGGTACATTAATGCTTTAGGTTTCAGCCTCCCAAAGAACATTAGGTCATTAGCATTCATTAATTATACAATAAATATGACATAAAACAATTACTATATCACATGACAGTCATGAGTTTCTACAAAGTCAGCATAGATCAGAAACATTGGCAAATTGACTCTGAGTCTTTTGAGTAGGGTTGGGTGAACTTTTTTTTTTTTAGCCCAATTGTGGTTACTAAGTTATGTGACAGCATCACGTTTTCTTTAACATTATTATCTTACCTTTAATATCACAATCCAAATCATATCCATAATGTGAATTACTCTTATGGAGTGTAAAGCCAAGTTTCCATGGGCGGGTATATGGAGAAAGGAGATGTGGGGTGCCAGATCCATGGAAGAGAGATGGCAGACTGATTTTGTAATTTGAAGATTTACTTTACTACATTTTAAACTAAATTAGCTCGTCACTCATGCTGATTAACAGGGCTTAGAGGCCGGACATGCTGCTCCACCAGAAACATCTTTAAATGCATCAGTAGAGTGCAGATTTTAGAGAGTACTTTTATAACATTTTAGTTCTGATGGTAAGTTAGTTAAAATCGCCTTAATATCGTCAATCCTCCCTTTAATCATCAATATATGATCTAATTGTCAATTGGCACAATCTTAGTCAAGACCAAACATTATTTCAACATTTGATGTTAAATGGATTTCAATAGTTGTTTGAATGGGAAACTAAATAGCCACAAAGTATGAAAAAGGTTTTGTCACCTTCATCAGTGCCTCTTTTCAGCAACCCTAAACTAGTTTTTTAACTAGTTTTAACTCCCACCATTGCAACTATTGAATCCCCTAACCAGACCAAACCATATCAACCCAAATAACTATAATCAACAGAAAAGTAACACTGCAAAAACAACCAACATGGAAGAAAAGATTTTAAGTGAGACAAAAGTACTGCTACAGTTGGAGACTGCATTAGTTGAAGTCCTGACTAGATAAATTGCAGACTTAGCTCATCCTGAAGCACTACTCAGTCTCTAGAACCCAGAGGAGGCATTCAAGTGAGCCGGGGTGCCCCCCCTCCATTTATTAAATGATTGTGCTGCAGTTACATAGCTGTATAAATGTCGGATGACATGTGGGCGAAACTCCATTTAAAGCTTGTCAGTGAGATTTATCAGGGTATTAAAAACTTTTAAATGTGCTGTTTTTTAGAGCTGTTGGGATATGTCATCCCCCTCCAGAGCTGTGTATCATAGCAGGAGAATGAACTGGGTTGTCTAGCAAATAAACACTGTATATTTACCCTCTGCACAGGACACTACTGATCCAATACAGTAAAGCATAAAATATAACAGCTTCTTGCCATTGTGCATTCAAATAGCAAGCAATGGATTGCTCATATTAGACTGTAATTATATGACAAAAGTATGAAGAAATATGAGTAGTCAACCTACTAAATTGGCTGTAGTACTGTCTCCGAACCACATTAGTGAAAAGTGATTAACATTGCAGTGATGCTGTGTTCCACGATGATGATAGCAGGACTTGGGACTGGCCTGACATTTAAACTATGCAGTCCTAATATTTCTTTTTCCTCAGACACTGGAATAACATATAACTTAAACAGGACAAAGAAGAAATGTCACTGATCTAACTTGCACGTATACACTCCACTAACCTAGAGACTCATGTGATACATATCTGGCAACGGTCCCCTTTGGTGACAAACACATGTCCTCAGTTGACGAAGCACAAATGGACCGGAACGAGGCCATCACTGACCCATACTTTCCAGGCGAACCACAGTCATATGTTCCACACGCTGCATGGCTAGTCGCCTGGCACGTAACATGAAATTATGACAGCAGTGTCATTTTTATGATCCTTGTTCTAGGAATTAGGGCTGATGCAACCGAGCCAACTGTGGGGTTTCTGTCATGGTGGCTGCCATGAGCATCATAAAAGCCCCCTTGGTGCCTACACTCGCACACACACTGTCTCTTCTCGTTTACTCACACACATAGCTACAGACTGTGGACCAGTGGATTTATGGTGTGTGAACAACACAGTTTTCTTTTTTTTATGAGGGGCTTAGACAAACAGTATTTGGAGCCAATTGATCGTTATGCTGTACATTATCCCATTTGCTGGAACTCATTTCTCTCTTTGCCAGTAACACTGGCTAGAATCTGGCAAAACTGGACAGTAGACCAAACATACAAAGTCTACAAAACAAAAGAGTTTCTACAAAAAAATAGGTGAAAATAGTTTTTGTCTATTTTTTGACTTTTTACAGTTTTGATTTTTGTCTGTAGTCCATATTTCCAATATATATATATTTTTTTTCCAAAAGATTTTCTTCATATCATTGTTATTCCCTTTTCTATACTGATGCAACCAGCACATAGTGTGCACATAAACTGAATGTTTATACACATCCATTCATGTGCACATAAAGACCATCACTTGTACGAACACACAGACACATACTCACACACACACAAGTAATGGAACGTTGGTCGATCACACATTGCTCTGCATGGCTGTAAAAGAGTCCCACGGCTGCATAAGGAGAAGGTGAAATGTCTTTGAAGTAGACTTATATTTTTTCACACAGACGAATTGGATAAAGTTTTATAAAACAAGAAAATGGGGATAAGAACTGTATAACTGAAATGAGAAATACTATAAAATGTACATTAATCTACGTTTGATGGTTTCAGTAAGTTCAATCTGCCACATGGGTAGGCATACAAAGGAGACCAAAATCTATGACTTTGTTTCAAAAAGTTTGTGAGGCAGGCCTGATTTAATAAAAATAATGTAACATAGACATCACCAGAGACTCTGTGTCTGTGTTTTTCTGTCTTTAGGCTAACAGTATACACCAAACAAAATTAAATTTAGCTTGTTAGCAAGAGTGGTCAAACCGCTCTTGAATAAACTGCTGAAAGCAAAGACCTTCGAATAGTTCACTTGCAGCAGTACTGCAAAGTTTCCTACTTTTTTTTTTTTTTTTTTTTTTACCATGATTGCTGCAGCTATTTATCTTGGGGCTTTCTCTTGTGTTCAACCTATTTTGGGTTTGAATGGTTGGCTGCATCTGTGTCTGACTTTTATTTCTGCAGTAAAATGATAGGATTAAATTAACTCTTACTCTTTATATAATATTGAATTTGTTCACTGTATTTCTTAAATTTATTTGCTGATGTAAATTTTAGTTAAGTCCTCTGTTAGGAAGGTAATTAATTCACAGTCTTGCTTTTGCTGTTTAACTTGTTTTTGTACTTCAGCTTGGTGTAAGCTCCACAGTGTGTCTTACTGTAATCATTGTTCTTCATCGGTTACAGCGTAATGTGTGGGAAGTAATCTCATTAATCTAAATTGAACAACAATTACAGTGAATAGATAAGACAGGTTTAACCAGAGAGTTTATAAACTATTAAAACAATAGATGAGAAGACATTGGCAAAACAAACAGCAAAACTGAAGAGGTGGAAATCATCATTTATGCTCACTCGATACATAATTGTGAAAGGGTATGTAGTTCATCAGGTCAGTAGCTTTCTTTTGCATAACAACATGCAGATTTAGGAACTACCCTTATTTGACATATGAGGAGAATATGGTGTGTCAATTGCAGTTGGTTACTCTACCACACTTTTCCATTTTCTCAGGGGCAATATTAAGTTATTTCAACTTTTGTCAGCCCCCTCTACCGTCCTGTTGCTTCCTGCACAGGAAATTTGCAGATCCGTTTAGTGAATGAAACTGCGTGGGAGACCACTCTCCTTCAGTGTGCCAGTTGTGCCCATTATGGCTTCAGTCGAAACAAGGAATGAGTCACACAAAGGACTCAAGAACAATGTATTTTTCATCATTTTTGTTTATTGGGGGAAGTGGGGGAGGCTGTGGGGTATATTTCAACACGTCCTGGCTGATCAGCCTGGGAGATACGACATACTGTTTAGAGCACAAAAGCACTGTTTCACCAGTGAGATTTTGCTTGGACTATACGGCTGACCTTACTCTCTACATTAGCAGGGTCCATCCATCCTTTTCAAAGAGTTATGCACACCACCAGTGGAGCAGACACCCTTACATTTGACTGACTTGACTAATCCAATTAACGTAGCAACGTTTGATCAAATAAAGGTCCAAGCCTGGGAGCTTAATTAAATACAAGGGGGGGATGCTTGTGTGTATGTGTTTTAATGTGCCAGTGCCTACACATCATGAGTGTATGTGCTTGCCTACAGTACGTGCCTGATAGTGTGTGTGTGTGTGTGTGTGTGTGTGTGTGTGTGCGTGTGTGTGTGTGTCTGAGTGTGTGTGTGTGTGTGTGTCTGAGTGTGTGTGCGTGTGACTGCAGATGCATGCCTGATTCAGTTTGTGTGTTTATGCTTGCATGGCTGTTTGGGTGTGTGTGTGTTTTTATAACTGGTTGCTAGGCAAGGGATGAGATAAAGCATTTAACTGAGACACAGGAGATTCCAACTTACTCTTCCGTTGAGCTGCTGAATACACAATAGGAGGGAGTTCAGTGAAGTTCACATAAACCACTTCTGACTGCGCACTCAATGCTACATGAATATGGATTTGTGTTAGTTTAGTTGATGTTTTTGAATTAATTATTCAGAAATCACCTTGCAGCCAAAACAAATAGGCAACAATGTTCCTGCACAAGGTAGGGGCATGAGCGCCTCAAAGAATTTGAACTACTGACTTGACATGAACAAAGATGGGGCATGAGCTCAGACTCAGTAATTTACACACATTTATTACACACATATATAAAAACAGAAGCTAAAAGTTTTGATACAATGCCTTCTATAGGGCTATGCCTCTGAATAAACCCATTCTGTTTGTATCTAATCTATCAACACAAATAATGATTCTAAAGCAGCAAAACACATGACAAATAATCATAAGTAAGGAAATCTAAAGTAATTTGTTGAAAATCTATAGAACACCATGGAAATTTTTTTGGCTAAATAATGAAACCTGAAGCAAAAACTTCCCAGCACACTGGGAGGACTGTCTGGGGGATAGTGAACTCAAGCTCAAGAGCAGCATCAACAAAAAATTGCAGTCAAGTCAAGGCTGAAAACTGGGCTTTTGAGGAGTACACAGCCATTTACTACCTTTCTACCGAAATAAAACATCTCCACAAATCTCTGATTTTGTCTTCATTGAAGAGGATGACTTTTGAAGATGTTCCTCAGACACTCTTTGAAATCCTTGAAGTCTTGGCTGCTGCATTTTGACAGCAAAAGAGAGAATGGGTGCTTTGATTCCTTTCTGTGTCACCAGAGATGCATAACTGGCATCCTCGTGGACTGAAGCAGCCAGTCCTGGATGGCCGTTGGTTTCAGGGGACCCCCTGTAAGGATGCTGGCTCCTCTGCCTCTGTGACACAGGCAGATGGTGATTGTAGTTGCAGATTTTCAGCCTTTTGTGCTGGAGAAGCTCTGTATCTGCCTCTTTAAAGTCAGTTGAATGGGACCAGTGCCACTGGCTCGCCACTCTTGCTGCAGTCATAGCACAAAAGGAGAAACATATGTTCATTTACCCATCAGCAGGTGGGCACACACTATTCTGGATAAGGTCTGTTAACACTGACTTTTTACTGGTGTTGTCGCATCAGCTGATGCTTCACTCCCATACCTCATTGGTCCAGGATGTTTGAGAAACAAAATTTCTGCTTGAAATTAACTTGTGTTGTCCGACCATGTCTAAAGGAAAAAGTATTTATAGGTGTTCCAAACAGCCACATTTGAAGGCGGGATGAAAAGTAAGGGAGGGGTGAGACAGGATAATTGTTCAAATATGAGGATAATTGTATTTGACACTCATAGGTATTGCACTGTTGGATCTACTTGTGCATATGCTTCAGAGAGAAATTCAAATTCCAAATGTGGTTTTTATCAGTTACAGCCCTCCTAATGCTGACGTTGTAAAGGGAGTTTCAGATTCTTTCAGCACTTTGGATGAAACATACTGACATGTTAAATTAGAGGAAACTCATCCATATCTACCATAAGGTCAATGACCCACATGATTGGGGTGCGTTTGCTAATGTCGGTGTCTGGTTATCTTTTAAAATGAGGGAGCAAATTGTAAAGTAAAGTAATTGGAAGAGGTCTAGGTGTCCTCTCTCCAAACTAAATAAATAAATGTCCTACATTTCTACACCACCCAACCTCTTGGATTAAGTTTAGAAACAGCCACCTGCGCTAGTCTAGATAAATTAGACTAATGGGACTATGAAAAACAAGAATGCATCAAGAACAGTTTATAATTGCAGGCATCGGGACAGGAAATGATTATTAGAAGAATGGCTATTTCATATTTGAAATTATATTTATAAAAACGTGACATAAAATGGCAGTGGATTGTAGTCAACTAGGTCATCTTCAAGGTCAAACAACAAGTATAAATGATTGAATTCAATGTAATAGCCTTACCACACATTTCAACACAATTCAATTTGGATAATTAAACTTTGTTAAGCCTGAGGGTTGCTATTCTTAATACTCAAAAGGCCATCCTTAATGTCTAACAATAGCAACAAAGTACAAACAATTTGGATGAATTAAATTTTTATTCTGAATAGTACCACCAGCTGGTGTAGTTGTAATGTTATACAGGAATTAATAACCATAACTTCAAAAGCAGATCATTTTAACCTACATTATCTCAAATCAATGACTATTTTAATGCACAACTCAGACAGTGACTTTTTGCTCACGGTTTTAGTCAAGGACTAGACCTTACTGTGAAACCCCCTGTTAGAGTAAACTAAGCGCCCTTCATTTACCCTGTATGAGAGAATGAGAGAATAATCATAGCAATGCTCAATTTATTTTCATATCAGTGGATACAACAAGATGCAGGAATTACAAAAACAAACAAGAACAAGAATATTATTAATTATTTATTATTTATGACCAGAAACATCATCAATGAGACAACTTTCACCACAACAGCTTCTGCATTAATATACACACCATGGCAACAATCACACAATGTGTGAAAGTATGAACAATTCAATTCATATACCATCTATAAACAAGGTTACATGTTTGTATCATAAATATTTGTTTGAATATTTGTTCAGCACAAACACATTCACCACTTCAGTGAGAAGCATGCAGGGATGCAACATTATTTCCTTCCAATTTATTACTTGATCTCTCCAAACACATTTGGCACTTCACATTCTTGGCAGCAAATTGTTGAGCAACAGAATTATGGTCCAAATGGTCAGTTTCGTACTCTTGAGTATGCAGGACAAGTAGACTCAGTCTTGTTTGTCACGTTGTGCTTCTCAGATATGTCTTCAGCCTCCTAAGTACTGAGAAGCCCCTCTCAGCTGAGGCTGATGAGCTTGGCAAGACCGACAGTATTTTCAGCAGTGTCCTGACCTCGCTCTAAAGCCTGCCAGCATCCCCTAAGATTTTTTATTTTAGCAATTGCTGTTTTCACTACCTCAGTATTGCTTGTTTTTTTCGGTCAATATTAATCAGAGTGGGCAACATGCTCAGTTGAAGTTTCAGCTGTTGTAGGTCACAGTTACCTGCATAGTGTTTGAGCACAACCTCTAGGTCCTCATTGCAATTTTCTTTATGAATTGTTCTGACAATTAGATTCTCCAGATTGGCACATTTACTGTGGTGCCCAAATGATCAAATCTATCTTCAAACCTCTTCACCATCATTGAAATCATTTGGTTCCAATGCTTGGATCTTTGGAGCTGTTTGCATTCATCACAATCTTTATCTTCATCTGCTCTTCTTGGTGCCTATCATGCTGGAGGCATAAAGAGAACTGGATAAAAAGAACAAAAAGAGAACAGCATTAGAGACGGGACCCTGTTCCTATGAAAATTCCTCAGTGGCACATGAAACCAAAAAAGCCATTTCCCGCTACCCACTACCCAGATGAATGCATACTGTAATACGCCCAAGTCATTTTGCGGGGGTTGTAATGCCCAAATAATTGTACTCACTGTTTTACAGCTGCTCCTTTTCCTAAGATTGCGTGTGGATAACAATGCTTTTTGGTCCAAGGTGGACCTGGAAGTTGTAATTCCACCATTTAGTAGCTATGTCAAATTGGCTTCAAAGCCCAGTGCACTTCCTGGGGCCTGGGGTGGCCTGGCAAAGTTAACTAACATTGACTCGCAAATCAGTATAGCATTCCTGTGACAGTACAATCCCCCTTTTATCTTATTTAAAATGTGTCTGTAATCAGTGGGCCAAGCAGGTTCATTCAACATACACTAGTCTATCTTTCCCTATGTTCTATTTTCAATCACTGATTGCAGTTAATGTAAATTACATATTTCTCACATTTGAAAACAGTCAGACTTCTGTGTGGATTGATTGTTGATCGCAAATGACAAGTTCAGCTGAACCAACACAAAGGGTTGTTCAGAAATGTGACTTTTTTTTCTATTTCTTGTTTTTGTCATTTGCTGAACATATTAAATGTTTATTGATATAGGCTGCTTAAATATAATCACTTGATTGTGGTGACTGTATGATTATACAATATGTTTATTTTTAAAAAGTGAGGCAGCAAAACCATCACTTTGTTCCCTATTATTGAATATTCTTATACTTGCTAATGACAGGGCCATCTGCTTTTTTGTGTGCAGGAAATACTCCTCTACAAAATACGCCTCTACACAATTTTCTCCTTTGACCTGTTGTATGGACATAAACCTAGGGGTGTGTTCGATCTACTCGCAGCTTGCTTGGAGGGTTGTCCAAACACCAATAAAAATGAAATTCAGTACATTCTGACCATGCGCACAAAGCTCCATGCACCAGGTCAAATTGCACAGGACTATTGGCTCCAGGCAAAGCAACATCAACAGTGTCCGTGTAACAGAGATGGTCGTGAAGACAGTTTTTTCACCAGGAGATAAAGTGCTTGTATTTCCCCCTGTATTTTCAGCTCCAAATAACCTAGCAGGTGTCAGGGGCCATTTATGGTCAGGTGACAAATAAAGGATGTTGTTTATGAGATACGCCTGGGCAAGATCAGTCTCCTTAAAGTTACAATGAAGCAATGTAATACCTGTCTCTCTGTTGAAAATGGAGAATGAAAAAGATCATTTCAGACTGATGACTGACAGTTACAAAACCATCCAAGCCTGACTGTGCCCTTTGTGATGACCATTTCTCAAAAGGCCAGAGAGTACATACCACTACTGCACAGACACACCCTCAGGGATAGTGATGCCCCCCCCCTCCCTCCCACCCCCCACTGCTTGTCAGAACAAAAGTAATGAAAATGGTGATTTATAGATTTGTTCATGTGCTAGGACTCGGCAAGAAAGCATAACGAATAAGAAATATTTTCCATTTTCTGTGAATTGTACCAATGATTTCCAAGATATCAAGATTTCTATTAGTTTATTTTGGCATTGGTAGCCACTACGCTTCAACAACTCATGGACATGTTGCTGCACCCATGTGGCTCATACAGTAAGATACTACCTTCTCAGATAACCAGCAGTATATAGCACTTTTTAAATATACTTGAAAAAACATAGGCAGTATTGGCACCAAATGAGTGGCCAGACCATTTGTTGTATTCTATCATTCGTGTTGTTTAACCTGTTAAGTAATTCAAATTGTATTTCCTCTTCAAATGCCAGAATGGATGAATATCTCCAAGGGTGTGCAAGGAATATTTACAGTCATCTGGGGCACAGGCTAGATGCTGCAATATGCCTGTTCAGTACTGACTTACAGCATTTATAAAAGAATAGCTACAATGGCTTTTATAGTAGCTGTGCAGCAAGTATGCACAGTAGGCAGATTCTGTGTTTGCTTTTGCATGAAGGAGCAATTTGTTATCCGGTGTAACTAAGTAGTAAAGTAATGCCTCTGGTGCTGTCAAGATTCAGAGTTACATTATGTCCCAGTTGGTGCCCCTCACATTAAACACAAAAACACAGTTTGACTCAAGTAATCCACTAAATGGCTCGTTACACTGGCCCACTAGTATGTGCTATCATCTTGCCATCTTTGCTCAATGGTGGATTGTGTTTGCACTTTACTTTTAACCTCACTTTTATATTGTGTTTACGATGTTGTTCATATTATTTTAATCTACATAATTAACAGCTGATGAGTTTGTCTTTCCCATGGTTTCACGTGTGTCGGTGTGTGTAGCATTTATATGTACCTACCAGTTATTCAATAATGTTGATTATAAGAGGGAAGAGAAACAAGAGAAATAGAGAATGACAAAGGAGATGTTCTCCTGAGAGATGGGATGTTGGCTGCATCATTATCTGCCCCTCTGCCTCTCTGTGATCTTGTTCTTCCCTTGCTCCTGTCTCCTCTCATCCTCTGCCCTCATTGCTACCCTCCACTGGGCACTCTCCTCTCCTCTTCTCTCCTTTCCTCTCCTCACTTCTCCTCTCCTCTACTCTCCTCTTCCTTTCCTCCCTCTAGGACTTTCTTCCTCTCCCCAGGTGACAGAGTGATGGATTAAGCCCAAATAAACTCGTTCATCTTTCAATTAGAGCCAGTGTTGAGGAGGTGCCAGCCATTATGAAGCTGTCTGGAAGACTGGGAGTGAGGGAGTGATGGAGAGAAGAAAAAGAAGAAGAAGAAGAAAAAGAAAAGGTGAGATTGAGTTATGGCATTAGTGTGAAAGACAGATAGAAAGATGTTTGTGAAAGACGGAGTGAGAGAAGAGGTGAGTAAGGAAAGTAGGAGAGAGTATTGTATGGGTGGAAGAAACTTAATGGTGGAAAGAGAAGGTCCAACTATTAAAACATCACTCCTGCGCTGCCATCAGAAAAGCACTACCATGCCTGGTCGACCACCCACGGTCTAGCTCCCCACGTCATCGCCAGCCCAGCTTGCACTTTTACGCAACATTGCCTTTCACTGATTTGATTTTTCTCTCCTTCATTGTTGTTACTGTTTCTTATGAGTCTGATGAATTTATTCTGAGCGGCTTAGTCATAGCATGAGAAGGCTGTGGAGTGTGTGTGTGTGTGTGTGTCTTAATGTGAAAAGGCCCGTGCATATATATGTATATGTGGGTGTTAAGATATTTCTCTGCAAATTAATGTGTACATAGTCTCATATATTAAAATGTGAATACTATGTAATATGTATGTGAAAGGGAGAAGATGTGGGGTTTGAGGAGGCTGTTATGACTATGCCTTTATTCTCTCACAGAAACCAGCACAGAATTGTTGGCATATTTTCATTTTTTTTCCCCGTTTTATTCCTTCTTCTTCAAGGGAATATTATGTACTGTAGGCACACAGGGACGAGTTCTAATGAATTTGAATGAGCGTCTCAATTTATTTTCCATGTTTTATTTATTTTTTCAGGGTTTGGGGAGTAAATTGAATCGACGGCGGTGATGCGTGCGCTAGTCAGGAGCAATATAGGGACCTGCTGTTCTGATTAAGTTCCTGTTATGGAGCCGTTCATTATTGATTTCATTTCTCCTCACTTCTCCTCCCTCTCACATTCGCATTCGTTCCATATCTTTCTTCTCAGCAGGTCTCTCCCTCTATCTCTGTGCCTCTTACTTTTTTTTCCCTGTTCTTCACTGTCAGTTCTCATTTAAAAGCAGCAAGTTGTTATTTATAAAACTCCTCAGTTTTATTTTAAACATAATACAGAATTATTCTTGGCTTGTAATTTCACCCCAGTGTGTTTTTTTGGGGGGAGCTTATTTTTATTTATTTTTTTTGTCATGGCGGTTGCAAAGAAATACTGCAACATTATAATGCGAGGGCTTGCTTTGGTGTGATCGGAGTAAAGTCCTGAATCATGTTGTTCAGCTGTTTAACTCATCCTGATAAGTGGGCTTGACAACATTCATGATTTATTTATCAACCAGTTAGATACAGAGCTCAAGTGTTGAGCTGAGTATTATTTGGTAAAACACAAGATCAATTTTCTCTCTGTGCTGTTAGGAGGGTTGTGCTAGTAGGAAGATTACTGGCATATGTCTTGAAACAGGAACCCACTGTCAAAAAAAAGCAAAAGATTCATATATTAGATTAAGAACCTTTCAGCTTAGATGTTGTTCTTGCACTTGCAGAGTATCTGTTGTGTTAATATGTTAGAACAGAATTTTTCTACTACAATCACACATTCTTTATAGAGTCAAATGTGTTATGCAGACTACTCTTGTCAGACTTGTACTCAGTCAGTTTTCACTGTATTAAGTGGCACTCATTTACATTTTTGAAGTTCAGCCCACTGTTCACCCTACTGAAGCCTACAAGTACTGTCAATCCTCAAAGCTCAGGCCTATTATTGATATCAACTATGTAGCTATACTATCTTTGCAGGCTTCTGCCACTATCAATATGTGGTTGTTACACGTTCTGTCCACTAGAGGGCTTTCCAAAATTACCAATAAAAAGGCTTTTTTGCTAGTTGTAATTTATCTTAGCCACAAACTTAATCACGTTAACTAAAATATAAATGAATACACATCAGCATGCGCTTGTTGACATCAATATGTTATTTGATATTTGGGTTGGGATGTACTGCAGGCCTAAATTATAGCTTGAATAGGAGCTCTGTGTCCAAACGCCATACTGCAGGCTGTAGCACTGATCACCGAGATTTGTTCTGTTGACAGAAATACAAAAACATAACACACATGACTTCTTAAATGTACAAGATTGATGATCTCCATGGATGCATCGATTACTGCCATTTCTGATATTGTAACGTTAGAGGTTAATGTTTGCACCTTGAACGTAAGATTATGATTTAGTCAAAGTCAGAAAACTTTATTGTTCATCAGATGTGAAAAAAAAGCATTTTGTTTTCACTTGCAGGTAGGCCCAGGTGAGAAGGGCGAGATTTGCTAATGTTAGCCAAGACAATTATAATAAAAATAGGAATCAAATAGTAGTTTTTGCACTTGGTTAATATCACTATTTCTACAATTGGAATTATTTTCCACTGTTAGATTATCCAAAGTATCAGGCTTAAGCTTTTATTTTTTAAATGACTGTTATTAATATTAATTGATAGCCAGTAAGTCCATCATTTCTTTAAAAACTTCAACATTGGTGAAATCTACTCTACTACTCAAAAGTATTATCTGAGAAACTTTACCCATGTCCTATTTAAACCAAACAAAATGCACCTACAGGGGCAATAACCAGCAGTTTCTGACCTTGAAACTCACTATGCTGTATTTTGATGACCAGCACAGGGCATGTTGTACACAGGTTAGAGGTTCATTCAAATGAACAGTGCAAAGACAGCTGTTGTATTTTGGTTGAGATGTGTTCTACGACGTTGAGCTGCAAACAGACGTCTCAGACGCCAAGCTGCGATAACAGAACAATGGTTGACATTTAAATAAGTTATTTCAATTAAATACTCTCCAACCCAAATGGGCCTAGAAAACAATATATGATATGGTTAAAAGAGAAAAGTCAGTTAATCATTCTGTATTGATCTATAAATGAATATAGATGATTCTTAGAGTATCTGCTTCCACAGCTGTTTTATATTGTATCAAATTCCTCTCCTTCAGTTCATTAAATCCCTGCATCATCTGAAGCCAGCAGGAAAGATATTTTGATAAATCTGCAGCCTTTCATCCAATTCCTTTCTCGTGGGATTATGCACTTTATGTATGCTAATGTGTAAGCATGTACACCAAACAGAACTACTATTGGTCCAATGAGAGATGATTTTGGTCACACATTGGCCAAATCCATCCATCCATTTTCTGCCGTTTATCTGACATTGGCCAAATCCACCCCTAAATAGTATGCATCTCTCCATGATGACGATGATCTATGCAACATCATATATTTACACCTAGCACGACATCCCGATATCCTACAGCAAGACTTAACCCAAGATTGCACACCTATTCGAGAATTTACGGTAGTTTACAAAAACAAAATCACTGTTCTTTTAATGCAACAATAGCTTTGGTTTAAAGTCCCTGGCTCTGTAATGGCAGACCTCTTAAGATGTTAAAGTTCAAACAAATATTTTGTAAATCCATTGAATCTGCCATGTCCATTTCTTAATCTGATAATAGGTCACAGGTGAGGGTGATAGTTCTCTCAGTTTCTGATGGGGTTTTCAAGAAAGTAAGTAAGCTCTCCGACAGAACTGCATTCTCTTTAAGGAGCCTGTAGTTAAGTCTCTTCAGTGGAGGATTATAAAGAGCAGCTTCAGTAAAGTAAGAGGCCTGCAGCTGTACTGAGACTGGGCTACGATTAGGAAGCAAATTGAAGTCCTCTGTCTGCTGGCGTTATTATGACTAACTTCCTATAACCCGACCTCTCCATGAGTCAAGAGCCACCTCACAGAGAAAGGAATGCAGCGACAGGTTCTGTGGAAAAAAACGAAAAGGGAAACCTGTTGTTTTAATGAATGTCTGGCCTTTTTTCGACTGGCTTTCTGCTTAGCTTACTGGCAGTGTGGGTGGCAGAATGGATCACAGACAGCCCGGCTATAGCATGTTGCCATTTTTTTCCTGGCTGATGTTCTCACTAGCCTGTTCTCCTTGTTGACTAGTAAAGGGTTGCTGCTTGGCTTTTTGGCAGGTTGTATGGCTTAAATGTGTGGATGGAGAATAGAAACTTGGCCAGGTCAAGGTAAAAATAATAGTCCTCAGCACAATAAAACACTCACATTTCACATCATTTCAGCATCTTATATATCAGCCTGATATATTTATTCATAGTTTATTATATGTAGACATTTTTAAGCAAATATTAAAAGTAAGGTTTCACATTTGTTTTTGTCTGGCAGCGTCTGTCTGTCTTATAAAGAAACAACCCTGTCAAAATTCTGGCCATCGTAACCCAAACCGTGATAGAGTGAGAGCGGCTCGCCGAAACATCTGTGGTCTTGGCTGAGAATGAATGACTACAGATAGACTGGGATTAAGGCTCCTGAATGTAAGTTCTGGGGTGGGGTGACGCAGAGAGTTGGCTGGGGCGTGGGGTAGTGATTTGGGAACATGGGATGGGGTGAGGCAGGGGTGAGGGTGTGGGGGTTTGGAAATTTACTGAGGAGGCTAGGAATTTAGGAGGAATTGAGTCGAGAGTTCGGGATTGGGTGAGTGGAGGACTTAGGGATTTGAGGGTGAGAGGGGATGGGTATGGGAAGGGTGTGGTCAGGGGCTGGGAAACTGGGGTTAAGATTGGGACAAGTGAGTGTTGTTAAAACTACAACAGAATGCACTGCTTTAAAAAACGACAAGAAAAGAAAAGAACACATGAAAAAGTCTTGTAACTGCAGTGGTTATTTCTGGCTCCGGCAATACAGTAAATGGACTTTAAAAAACCAATACAATGAATTACTTTAATGCTAAATCAATATTTTTATAGTGTGGGCTTTGGTGTAAGGGAGGCTATGAATTAGGTGGGGAGGTCGGCTAAGGAATAAGACTCACATCTCTGTGATGTGGCGACTGAAGCGAGGCTTGACTCTGACGATGGTTTAGGGTCTACGAATTTAGGTTTTGTGGAAGCAGGGTTTTTTTTTTCCCCCTTTTGAGACCACATTGGGAGGCTGGTGCAGAGAATATCAGCTTTAGTTGAGGCTGGACTGAATAGATAGATGGATTACAGATAAGTTGGAATACAAAAGAAATTTGGGCTGGAACACGTGAGAGCGGACTTGGCTTTCCGGCTGGGAAGCTGGTCTGGGGGGTTAGGGGAAAGTTGGGGATGAGGGTCATTTGATGCTATTTTGGCTGTTCCCGGATTCAGTCAGGGCTAGATGTGTAGGAGGTGTCCCCCCCCACCCCCTCTCTCTCTCTCCCTCTCTCTCACACTTTCTCTCTGACACACACACACACACACACACACACACACACATTGAAATGCACAAACTCCTTTCATGCTAAGCCAGTTATGCGTCCAACTCTGGGGAGACTTTTGGGAAGATATTATGGACGATACATGCATGATGACTCAGCCACAGGAATCCCAGAAAACCCACAGTTGCTGGCTTGACTTGATAGAAAGAGAGAGTGAGAGAGAGAGAGAGAGAGAGAGAGAGAGAGTGGCAGTGAGACAAGGGGAGTCAGAGAAAGTGTGCATATGACAGAGAGACGGGAAACAAATATGAAAACCAAGGATAAGTAAAGGAGAAAGGGAGTCATGGGAATGTGTCATTGAAAGTAGTAATGGTAACACAAAAAAAAAAGAAACTACTCACTCTGGTGGAACAAAAATATAAAAAATAACAGTTGTTTTGAAGTAAAGGATACATGCCAAATGAAACATTAGCATCAATGGATATTTAATTTCCAATTATGACAAACTGATAATTGTCCAAATTCCACAAATGCAGCAGCTGAGAATTGTCCCTGCCTGAGTTTTGAGATGTGAGACATTTATTTCATAAGTGCGTCTGGTCTTATGATTTTCAAGTCTCTAGATTTGTTCATTACTTCATAAACTTGTAATAATATCTTCTGGCTCACTGGAATGATTGTTTAATGGAACAAAATAGGAGGAGATTGCAGAGCTTCCAGCGCACACTGCTTTCAAAGTGAGGAGTTGGTTGCAGTGGCTAGTGATACAATAAGCAGTATCAAGGTGTGAGAGGAAATAGCATTACTTTGCAATTGAATACCAATGGATTATGGGTAGCCCTAACCCTAACCCTGACCTTAACCCTATATAGCACATTTTAATTCATTGAAAAAATAATTGGTGTGCGGCGACATTTCAGATTCAGAGGCTTGATGTGTGAGGCTGTGTTCAAACCAAATCGTAGAGAAGTGCTGCAGAGCTGAGCGGAAGTGTGTGGGGGTGTGTGGATGTTTTTATTTGTGCTGTTGAATGTAACCGCTGTGAAACAATCAGAAAATGACGTTTTATTGATCTGATTTACCGGCTTTCTCGCTGCCAGAACTCCCTCTCTTCATTCACTCACTATCTCGCTTGACCACAGTTGCTAACACCACAGCGTCAGCTCCCCATCCCTTAAGAGCAGAGGAGAGTAGCACGACCATAAATGACAGCAAAACGTAGCATAAATTCACACACTGAGCTGAAATTAAACGAACGCACATACATTTGGTAAATAACATAAGTAAAGACAGTCTCTAATGGTACTGTCTTTGCTGTCATTTATAGTCGCTGTCTCGCTGCTTGTCTCCTCTTCCTCAGTGAAGGCAGGGCAGCAGCAGAGAGACAGGCAGCGGTGGAGAGTTGAGGACATCTAAACTCGTGATGAAGAAAAGCTAACATTGAAGTGAATGGGAAAATGTGTCCAAACTTTTGACTGATACTGTATGTGGTCTTATCAGCAGTCCTTCTTATGGGTAATATAGTTTTTATTTTGTCTGAATAACTAAGATTGAATATATTTAAATTAGCTGATTTATTGAGGTTTAAGCATACAGTTCCCACTTTTCTTTGTTGTCTGCTGAATTGTTTGAGGCATTAGTACAATATACTGTATCTCAGGCGGGTAGACACAATAGGAAGGAAGTAAAGGGTAATGGGAGAGGAAGTGAGGTTCCAGGTTTAAAGCGTAGTATTGCCAGTTGCATGACCCACATACGGTATTTACAATTGGCTCTGTGAAGATTTTTTCTTTTGTTCCTCTTATCCATCCTGGAGCTCCAAGCAAGCATACTACAAATAATCTATTTTGGGTTTGTGAAGTTTCATTTTTCTTTTGTCCTATTTTCTAAATATCACGGCTGCACAAGCTAGAAAGGAATGTAGACTGGGACTCAAATCATGAGTAAGCACTTACTGTAAATGAGGGTAATAAAATTGTAACATTGAATAGAAAGGTGCAGATTTAATTTAATTGAAAGCAGAAATCCTTCTTGAATTGGAAACACTGCATATGAATCATAGTGGAAAGCCAGGATTATGAAACACATGGAAAAAGCCAAAACATCTGTAAAGTAGTGATACAACAATGCATTTCACATCAACCAAGAATGATATTACACTAATGCCATCACCAGTGACATACAAAGTGAGACATATTGAGCTGTGTAGTATGATTCACACTCACTCTTGCGCCAGTGTGACAACTGGAGGCAAGCAGAGGAGTCGAAAAGTGCTGACTCACCCTTCAGCTCCTGGTATCATGTACCTTCCAAACTTTCGCAGTGTTGCAGTGACCTTGAGCAGCGCAGAGCGGAATGAGTGACTGAGGAAAACGAGGAGCACGAGAGAGAGAGAGAGAGAACCCTCCAGCCTGCTTCTCGACAGATAATCTGTCAACCCCCCACTGGTCCCCAGACTCAAGGTACATGCGGCACACACACACACCTGCTACGTAGAGAACATACACACACACCTCTCACCAGCCGCCTACTCCTGCAGCACAGCTGAGTGTCTGACAGAGAGGTAGTTGGTGGAGAACACGCGTACCTCCCTCCTCTCCTCGTCTTTTTCAACTCCATCCATCACACCCAACACACTGCTTTCTTTCTCTGTCTTTCACTTCCTGCCTTCTCTCTCATATATTATCTTTCATCTCTTTCATAACCTTCCTCAATTTCTTGCTGTGTGTCCATCATGCTCCCTCCCACACACGTTTTTTCCCCACACACGTTTTTTCTCATTCCCTCCCCCCCTTCCAATTTACCATATCTTTTATTTGTCTTTGCCTGAACCTGAAAAGAAGGGAAAATAAGCTTAATCAATAAAAAATGGACATTGTGGTGAACACACACTGGTCTGTAATCTAAGTGCAAGCTTGAACACTCTTGATTATATTAGTCCTGTGAAGTGCTGTAACAAACATGTGAAACAAGACTCGCCATGAATGGCTGTAGTTAGCAAATCAGAAATTGCAAACTATTGATTAGATTATCACTGTTCATCAGTGTGTGTGTCCCTCTCTTGCTCTTTGTGACACACACACACACACAGCAGTTTTAGTCCAGCGAATAAGTGAGGGAAGTGGTATCAAGGTCTAGTCTCAGTTTTGCCAAGTGGTTGCCTCGGAGGTCTCCTGCAGACACACACACACACACACACACACACACACACACACACTACATTCATGTTCCCTGTGTCACCACATACACAAACAGAGAGTCATAAAACTTCAACTGCCACATGTGATTGAATTAGTTACAGGGTCTTGCTCTGTTAGAAATGTGCTGGTAAATTTCAGTGGAAGTCATCATGTGCAAGCTTTTTCATTTTAGGAAACAGATACAGCAGTTAACTTGTGTGTCTTTTTTTTCCTGAGTGGGAAGAGTGCAGAATGAGTCAGTGGGCTGACATTAACCGGCAATCGTGCAAAGTGCACAGATGCATTGCAAAGACTCAAGATGACTCATTCTTGACATCTGAGATGATAATTGCACTTACTGAGTCAATTATCACATTTGGATTTGAATTATTTTTTTGAGGAAATTGTAACAGACCAAGCTGAAGTGAACAGGCATGTTGAGGGTATACAGTGGTAGTAAATGTATGAGAGAGATGGATTTAGAATACAGAGTGTTGATGCCTCCTCCACCACGTGCAACCATTTAGACCATTACTGGTCGTATTGTTTTTTCTCAACATCTTTACTGCTCTCTCGTCCATCTTTCTGCCAACTTAATTTCCCTGTGATGTGGCAGTAAGATTTATCGATGTGTTCCCCCACTGAGCTGCCACAGGAGGTGGGGCAGCACAGATGTGATGAAGCACCGTCCAGAATCCAAGAACTACGGTCGAGTTCTTAATCTGTGCCAAGAGCCACCTGAATGTGGGTGTAGTGATGCGGTGGGGGTTGGTGAAACTTCTAGAGGTGCTGTGAACTAAATTCAATTTAACATCTGTGGTGAGAAATGTCCAGTTGGTGATGCTAATCTTCTAGATTAAAAAGGCTGGTGGGGGATTAGGGGTTGAATCTCTCTTCTGAGTTAAGGGTAAGGGGTGGTCATGTTAAAAGTTAAGGGAATAGTTCACCAACAAATAGCAATTTTGCCATTATGACTAATCAAAGAAAAACAACACAAAGAATGAGCTTGTATTTCATTCTCCTCCAGAAAGCTGAAGTAGCTGAAGTCTTTTGAGTTCCCAAAATAGTCATAAATCACTTCAAAGAGGTAGTGCAGCTCCAAATATGAATAAAAGGTGAATTTTAAAACTTGTCCAAATGACATGTCACTGTACAAACTGCCACAAAAAGCTGTCCTTAAAAATAGACTCCTGAGCTTCGATGAGCTTCAATTAGGGCATTCCATAATTTAACATTAACTTTGAGTATAATATTTTAATGTATTATATCATCATGTTGGGCCCTTATTAGGGCTCAGAAGCCATCACTGCCTGATTCGTGTATGGCTGAAACTGCATCATTATCAAATCTGCATAGTCCTTCAACCGTCTAAACAAAAACAATAATGTTTCTCACTTTCCAGTTCAGAAATATTTGTTCAACTGCCAAAATCCTGAGTCATTATCGTAGATTTGATTGTATCCACTCGACCTCCTAATAGATACACCACTGGACAGAGTGGGACCTTTATATTTAATATAGATCATGGCATTTCTTTGACACAAAGCCATTATTTTGACTTCATGACAGTACTGCATATAGCAGACGATGTATGAGTCAATTACTCTCACTACAACTGTATCAACAAAGATTAATGTGCATCATTCTTTTCAATTTCAGTGGAGTTACATCTGTTCTATAAAAGATTGTTATACCTTGCACAAGACACAAGTATTATATAACTGTAAGTAGCTTGAATGGTTTCCAGTGTTCTGCAGACAGATGTATGCCCAGATCGTTTTCCCATAGTGATTTAATATTCTTCATGCCAGTAATAGAGTGGTGTGTGTGTGTGTGCGTGCACACATGCATGCGTTTACGCATGTAAGTGCCTTGACCAGAAATGGAATCTTTCATTTTACAGTGTATATCCCCATCGGAGCCAAGTGAACATCTCTATACAACACCTGCTTAAGTGAAATGTTTAATCTGTGGCTACTGACAGAAACCTGGATTGTTGAGCCAAAAGGTTCATTTCAATTCAATGAGTGTTAACGTTCTTGACAAATATCCTGGAGGTAAATGTACAAGACAAGTGAATGTGATGTACTAAAGCTCTAAGATCCACACTTTACAAACTTGATTTAGCTCCACTTCAAGCCCAAAAACCACTGACATAGACTGAATACAACCTTGAAACAGTTATTCTTTTTTTTATTTTACTCAGAGTAGTGATTTATTTATTTTCTTCTATCAATATAGAAACTAGTAATGTAAGAAATGTTTATACCAAGGCAATACAAGTCTGCACATTAAACCAAAAAAGCTCTGTTGTGCACGGCGTTCCTTGTCTTTGAAAGTCTTTGGACAAGTCTGCACATAAAAAGAACTTCTGAATTCATCATATATCTGACAAAACAAAAGCCATAGCTGTTGCTTAATGAAGCATTTCATTTCCATCATCATGCTACAACCCCAAAGGATTTCAATGTATCTTTGCACTTGATGTATGTGAAGTGCAGCAGTGCACTATAGTTACATAATTTTAGATTGAAGGCTCTGAGGCAGCGCCTCAGTGTGCAGAATGGGCTGGTAATGAGCGTCACAATTTTCTTCTGCACAGAAATAACTGATGTGACCGTGTATGTATGCATGTGAGTGTGTGTGTGTGTGTGTGTGTTCGTTCTGTGTGTGGAACAAAGATAATTGAATGTAAGTGGTGCCTATCAACTGTGGTCGTATTTCTCTGTGGTATTGAAACCTACGGAGATTTGAAAACTCATTTAGCCATGCCACTTCAAAGAAAAGAAAATATTACGTAAAAACTATGCTGAAAGTGTGGGCACACTCCTCCTCCTTGCTCCCTCTCTGCTGGTGCAGTGTAAAGTGCACAAAAGACCTGCGGTGTGGAAAATGAGTTATGCTGTGTTCTCACTGCATTTTCACTATGCTGTGTTTGTGTATGTATTCATAAACGATACTGCAAGTTAATGCATTTATGTGTTTGGGTGTGTGTGTGTGTGTGTGTGTCAGTGTGCGTCTGTGCACATCTTTGTCTGGACTAAGTGCATGTTTGTATTCATGCTAATTAGTACGTCCATTGAAAAAACAGGAAGCTGTTCCCAGTCTGCAAAGATGAAAGACATTCGTGCTGTGTCCAGTATTTCCTCCCTGGTGTGTTACACTGCAGCTCTACAGGATTACACAATGAGATCTCTGACAAAGAAAGACAGAAACAGAGCAAAAGAATGGCTGCTACAGAGTTTCAAAAGCTCCGTTTCACAACAACATCAGAGTGAAAGTTTTTCTGAGATAATTGCAGCCAGGCCAGAAAGGTTTTCCAGTGCAGATCGCTGCAAAAGGCGTGGAATCTGGTTATTTGCAATTAATTGTGACAGATGAAGTACAGCATTTTCACCTGATTTACTTCAACTCACTGCACTTCACAAACAAGGATTTCAAGATGAAATCTCATTAACAAAACGTAAAGATGAAAAATGAAATGGCTAAATTAATGTCTTACACAAAACAAAAATATGCAATACAAATGTATGTGTGTGCTCACAATATAGACCAGCAAATGTAATGAGTTGCTCGACCTGAGACAGATTCAATTAACTGGAAAAAAAAAGAGATTTGTGCACTAATTTGATTACAGTTAAATTAGATAAATATGAGTTCTCCACAATTCCCTAAAATACACATAGTTGGGAAGTTAAAGGCTAATATTGAAAAGTATTTTTCTCATTCAATAAAAGTGTGATCTAATTGCTTTGCTGCCAAATCCTCACAGTTCAACAGTTGCAGTTTACACAGTGATTTAATGAGATTGTTCTTATCTTCTTATCTAGCTGATCTTATTTTATCGGCTGCTACAATCACCAGTCATTTCAAAATGTGAATGATCTCACAGTTTCCTGTCAAATATGTTTATGAAAGGTCGAAAGGAACAGAAAAATGAGTAAAAATCTATATCAGTTAATGAAGTAGCTCCCTCTCTGACTGTTTTTATAGTTTATACTTATATAAAAGTTGATAGATTAATTACAACATAGCATATTAGCCTGAAGAACTTTTATAATTAAAGTGGAAAGGATCATATTTTCTCATGCTTACGTGACAGAAGTGGCTGAAGGGGACAACTCTCCGAGTCTAATTAAACAAAGAACCTATTCATAATATGCCATGAAATATTTATTATGTGTCCCAGATACACATTCTCAAAATTTCACCTCACATTATTACTCGAGAGAGAGACTCAGCTAAATACTCTCTCCATTATGCCTGTCTCCCCTCACAACAAAATATACCCCAATCTTTTTTGTTGTTGTTGTGTTTGTGTGTAAAACATTTCACTGCATTTGTTTTTCTTTTTAATAATATTTTTAAGTCTAGCAATTTAACAACTGCTAACAACTTAAATGCAGCTTTATTTTTTTCTCAGTCTTGTCAAAAAATGTTGTTTTTCCTCTGGCAGACATTGACAGGGCTTCCTTTTTGTCAAATATTCGGTTAGGTTTGAGCCTTAGGACAATAAGACTCAGGGGGACTACCATAAAACAGATTATTTTCCAAAACCCTTCCTCCTGTAATCAATAATCGCTGACTCAGTATGGAGGCCCACACGATATCGGACCGTGAGCGGAATGTCCTCTCCTTGTTGCATATTAAACCAGCGCGATTAAACGCCACAGCAGGACAAGGACAGTATAACTTAATGGCTCCTTTTTACTGCAGTTGTTAGGTCCTTGCCACGGCCCCCAGTGAGCAATATCTTTATATTCAGCAACAGGGACGGCAGAGGAGGTAAAATATTATTTTCACAGATTTTTCTTTTAAAGTTAACAAGGGCAATGCATGACATATTTTGTGTTAACAAGGGAGATGCTGTCCCCCCACTCAAATTGCCCCTCTCCTGTTAAAAGCCACCAGGGTATGAAGCGGAAGCCGTCGCTGTGAGGAATGAAGGCCATTGAGTTAAGCTTGTAGAGTTTAATGGAGCAGGAAGGCTATAGTAGAAGTAATGGCTGAGGGTAAGCTTAGCTACAGGCCTGTCAGGTACCACAGGGAGAAGAGAGGAAGGTTATATCCTGCAAGATCTTTTTTAGCACTGACACTCATTCATTGCTTTTTTTATTTTTTTATTATTTTCAATGTTTTGGCTTTCTTTCACTTAATATTCAGTATGTGTGATTGCAGGCATAGTAACAGCAGTAGCAACAAGAATGTTGAAACACTATACAAATTGCTGTATCTTAGCTAATTGCCTGTGTTGGTAGTTGCCTTTATGCTTGCTGACTGTCTCTTAATAGTCAGCCTTTAATATCCATCATTACCAATTAATATTAAGGCCTTGATTTATTGCCCTACTGGGTAATTAAGCGAAGACTGAAAAAAAGAAGCATCAAATGATGACATTTGGCACTAATATGGTAGCGTCAGCTAGCTGTTGCCTTTTAGTCACCAGTGGTTTATGTCTGTGTGATGGCGATATGGGGCAGGTGCTGTTGTTGTTAATGGTTGGTTTTATGTGTGGTGTAGTTTGTCCTAGAGGTTGAGCTGCAATTCTGCTGAGTGATTGTAGTGCAGTCCTGTCCGTGTACTCATAATGATCACAATGAAAGGTTTGATTTCATTTATTAAAGTACAGATCACTGTCCTCTTCTCTTCTTTCCTCTCCACCACCCCCCACCCCCCCGCCCCCTTTCCTCTCTTTTCGTCTCCTCTCTTTTCATCTCCTCTCCTCTCCTCTCCTCCTCTCTGCCAGATGGCTGCTCCTTAATCAAACTCTCGTACCTCAGAGAGGTAAACACATTACGCTGCCCTGATTACACTGACTTGGCGAAGCATACCACGTAGGCGTGTGTGTAAACCTTGCATGTGTGTGACAGCAAGTGCATATTTATTTGTGTGTATGAAAGAAGTGAATGGGGGGAGGTGGTGGTGGTGGTGGGGGGTTATGCTCTTGGACACTTGTACAG
Organism: Scomber japonicus; assembly: GCF_027409825.1. Classification (NCBI taxonomy): domain Eukaryota; kingdom Metazoa; phylum Chordata; class Actinopteri; order Scombriformes; family Scombridae; genus Scomber; species Scomber japonicus. Next base: position 17,607,692 of record NC_070587.1, on the reverse strand, counting down.
TCTTATTAAGAGCTGTGACACACACACACACACACAGCACGGGTGCAGAAATGATCACTCAGCATATATCGAGAATCACTTATTCTCTTAATCTCTCATTCTCGGACAGTAAACAATCCCCCTGACCCACTGTAGCTATGGAAACACTTGCTGCTGCAGGCCCCTCATATGGCTGCACTAGTCTACACTGTGGTATACCATAGTTATCCCTGCCATGGATTGAGGCAGGCAGACTGCTGTCATACATCCCTGCAAAAGCTATAAAGGCTTCTGTCATAAAATCTAGCAGATCTATAAGCCCTGGGGCTTGATGTCACACAGTAATGTATGTCTAGCTGTGAAAACACTGACTTCGAGGCGTGCCGTGTAACTTGCTTTGGCTAGGGGAACAAAGCAGAGTTGGGCTACAGCGCTAATAGTCTGGCAACACGATCGTGTTAGAGGCAAACAGAACGGTTTTCACAGGACTCGGCTGACCGGGTGCCGAGTGACTGCGGTGTGGCTCTGCTCTTCTCAGGCTCTGGAAATTCTGAGGGGAGAAAGTGGGAATGTTGCATGCTTTTGAATTATAATAGCAGTCTTACACTGAACAAACTTAAGCTGATTTGGTTTTATTGATCTCAGTTTTCAGGGCAGGGCAGACATTCAAAGGAGAGGGAAGTGATTTATGTGCTGAGTGACTGTGCCGTTGATCAAAAAGTTCTGAGCTTTTTAATAAAGGTGCACTAATGACCAAACTTTCAGCCCAGTGTATAGTGCTTCAGCTGAATGTAGACGTGCACAGTTGCTTTATTTTTTAGGAAGGATTATTTCATGCTGACACAACTTGCCATACAAGTTATCAAGTAATTAATATAACAGTACTCAAATTCACCAATCTCAACAGCATAGCGGTACATAGAGTCTGTGTATACCAGGCCAGAAGTAAGATAATTTTCTGTACAAATGTAGAGTCAGCTGTTTATGATCCAAAGCAACCACTCCTACATATCTTCACAGCCTTCCAGTTTATAATCTATGGAGACCACTTTTCTTGGTGGAGTATGTTTTCAGGGGCAAGTTTTGGGCGTGATCGAGTTCTAGAAATTTCATTGAATGTATTTTGTAGATTTGTGTAAGTCCAGTGCTTGTGGTCCAAAACATTCAACAGCATTTTAACAATAAATAACTGACAGTAGTTATTTTGGATATTAAATGAAACTACAGTAAAACTATGTGACCAGAGGATCACGATGATGCTACACATCATCATCACATCACATGCATTAGCAATGATGATTCTGGCCTTTGATGAGGCCTGATGAGATGCAGTGAAATCCTTCATGCATTATAATTTATATATTTATTTATTAATTTTTTTTAGTGTGCAACAGCGTGGGCGTTGAGAGAATTACCAGTATGAAGATGATGTTGGGTGAGCATCATTAGGGTAAATGTGCTTACTCTATTGATTAAATCTCCCATCAGTCACCAAACAGCGTGGTCCCCGTCCCCTCTCTCCCTCTTTCTCTCCCTCTCTCTCTCTCTCTCTCCCCATCTCTCTACTCATCTCTGTCAAGGCGGGCTCAGTGGAGTGGTTAAATTGTCCATAGCGCGTAAACGCTCGTTTATAAAAGCCGACAGACGTGGCGGTCGTTTGCTGAAATTAATTACCCCTCGGAGCCACAGCAAGCGTGGGCCCTAGTCAGTCAGTTATGGTCCACCACCTCCAAGGCCTCGTACCTGCAAAGAGAGAGAGAGAGAGAGGGCAGAGGAAGTTTGCAACAATGAAACTGATTCAAAAGATAGGGATGAATGAAAATTGAGGGGTCTGAAACATTTTTAGGTTGATGCGTACATTTATCTTTAAACCCACCAACGGGGAAAAAAACTGATGGCAGTACTCACCAAACAGACCCTGAATCTCTGGGAGACAAGTAAAAGTCCAAGAAAGAAAAAAAAAGTCTGAGGAGAAACCATCTGTGGCCCATCTAGGTTATTAATCCAAATTGCGCATTTTCAGCTGTGAAATATCACTCCACGTGTCTATTTTCCATATTTCACTCGAGCAAAAGATCCGCGGAGAGTTTTGCGCTGACGTAGCCCGAGACGATAATGTGATACAGACCATAGTGACATCAAACTAATCAGAACGTATTCATCTTCAACGAGAGTAACTTAATGAACTTCAGCACTATCTGATGCAACACTTCTCTAATATTAATAAAAGCTTCATCTTCTGTCTGATTTGCATAATTGTTCAAATGAATCCACTGACGCGCCGTTCTTTTTTTTTTTTCCCTTTTTAATAAAGTGATGATTTGTTGTAAAAGTGAGATGTGGCTTGCAGTTGAGAGGAGAGGAGAGGAGAGGAGAGGGGAGGGGAGTAGGCGAGGGGAGGAGTGGAAGGAGGATGGGAGGAGTGGGGAATTGCAAAGGGCCTAAGGTGATTTGTCACCATTTTGATTCAATAAAGCATACTGTGTCGTACATGGGGTTATTTGTTTGAAGTGATTTTTCATATGGCTTTATGACCATGGAGATGGTTTGGATTATGTGTCTCGTATTGTCTAACTTAATATCTCCCTTCTCTTGTCTCCCAAGCTGTCTCATTGACTGAGACATCAACACGTTTAATTGACTTATCGTTTGTGTCCATTATAGACTGCATGCAACCTGTTTGGTAACCGTTAGCGCTTTAGAATTGTAGAACTAAACAAAGCAAATTGTCATGAAATGATATTTACCTGTTTTTTCCCAGGTGGTGTCATTACAAGCCTCTCAGTTTATGGTGACATGACTCTAGCCCCAGAACAGTGCTGTAGAGCTTCTTCACTAATGGAGTCACCAATTTACTTGCCTTTATCTTGATAAACTGAGGTTGACAAAGCTGTAGCTGGGATGTGATGTAGATGTTAACACACAAACATGCTTCTATTTTCTTGTTATGTAACAGTAACATGTTCTGTGAGTTTAAACCTGAATTCTTCATATTCTATTTCCTAGATTGCAGAAACCTAAAGCAGTGTATTCTGCATTCTTTACAGGCTCTGTTTCTTGTTTGTATCTCAGGAGACCTTCAAAAAGACAAATACCCTCATGCCGCATGTGGCAATTGGATGTAATAGTCCATTTACTACTGTAAATCGGTTGTGTGTAAATACCAAAGTGTGTGTGTGTGTGTATGTGTGTGTGTTTGTGTGATGATATCTTTGTCGGTGTTTTCCTTGAAAACTGACCAGAGCAGCTTCTGTAGACTGAGACTATCGTCATCGTGACCTCTTCTGTTTTCCCAGCTGTGTCTGAGCTAAGATGTGAGGCTTTTTATCCTTTTTTTTTTTTTTTTTCTGGCTCACTGTTTGTTATACATCTGGTGGTCAGCGATGGGAGGAACACATCCCTGAATCACAGCATGGCCTTTCCTGCTCCATTTGAAGACTGCTTTGATGACCGGGGGCTTTAAGAACACACTGTGTCAATGAAAACACTTTGATATTTTGCTCCAGCTGTCAGTTTATGTCTGGTGTTTGTCGGCCGCTGAACATGGGAAATAATGTCTCTCCTTTGAAGAAAGCCCTTTTTGCAAAGAAATGCTGATGTAGCTATTTCGTCTTTATGCATAATCAGTCCTTAGAAACAATTTGCCAATTAGATAGAGGTCTGTTAAAATTAATGCAATTAACCAGTGTGTATTTACCACCATTATTATGATTGTCTTGTCACTAGACGAGGTAATTAGAAAGCTTTATTATAGCAGCCAAGTATAGAGTGAGATGTAAAGATTGCACCTCTCATAATAGGATTGTACTGTGCAGTTGGAAGAATCAATTCTTTCTCTTTGTCTTCCCAAACTGCAGCGTCAGCCGTATCTTAATTTTTCATGAAAACCAGCTTCTCGCATGTAGTCGACATACACAACACTCAGACACACACTTGATCTCACTGTATCTCTCTGTCATGTAGCATTCCACACGTTGTGCCGGTGAATGAATGTATAATCTTCCTCCATCAGTGTGCTTAGGTCCTGTGTGACTACAACCCATCTGACTGCAAAGATTCAGGAATGCACACTCCTTAAGTACAGGTGCACTATAATCAATATCTCACTATGGAGTTCAGGCTGGAGTGACTGTAATATGAGTTCATGCAGCAACTCCTCTACACGCAGCAACTCCGCTGCCAAATTAATCTAATCGCAATGTCAGCCTGTGCAATCATATAACCGCAAAAGAGACATTTAAATTGAATTAAATTTAAATATGTGCGTGAAAACGTTCACTCATCTATGCACCATGAGCGGAGATACTTCACAGACTGCACTCAGTCTCTGTGTAGTCAGTGAAGCGTGTGCAGTGCATGGTCACATGACTTGCCAGTGTGCAGACCACAGACCAGGTGCAAATGAAAGGTAACAAGTAGCCTACACTGAACTGGTGGCCAAAAAAAACCGCAACCACTCTTATATGAGTGGGGCTTAATCAATGGACATACACTTCCCCTTCCTATTGGTAAGTTAGATTCTCAAAATCATCAATAATTATGTACTAATGATTTGTTTATCATATTGCAATCATAATCGCAATATTTTCTACAATAATCACAGTATGACTTTTTCACCAATTCGTGCAGCCCTATCCTATACCATCAAAAAAAGTGTTTCAGTGAATGAACTAGCCTGTTACATGCAAGAAAGATATAATAGGCTAGTTCATTCACCAAGGAGTAGCCCATACACAATGTACAAAAACACATTTTATCATAGGAGATGCTCTTATCAATGAAAGATATGATAGCCTCAAAAACTAACCAATATGACCTTAATCAATATATTGATTAATGAGGGGGAAAGCAGAGAAATGTATTCATTGTTCCAGTATCCCTAGTTGACAGCAGTGTTCGTACTTAATAAGTAGGTACATAAATCTGTCACATGACCTTTATTTATTAATAATTTATTCTTATTTCATAATGGGGTTCTGGGGTTATATTTTCCCCTTGTGCTAATGATGCTGATTTCTGTTAAGAAGCAACTTTTCATTCTATAATTAAAAGCGACCTGCGTCACTGCAAGCATGAGAGCATGTTTGGTGTTATATATTTGTGTTCATGTCAATAACTTGTCAGCTGATGGCTTCACCTTGACTATTATAGCTGTGCACACTTATAGGCTGAGTCACTTCTTGACTTCCATTTACAAGTGACCTTTACCAGCATCATCCGCAGAGCCATTAACTGATGACTAACTTCCTGCTTGCGCCCCTTTGAGTGGCAGAGTATGTCCGCCACTGCTGTTTCTGATGATGATGATCATATAACTAACTATCACAAAGATCTTCAGGTTGCTTTTAAAATGTATGTGAAATTAAACAGCTGTATATCAAAAAAAGAAAATCATAAAACACAATATCTGAATGGAACAACTTAAATGATTTCCATGGGTTAATTTGATAATAGCAGTAATTAACAGGACACACACAATTAACACCACCTTCTTAAACAAAACCAGCAATTACACAAATAACATTAATTCATTCATGCTAAAAATTATAATTGTGTACAAATTACAGCATGTAATGTATGCAGTCCTGAAGACTACTCATTTTAGTCTCTGAAATACTCAATTTGTCTCGTGGTTAACAAGGCAATACAGATGAATGAAAATGAAAACATGGTGATTCTTGCAGTCCAGGCTGTTACCTCCAGGCATGATGACACTCTTGTACCATGTTATAGGTTTACTAAAAACTGGATTACGCCAATCGCAAATGATAACACCTCTGCGGTTTCCTTAAATTTCATCATTGGGGTACACAGTGTTTACCCACTTTCCAAATGTGAAGTAGCATTTATGCTCATCCCACCAGGGTGTTTATGCAAAGGTTACACTGGTTAGTACGTTGTGGGGGTATTGGTGCATCCCTGATTAATTTCAATCCATGGTCCCTGCCTGTCCCTGGAGAGACATCAAAATGAAAAACTGTATTATGGAAATAGAAATGTGCATTGTCTTTGATTAAAAAAAAATATCTCAGACATCAGACCTAAGTATGCAAATTTAGTAGATTTGAAATGATTTTTCCTTCCGTAGTCTACATTAGAAGACGTTTAGCCGTTAGTTTACCTCAGCCAAACATATCATTATTGTGTAGGCTGATAGATGAATGCTGCAAGAATACTGACAGACATGTGGGCACAGTGACAGAACTCTCCGATGGGCACACAATAGCACAAAGACAGTGATGTGTTTTTTACATTACAGCCTGTAAAGTAGTTTAATGGCCCGCACGAAAATCAAAGCCCTTATCGTAGAGGAGGTTTTTGTATTTTGCATTCTGTTCTCGTGCCCCTTTTTCAACTGCAGTGAACTTGTATTGTCTGCCAACCCTTGTCTCTTTCACACACACACTCATACACACACACACACACAGCTGCAGTCAGAGGGCAGAGCAGTCTTTTCATGCATGGCTCACTGTGCTTATGTAAGATCACTACTTAAACCTGGTTACATCACATAACAGGCAGCACTGTGTCAGTGGGTCACTGTGCCACACAACCACTGAACTACATACACGCTCTATGTTGGGGCCCTTTACCAGGCGTGTCTGAATGGAGCACCTCTGCACGCACTGAGGCATTCAAACACACATTTTTGTGGGTCATTCAAGCCTGTGAGCATGCATGTTTTTATGCAGGTGCATTTGCATGATCTGATTGTGCCATTCCGTATTACAGGCAGTGGCATAATAAGAAAAAAATATAAGAAAAAATGTACATTATGTGCTTTAATATTATGTCTCACTGCTCAATTTATGAATTTAAAAGTTGCTTATATTATGGAAAATGTGCCATTGCTGCACCTATAGAGTGCCAGCAGGGGGGCCTCTCTGTTTCCAAATTGTACTCCTTGTGTATCCTCTTTTCACCCTTTACCCTTCTGCTCCTGCTCTTCATACTCCCTCCCCAACTCCGCCTCTCAGTCAGCAGAACAGCCCATCTCTGTCTCTTTTTCTCTCAGTTTCTATTTAGTACACACACACACACACACACACACACACACACACACACACCAGGGCTTGAATTAGGGCAGGACCAACCACTCCCACTGTTCTATAGTTCCATGAAAAACACAGAGGGAGAGCGACACAGACAGAGAGAGGGAGAGAGAGAGAGGGAGGGAGGAGCATAGCTGCGCTGAAGCCGAGCCCCTCTATGCCTCAGCACGCAGAGTGGAGCAGACGGCAACAGCCACACAAACACACTCCCCTCTCAGTTACATGCACAGTCACACACATACCACACTCACACACCACCACCACTGCTGCCGCCACCACCACCACCACCACCACCGCCGCCGCCACCACCACTTACACACACACACACACACACACACACAGTGACGGCTGCCAGGCGCAGTGGGAAGCAAGCCGTCAGGGAGAGAGCCTGAGAAGAAAGAGAAGGATCGCAGAAGGGAAGAGAAGAAAAGAGAAGAGAGTTAGAGGAGGCACCTTGTGGATCAGAAGGGATTTTCCTCTGTGTGAGTGCGCGTCTGGATATCTGCTTCTTCCTGAGCAAGAGGAGTTTTTACCAAGGCTTTTTTTTTTCTTTTGCTCATCATCCACGCCGGGCTCCAGCGATATCTACCTATCTATCCCCGGAGCTTAACAAAAGAGGGAGGCAGTGAGAGAGAGTAAGAAAAAAGGCACAGCTTCAGCTTCAGACCACCCTCTCTCCTCCTCCTCTTCTTTCCTCCTCCTCCTCCTCCCCATCTCCTCCTCTCCTCTCCTCTCCAGCTCCACATCCATGTGTGAGTTCACCACTGATTTCACTGTCTTTAGAGGATAGAGCAGAGGACAGCGTGTGTTCTCCAGGACACAGCCGAGCTCCCGGCGGGATCAGGGTCTCGTCTGGTGTGAGAGAGAGAGAGAGAGAGAGAGAGAGAGAGAGAGAGTGAAAGAGAGGGAGGAAGAACGAGACAAGGAAACGGATACACAGAAAGAGAGAAAGAGACGGAGAGAGACGCTGGAAAGCAAATTGAGGGGCATGTTCAGGGCAGCAAAGAAGAGAGAAGAGTGAGTGTGATTTTTAGAGCGGAGAGTGCAAGGAACCGGCAACCGGATCCCATCCATTTCCTCCTCCTTCTCCTCTTCCTCCTCCTCCTCCTCATCATCTTCTTCTTCTCCCCTCTCCTTTTCGTCTTCCTCTGTCCTGCTGTTCATTCCCCCCTGTTGTTTCCTGTATTGCCTCCTACTATCCTTTCATATATTTCTTCCCTTTACCTCCTTCTCCTCCTCCAACCCCCCCCCCCTTTTTTTTTTTTGCTGCTACTCCGGATTCCCTCTGTCTCTCTTTCCAGACCTACGGAAGGACTTGTTTTTTTGTGAGGTTCCCTGTGAGCTTCCCAGACAAGTAGACAGACTCAAATTTGAAGTACCATCAGCTCCTCTATCCGTTCCTTCCTCTGTGCTTTTTATCAAACACGCACACCTTCACCGGCAAGAGGAGAGCGTTTTCTTTCGGCGTCCTCGACACTTGGAAACAGTCGTCAGAAGGCTCCAGGCCAGACCCTCAGAGTGATCGTACCCCACCTGTGAGCTTCTATCTCCAGCCACCAGGACCTTCAGTTGGATTCCAGCTACATGGGAAAACGTTTGGAGCAGCAGCCAATGTACCCCCACTACACCTACTACTACCCCCACTATCTCCAGACCAAGGTAAGATGGTCAGCAGCGTTGACCTATTTTACCCATCTACTTCAAAGGCAATAAACAGGCTTGTGTGTTGCAAATGCATTAGTGTTTCATCTTTAAGCAGGTCTCAGGATCGTCTTTTGATCATCTCCTTAATGAACTCTATCTGCTACCTCTTTAAAAAAAAATTTCACAAGTGTTTGGTTTACAAGTAATTTTTCCCTCAACTATGCAGTGTGCTTTATCTATAGACAAGGATCCAAAAAAAATTGTCAAGTTGTGAGCATATCAAAAGAGAAAGATAGTATTTTATCAGCGCTAAAAATGTACTCAGTTTGGACACTAGGCTACAACAGTATTAAAAATAAGCAGAGTTAGAAGCTGAAATTGCCTCACAGTACAGATTGCTAAACAGGCCCCTTGTCTCCTCACCCTCATTTGTGTCTGAGCAGAGAGTTATTGGTGTCACTTTGCTGGGTTTTTTTTTCCTTTTCCCTCCACTCCCCCACTCAGCTCTTGACCCCATCCTCCCGCTCTCCGACCCCACCAGCTCGAAGTTCAAGTTCAGGGCATGAGGCCCACCCTTCCCTCAGCCCTTGTTTTCTCTCCCACTTTGTTCCCTCTCCATCTCTGTCACCCCACCACCATCACCGCTCTCTATCTATCCCTCTCTTCCTTGGCCATCCCCACCCTGTACTTCCAGGCCACGCTCAGCCACGATAGCGTGTTTGTAGATGTGATTGATTGAACCTGATATAGTCCTCTGATAACCAAAAGTAGAGAAAACTGAGTTCCGGTGGGTTTTCGTTCTTCATTGTTGTTCTTTCTGTTTTATTCCAATTGTCTCACTCACACACAGCATGCATACGCTAAGATACACACATATTAACACACACAGACACACACACACACACACACACACACACACACACACACACACACACACACACACAAACACCTTGAGTCTTCTACCACCAAGACAAGGAAAATGGATTTCAAAGGCCTGATCGATTGCTTCTGCATCATATCGCCCGGCCCGCCATTCCCTTTGTCTGCCGTGATTCATTTGTTTTTTTTTTCTTCCGTGTGATAGTAAGTGTGAGGAGTTGGCAGGTTTGTTGCAATATTTAGTAAATGTGTACATGTCAGTAGGCAAGAGAGATGGAGAGAGGAGCAAAGATAAAAGTGTAGGCGAGGAATGCTATGAGAATAGAGAGATCATGCTATTGGGCGGACACAGTGTGGGAAGAACAGGTGAGAAAATTATTGCTCTATAGTTAAAAATATGTTGGACAAGGACCAAATGCAGACTGCATGATGGATTCACTGCAATAGCAAAAGATTATGTACCAGTCTTGAGTATTAGTTCAACCAACAAAACATTTGTGGCCTTCAATCCTGATTCATCTTCTTTCATTTAAAAAACAAAGTTCAAATTTGATACATATTTATATTTGTCTACATTAAAACAGGTTCACAGTGCACACAATTATACAACTGGTCAGATCAGAGCAGTTTCTAAGAGGTTTCTATTAAGAGAGTACCTGCATGGCTCCGCATCTGCACACTTTCATGTCTTTCATTTATTTTTAACAAACTGTAAAAATAAAAATATCTCTCAAAATTACAAAACCACTGACCAAAAAGACAGAACACCCTAAAAATAACTTTTAAAGCACAATCACAGTTGAAATTGGTGCAGTATCAAATTTGTCATGTTGAAAGAGGCGGTTAACTGCCACCTCACAAAACACAAAGATTACAATTGAATGTTAGGCTGCTTTAATTTTCCAATTTAAAAATGGTTCCACATTGAAGACATTTTGACTGCTTGTTAACTTTTTATAACACATGCCTCGCTGCCACAGTGTGTGGATAATGTCACTTTATGAACAATAACTGTACATATGAATGCTGGGGGAGATTGAGCACAATGAGGTAAAAGAGACAAGGATTGGAAATGAAATTGATTTAATAGTGCTGATACTGATCAACTACAATGTATCAGAAAAACATCTGTAACTAAGTCATGAAGCTGTCACTGACTAACGTATTTTATTCCGCAAAATGAAAACATTTAGTTTGCTTAAACACATCTACAGTAGCAGCTCTTCAACTTCAGTTTCGAAACGAAAATATTTTTTTTCAATTAACGGCGAGACTACTTTTGCAGATGACATGTGCACTCTACTGCAAACTGCCAACCCCTTCTGCTGATCTCAGAGCTGCGCACATTCACATCTGGGAGCTGTCTGATGTTTTTAAGTGTGCTCAAGATGAACAAACAGAAGCTGGAAACTGCTTGTTAATGCACATCTGTGATGTGGTCGTAATAAACGTCTACAATGATAAGCGCGCCTTCTTGTTTGCTAATCTGGAGAAGTAAATGCATGTCTGCTACTGAATAATATAAAAATATGTGTATGCTAATTGTCTCTTTGTAAAAGGGGTTTTGTCTTTTTTTTTCTCTCTCTCGAGGCTGAATTAAATCAAATAACCACTATCTTTTTGTATCAGACAAAAAAACCTTTTGGCAGTTTTGGCAGCATTTTTAACATTATATTTTTGGTTGGGTGCATTAATAGTATTTATTTCTTGAGTGAAATCATTGTGATTGCATCATATTTGTAATAAGATATACCCTTATTTTGAGTAATTAAGCAGTTCTTCACAGCCTTATCAGTGAATCCAGGGCATCTAATGAATTCGCTTGGTGATTTGTCAGGTGATTACAGACGATATTATGTATGTTAGATTAACTTCAACATTTGATGCACGTCTGTCACAGTGTTTTATATGTACAGATGTCACCGTGTCACACTGCTGTCTCTTGTTCTATGATTTATCTCCATCAGTTCAGGGTCATCTCATTTCTCTCAAGTATCTGCAACAGGCATCTGGCCTAGACCATCACTTCATTCCGTACACACCATCCATCCCTCCATCCCTCCATCCCACCAGCCCTCCCTCCTTTTGCTGTCAAGGTCAAATCAAATTGGATCCTACCTTCCCTAGTGTTCCCTCTCAGCTGCGCCTGCCTGCCTGCGTGTGTGTGTGTGTGTGTGTGTGTGTGTGTCGTATATGAATAAAACCTGAATCTGTATGTCAGCTTTGTATCCGTGGCTGTACATGAACCCATACCTTTGACTGTCACTGTGCTGAATTTATATTGCACACTTCTATATACTGTGTGTGTGTATAAATCGTTTGTGCAGTAACATCCTGCAGTGACGTTTTGTGATTTTCTTCCACTAGGTGGGGCTACGGCCCTGAATAGCTCTGTGTATTTTGGGCGCGAGCAAGCACCGTACAATTTAGCGAGAGCGAGCAGCTGGTGGCTAGCAGATAGGCTAACAGTCTCTAAAAGTTTAAAATAGTATCTTTTAGTGGCCACTTAGCAACTGCTTTCACTTTACAATTATCACCACAGTACTACTATGAGCCCTGTATGTTTTGCCTGTCTTTATTGGGTATATGGAAGCAACAGTTGGGTGGGATATCGCTCAATCTGGCAACATTTATTGGGTGTAAAATGTTCTGTGAAAAAGTGTGCAGTGTGAACCAATCAGGTGCCACCAGGAAGTGCCGAGGATATTACACATTTGGTGCGTGATTGGATGAGCCTGAAAGACAATTTACGTGCAACTCGTGCAAGATTTGTAAGCGTTGTGTTTCTTCATTGTGCGCTTAACCCTAACCCTAACCCTAACCTTATTACTTATCCCGACCACACTCACAAAAGTTCAACCCTCCAGCTGATCCAGCCTAGTATTTATCATATTACACACTAACCGCCATCGGGTGGAGGACAGTACGCCCTTCAGCACGCAGACAAAGATTGTTGACAGCGCTTTTTCATTAGTCACCGCACATTTCTGTAATTATGTATGATTTATGTAAGAACAATACTGTAACTTATACACACACAACACAACAGTAAGAAAAATGATTTTTCATTCAAATTTGTATTTCAGAATGTGAATTGCAGGAGGGGCGCCTCTGATATTATGTATGTGTCTATGTGTCTATGTGTCTGTGTGTGTGTGTGTGTGTGTGTGTGCGGCAGTGAACAGTGACCCCCCTGCCTGACCCCTTCTCAGTTTAGCTTGCTGTCATTAAAGCTCTCAGGGTCCCAGTGGAATAGTTCAGTGTGTGTGTGTGTGTGCATGTCTGAGGCCCCATACAATACCTCACTTATACATCTATATGGACCTTGACAACGGCATAGTGTTTGATCTGCCTGTGCTGCTTTTTGACTTCAAATATGAAGAGTGTGTGTGTGTGTGTGTGTGTGAGAGAGAGAGAGAGAGAGAGAGAGAGAGAGAGAGAGAGAGAGAGAGAGAGAGAGAGAGAGAGAGAGAGAGAGAGAGAGAGAGAGAGAGAGAGAATGTAGGCATGCAGGTGGCTTTCAAGCTTTTTTCTTTGTGTACAATGGACAAAAGCAGACAAAGACTTATGGGTAGTATTGTGTGGTCTCTTTTTTTGGCTGGACCACAGAGATCAACATGAACATAAATGTCTGTCCTTGACTGAGTGAGTGAGTCACTGACTGAGTGATGAAGTTAAATCATTGGTCGGACGAATGACGCCGAAGACCAATGGTGTATCTTCATCACTCGCCTTGGTCAGTTGTCGCCACGTGTCGCCACTTCCTGTATCTATCGTTTCAAATTTAAAGCCCTTTAGCATTTCATACACGGTCTAGCCATATACTAGCTTTTTACCTTCTTGTCTCACAAGCTCTTTTTCACACTTTCCAACAATCTCTCTCTCTCTCTCTGTCTCTCTCTCTCTCTCCCTCTCTCTCTCCCTCTCCCTCTCTCCCTCTCTCCCTCTCTCCCTCTCCCTCTCCCTCTCCCTCTCCCTCTCCCTCTCCCTCTCCCTCTCCCTCTGTCTTGCTTACTGATCTGATTGGAGATGTAAATGGCCTCTTATTAATCTTGATTCCAGAGAGTGGAGGCTCTTCTCCTGTGGAAATCAATCGTGTGTGTATTTGCGCACAGGCTTCTTTTCCTCTCTTACAATAGCAATCTTAAACACACACACACACACACACACACACATGCATGCACCATCTTCACACAAAGGCAGTTATGAAATGACTAAACTAACAATGCTTAGCCACAAGACAGAGTGTGTGTAAATGTGAGGCTATAAAACAGAGAATTGCTCTTGCTCTGCCTCTATAATGGGCTATAGGTACAATTAGTGTACATTAGCAGGGAGTGGGCAGGGACAGCATGTGCTCTTATATGAGCCTAGTGGCCCTTAATCATGGCTATAAGAGAGTTTGAGGGGATAGGAGGGAGGGGATAATGCTCAGGCGCAGCTGCATTGTTGCGTTCTCTGTGTGATTAGTTAAAATTTAACCAGAGGGTATAGCTAGAGGGACTTTACCCCTACAAGCAATAGCTCAAATCTATCATTCTTAAGTACAATCAAGGATCAGGATTTTCTTAATTGCCTCTGTGAGCTGGTTCCAGTTGATGCCCGTTCTGTGTCTTAGCGGGCATGATTTAGTAATCAGCTGAGAGCATTTTTCCTCATGTTTTGCAGGAAATCGTTCAGTGAAATCCCTAATTGGACCAAATTAAAGTTCAAAACAAATGATTGTGTCTCATGATTGTTGCTCTGACTTTTTGATGCGTTTTTGTCTTGATCAGGGTGGAATAATGTCATCACAGCAATTACAACAAAATCTGACATGCTCCTTTTTTAAGAAGCAGAAAAATAGCATTGTTGACATACGACTGCAACTGTTTTCTTGTTTTTTTTTTTGTTTTTCTCTCTTTTCACACCTGTTCTCTCTCAGCTTAAAGCTTCTGATAATCAGTAAGACATACTTTTACCTGCTGCACACCTCTCTCTTCTCTCCTCTTATGGCTCTATTCTCTGCTGTTGCTGCTCCACTTTGCCTTTGCACATGATTTTACAACTCTCTCTCTATATATATATATATACAGTACACGCTTATGCTTGAACTATCATCTATATATGCATGCATGGTGAGCCTCTGACTGTAGTAGAGCTATTCAAGTTTTTTATATCCGTTTAGCCTCTGATGATGATTGACTGAGGATGTGAATCTTTGATGATAATCACTAAGAGCTAGATAAGAGAGAGGTTGAAAGAGAAAAAAAAGTCACACTATCAACCAGCCCATCATTAGTTTGCTGCAGATCAGTGTGCTAATATGCTCAGTGGCACACAAGGAGCTTTAATTAGGGTAATGAGAAACAGCATTCAGCTGATAACAAAGTAATGACACATGCGGACACGCCCGGACATCTAAATAGAATATTTCATCCTTTCAAAAAAAAAAAAAAAGAGCTTTTCACATTCAATTACTCTCTATTATGTGCTAGATAAACGTGGTCAGTGGTCGGCTTAGCAGTAATGAGTAAACATCATAAAGGCAGGGGAGAAAGAGGGACACGCACAGCACGGAGATATGCATGTGTACACTAAAAAAGACACCAAAAAAAATTTATTAACTCATACACTCATTTTTACTCGCTGCCCTCTCTTTCACATTACTTCCTTCCTTCCCTCCTTGCTCGTTTCCTTCCACACTTCTGTTCTTCTTCTTGTCATAACATGAAGTACTTTGCCTTAGCAGTAACAGCGACCATGAATTATGCAGCACGCATCACACAAACACACAGAAACTGAATTGTGTGTGAGTGTGTGTGTGTGTCGTGTAAAGTAAACAGAGAGTATAGGGTTTATAGCACAGCATGCGTTCTGCTCAGCCTCACACGTCCGCCTGCATCAGTTGTAGTTTTACAACCAACTCTGACAGTATTATCATGTGCTTGTTGTTTAAGACCTAGCTATTCATGTTTGGTTCCCTTTTCTGCTCCTGATAGCATCATATGCCAATGTAGAGAATAGAGAATGTCCTAATGTTGCTTTCTTCTAATGCACTACCCAACACTCTCTCTCTCTCCTTTCCTCACTCTCTCTTTTCCTGCCTCTCCCACTGTGTTCTGGTCTCTCTCTCTCTCTCTCTCTCTCTCTCTCTCTCTCTCTCTCTCTCTCTCTCTCTCTCTCTCTCTCTCTCTCTCTCTCTCTCTCTCTCTCTCTCTCTCTCTCTCTCTCTCTCTATCCCTCTCTCTTACCATCTGTTCAGTTTGCCGGGCCTGGGTAGTTTTTACTGCTTAAAAGGGACTCTCCTAACCACCCATATATGTCCATTTATTATTCTCCGTGGGCTGTTCTATTCTTGTCTCAGTACAGTAGCGGACGTTGACCACTGCCTCTCTCTTTCTGTTGAATTGGAGTGAAAAAGCTTCAGCGGGTCAGCACATGCACGGGGGGGTGAGAGAGGCTCACACCTGCCAGTTTTGTAATAGAAAATATGCGGAGGAGGGAGAGAAAGAGAAGGATAGGACAGAAAAAGGGATGTGAAGGAGAGCAGAGTGAGATATATCAAAAAGAGAACAGATGGCTTTAACGAAAAAAAATCATTCTTACTGATAAGAGATCCAAAGGGAAATAAAGAGTAATGCAGTGAAGGAGACAGAAGTTGTAGGCTGGGTTAGGAAATAATGGTGCTGCTGCATTTTTAATAGTTGGCCACTTTGTAGCGACCCCTGTCTAATGGATTCTCTGCCTCTTAAAAGCTCCTGTCAGAGCCCTCTACCTCAAACTGTTACACCACGGAAATTGCTGAGGGCTCCAACAGTCCCCAACACTTCCTGATAGAATGTCTAATGATCTAATATTGTCCGGCAGCAAACATAATTCCAGATAGTACGCAGATGTTTTGGCAAATGGTGTTTTGGAGTTGAGTTTACTTACAGGAAGTTTACAGCTGCAACACTTAGGGCGTAAAAAGTGTCCAAGGCTCACACTGAACTCTTTGAGATGTACTCCTCAGGCCATCAGTGTGCCAGCTTTTAGAACCCGGTGCTAAGTGCCTGACAAAGACTTTATTGCTGGAATCAAAAGGGAGAGACAAAGAGCACAACCTCTAGTTATTAGCTATTTTAAGTGTGTGTGTAATTCAGCACAGAGTGTATGGCTTCTGGCCTTGAAGCTGATCTAGTTTCTAGAGATAGAAGTAGATTCTGCACAATTTTTTTTTACAAATGTCAGTATCTCTGCATTATATGGGTTGTAACCTTTTAATATAAATTCAAAACTCCATGTGCATCGATTGAAATCAGAGGAGTTCATGTACTTGATATGCCATCATATGGTTCAGTATTTGATTCAGAGATGGTGTGACAGTGTATATGGTGCCCAGCAGTCTATCACCTCTTTTTACATTGAATGGACAAATAAAGGTTATAATTGATTATGTAATGAGTAATTATGATTTGGGCTTTACAAATGATTGGATAGATCGTGTTTCAGTCTGAACAAGTTGGTGCTGCTGGTCACCAGACAGTCTGTATGAACACCACACACTGTATAAGATTATACTGTTAAGGAGCTGTCGGAGCAGTTTGTGTTGTCCAATATCTCCCCATCCAAATTATCAGCCATGTTTAATCCTTTTCCTCTGTTTTCTTGCTTTTTACGTACAAATTAATGTACCATTAACAAAGGAAACTGCTTTTTTTCGTGCTCTTACTGGATTTCAAAGGTTGGCTGGTTAGGTGATTTCTAACTATAGTCTACTTGTTAAATTGTAAAAAGCTGTGTATTTTGGTGAAAAAATATGTTAAAATATGTGTGGCAAATTCTAGTCTTTCTAGGTTTCAATAATCTAAAGGTCAGTTCCAGCATGACAGATTTTAACAACCTGTGTGAGAGCCTTTTGACACAAACCTGCTCCCCCAATATATCCCTGTGTCAAGCAGTTTGTATAGAATATGGGCATGGGAGACAGGTCAGCCACTCACATATGGACAGGTCTGCATTCATTATCCTGCAACCCACAGGCAATCATGTTTAATTTCACTGATCTCTCATTGTTGTGGTTCAGTATTTCATTTACTCCCTTTTTAAAGTACACACAAATTGACCCAGGACACTGTAATTAGGATGTTGATTTAGTTTCTTGATGAATAAAATTAGATTTTTCATGAAAGCCTGCTGTAATTTAGCAGCTAGTACAGATGTAACAGCAACAACAACTTAATGGTCTATAATGAATTTTACATTTAATTTGCCTGTAATTTCTCTTGTACCTTCATTCATCCATCCTCAAAACTGCATATCCTGTTCAGGATCAGGAGAGTGCAAAGATTTGTTGGAGGCAAGATGCTGTAAAACATAATATTTCAGAAGAACTGAAAAGGCGTGGGTTTTACAATTTCTGGCAAAATGCAAAAGGCACATGTCTTTTGTTACAGAAATATTCATTTGTAACATGCTATCATTATTCAAATACTGCATGATGTCATTATTGCTATGGACTTGGGAATGTGGTCGGTTCATTTCTTATTCTCCTTTTTCATTCATTGTGTGAATTCCCTGATGGGAGTGTGACGGGGTGAGGTGTGCGGTTCTAGGGGTGTGACAGGGTGGGGTGTGACAGGGTGGGGTGTGAGAGTTTGCGCATTGGTGGCCGAGTGATCTCTACACCAGGGACCGGACAGATAATTGCAAGAATGGCCTGAGGGATTCTTCCCCATCTGTTGTTCCTCATCCTACTTAGCTGTTGCTTTCTTCTATCTCGTTCTCTCTCCTCTCTTTTTCCTTTCTCACTCTCACTGCTCTCCTCACAGCTTTTACTATGTCTATTCTTGTCTCAAGGCAGTGCAGGTCAAGCATGTTAAAGGAAAAATCCCACTCCTGAATACCTTTGCACAGTTAAAATGAATCAATCTGTGATCTTCAACACATTCTAACAATTTTATCATTTATACTACTCCTCCTTCATCCTCCAAAGAAGTGGACCTGTTGAATTTAGCCATTTATGGAAAGTGAAAAGAGCAATAAGAGAACTGATAGCTGTAGCAAAGAGTTTTCAGTGGAGAAAGAGTGAATAAGTTCAGCAGTTCCAATGATTATCTTCTGCTACATTTAGAGGAAGAAACAATGTTAAGAGTTTCTTTAGAGTAGCTGTCATCACCTGTGGACTTGATGGAATGGGCCTCTAAGATGTCACAATTACTAATGAAACAAGGTGGACCTTAATTAGTAATTATCTCAGGTATCACAAAAAAAGCTCAGTAGAACCACTTGGATAATGCAAACCAGAAAGACGATGTGCCAAAAAAATAGTTGGCCAATATTCTGTATGCTTGGCATTGGGTATTTTCCATCTTAGAGAAGTGCATTTTTAAAAGGAAATTGTGTAGTCTATTCATTATGTAATTAAATTGTTCCCTTAAAGTTTCCTTAATATTAGGATAACAAAATAGCTGTTAATCAATATCCATACAGCAAACATCAAAGCTGAATAGTAGCGTATCTTATTAACAGAGTGATAATTTACAAAATTACCACTAACATGCTTTTAGAGAATTTAGAGATGGAGACTTAAACGAGTTGTCGAAAAAATTACGTTTTTCATAAGAGACATTGACACTTTTTGAATGGGAGTTTATTGGAGCCAGGGATTTTTTGGAGCCAGCATCTAGCGATTGTCATTAGTATTGCACTTTAAGGGACTTCCGCATTGGCTTCAATTTCAAGGCGTAACATCACCCATTGGTTTTTCCACTTGATCCAACAAGCACAGGAGGACAGCTCCCAGTGTGAACAAACTCTAGAGCTCAACCTTGGCACTCTTTCCTTTTCAGTCTATGAGGAATATGTAAAGAAACACAGTTGAAGTCCATAAAACTGCCACAGTGTTTGCCCATACAGACAGTTTAGCTGGGTTACAGACACACTCTTGTCCCTGAGCCAGGGGTGGCTGGCCAGGCCAAACATCTCCTATTCCCTGCTAATGAAATCCTGAATAAAACCCTGCCTGCTCGACTTGATCCCACACACACACACTCACAATTGCACAAGTACAAACACACAAACAATGACACCCACTCTCCAGGGTTCTGAAACACATGCACGCACACACACTTACGCTCACACACTTACACAAACACACACTGAACCCCTGCAGTCCCAGCTGGGGATTATCCTGTGAAAACACTCCTTTTGTTGGTCCTCAGTCAAATTACTTTTCTGAGCTCTTATGCTTTTTATCAGAGCTGTCTACATAACTCCGTGTGTGTGTGTGTGTGGGGGGGGGGGGGGGGGGGGGGGGGGGGGGGGGGGGGAGGTGTGGGTATGCATGTTAGGGCAGTCCAAACATAGGCTGTTGCTGATTGCAGGGAGCACATCCAAAGTGAATGGTCACTAATGACACTTGAAAGTAAGCTGTTTATATTTCCCTCAGTGAGTTAGTAAGTGTGTGTGTGTGTGTGTGTGTGTGTGTGTGTGTGTGTGTGTGTGTGTGTGTGTGTGTGTGTGTGTGTGTGAGAGAGAGAGAGAGAGAGAGGGAGATTGCGTGTATGCGTCTACTCATATGCCAGTGATTTTCTAAAGATAGTACAACACCAAATCACCATGTTGTGTTGTCGGTGGCAGGCTGGTCTGGTGTTTGTGACATTTCAACTTGACATTTATGAATAAAGGCACCAATACTTATGAAGAAGAGCATAGTTAAAGCTACATGCACTTCCTGGATGCGTGCTTCTCCTGGCGCTCCACACCCTTCGTGAAGAAATATTTTGGAAGTTCTGCACAAAAAAATTCAGTAGGCTCTTTTGCGAATGCATAAAATGACCCATGTTAACATTTTTTCTGACAAGTGCAAAACAGTTTGTGCTTTTAGTCATGAAAAGTTCCTGACCCATAACCAAACTCTAACCATGAGGGTGGCAGTTCAGCAAAACTCTCCTATGAGTTGTTTTTGGAACAGTGGCCTGTCTGAGGAGGGTCCATCTTTGTTGTTAAGGTATGAAAACTTGCTGACTAAACCAGTATGCATTGAATTCACAGGGACCTCTATAATCACTGTGTAGTTACACCTTTGTTGAGTGGATAATTATTTTCTCGGGTACCAACTCACAGCCTGGGCAATGGCCAACTCAGTTGACTGGGCACAGATTGTTAAGCTACATTCAGCCTCTATTCATTCACACTACCAGTTCTCTTCAGAGACTACCAGCCTTTCTCAAAGTTGTGTGAGAGTGCGTGTGCGCAAGTATGTTTTTTGTGTGTGACTGGTTGTCTGCGTGTGTTCAAGAGCGTGCGTGTACGAGATGTGTGTTCGTGCTTGTAAGTGAGACACAGAGAGATGAGGCGAGAGTGCCAAAGTGAGAGATAAACAGAGACTAACAACGAAGGAGGAGAAGTAAAGTGTGTGCACGTGTGCGCATGTGTACGTGTGTGTCGAGGGTGCAAACTGGCTTTGTAGCTCTCAGTGAAGTGTTGACTTAAGTGGAAGTGGAGGGAGGCGATGGGATAAAAGGCCTGACTAGATTAGGCTGGCACACACTACTGAGGCGTGCTGTACCGCCTGGCCTTTCAGCGCACTCTGTACTGACTGTGTGTGTGTGTGTGTGAGTGTTAGAGAGACTTGTGTGACAACGCTGAGGACATTGGGATAGGATTTTTGTGTGCGAGTCTTGGATGCAGTTACTCTGCTGCTGATATTGGTGCAGCTGTACAATAAAGCAGCAGATTAGCAGAGCCACTATAACAGTACTGAGAACACTAATCACTGTTTTGACATCTCAGCAATATTCTGTTCTGTACATAGTGTGTGTTACCACTGTGAAGTGCCATTGTGAAAGGAAAGTACAGAGGTTTTACAATGTCATCCACAGATCTGTGTGTCCCTACTGAATATCTCAGATTCTTTATCTCAGTGGAGGAGATGGGAAATAGATTACGTCGCAGCTGTGTTTTAAAAAAATCTTTATTTCGTTTAATACACTTATAACCTTGCCGTTTCTGCCAGTGGGAAGCTGAATTACTGCATATTCAAGCACCCCCACCCAGACACCCCACCGTTTAAAGTCAAGGCAGTCTCCAAGAATAATAGTTCATTTGCTAAGTAGCTTGCAGAACTGTCTTTTCACATTAGTCTCTCTGTATGTAGGAGACTGACAGTTGAGGGTAAAAATAACATTAAAGTGGTTTTCAATGCTTTAGGTGTGCTTGATTTAACTTGAACAGACAACAGAACAGATTCAAACGTGGTAACGGTGCTTGTAAAATCTAACCAGTCATCAGCCCTCTTGCTTTTTCAAATACTGAACATGTATTTCGCTGCACTTTAGCCAAGGTTTAAAGAGCTGCAAAAACTTGCTTAATATCGGCTTGGTGTTTGTATAGTTCAGAATAACCATCTTTAATTGCTGACAAAATTATGCTAAAAACACAGTTGAATGAGTCCATGGGCTGTCACATTTTGGCAAACTCAATGTGAGAGTTATCTGAAGCCAAGACTAAATTAATAGTTCTTTTTTTTGGAACTCTTCAGTAGTGCTTGTAGCTCATCCACCATGCTATCTTTTGTGCTGAACCATCAGAGGAGACTTTTGTCTGCTACATGTGGTACAGCTGCAATCTGCATATTTTATTGATTTTACTTCCTACATGAATAATTAAGACCCTGGGTGGCTGCATCTCTGTGTTCATATATGTATATATATGACATGTTAGTATGCACATGCTCAGCTGCCTAGCTTTGTAAGTAGTGTATAGTTTATTTGTGCTTTAATAGGCTTAGCATGTGAGTACTAGAGTTGGGTGCTGACCAAATGTCGGTACCTTGCAGTACTGAGAGTGAATGTATAGTAAATGTGTGTTTTAAAAACACATACTCCATTTTACCAGCCTGGCCAGTGGCCAGTAGGTAGTAGGGCTGGGCCGATATGCCATTGTGCGATTCTCTAACGATTTTTGGGTCCCGATTCGATTTAAATTGCGATTCTGATTAAACAAGTATTGCGATTTGATTTGACCAAGTATTGCAATTTCATCCATCCATCCATCCATCTTCTTGCCGCTTATCCGGGGTCGGGTCGCGGGGGCAGCAGCAATTTTATATTTCAATTATTGTGATTTTCTTTCCTTAAACAAGAACAGGTTGAACCAAACACTTGATAATACATCATAAGTCATATTTACAAAAAACAATACACGCATCACATCACATCTGTGCACCTGCCCTCACAAAAAACATTCTCATCCGCCAACATCTTACAATAAACTAAACCGCTACATTTAGCTGGTCTTTAGAAAATAAGAAATACAAAATATATATATATATATATGTATATATTTTTTTTTAATTAAATAAATAAATCGCGATTAATATAAAAATCTATTTTCTGGCCCAGCCCTAGTAGGTAGTTAGCATGTTATTATACTATACACTATTACTTACAGAGAGAATAAAGTACTGGTACCGAATTCCAGGTATGTGTGTGGCTGTGCAAAGCTCAGCATCTGTTCAGGCTAGAGAAGTAAAATGTTAAACTTAGCTGATGAAATGAAATGGCTCATGTCTGTGAATTAATGAATTGCACGGATAAAATGAACAAGATAAACATGGAGCAGTTTTCATGGACTGCAGCTGGATGATAGAGAACTGCATACTGTAACTCCTCACAAAGTAATGTGTTCTAATTGCGTTTTACTCATCGTGTAGAGCTGAATGTTTGATCCAGCCGGCCTCTCTCTTTTCTTCCAGTTGATAATGTGGAGGTGAAACCATCTCCAGGATGACAATGTTCATAAACTATGTTAGTTCATTTGGTTTAGTTTCACAGCTGGTATTACTCTCATCTGTGGACACACTCATCTGTAGATTTGTATGAGTCTGACAGCAACAGATCTGACTGCAGGAGCAATTTTCTTCTTCACTCTTCAGGAGAACAGTGACTGCAGGAACAGCAGTTTCTCTGAGGTAACTGTTACTGTACACTGCTAGCTCCTGCTTACTTTCATTTTAGACTCAACAGATTCATATAAACTCTCTATACTCCTGACATTAATGTTTAATCATCCTGTTCAGCACTAGTTCTAACTGTTTTGTGTTGTTTTTGGGTTGAGCAATGACTTTGGGTGAATGACTCATTCCAACATTATTGAAATTGGCTGAACTGCCCAGGATTTCCCAAACCATCCAAATACTAACTTCGCTGTATTCTATTATTCTTAATCTGTAATGCATTTTTCTTAATGTTATTTTGTTTCATCATCTTTCCAGAATATTTATTCTTGGTGATTTGAGGAGTTGCTATGATGTGGGTGGCAATTCTACAGAAATACACATAACCAAGGCATCCCTTATGCTAGGAAAATTTGCAGACAATGCATTTATATTAAAATGTAAGCGAATAATCGAAAAACATCCCTAAAGCCTAAATCCAATTTGTTTCAGTGAAAGTTAGGTAACAATGGTGGCTGTATCTTCAAATATATAATTTCATGTATATAGATGTCATTTTACTACTCGTATAAGCAGCAGCAGATACATGCAGTGAAATAACACATACATATTATGTGATATATGGACATTGTCTCTTTTGTAGCTTTATCATAATCCCATTAGTTTTGCTTCCTGTATAACAGTATCCTGGATCCCCTTTGCCCCCAATATCCCATTGGTTTATACTTTTGAATGATGTATGGCGACTATTTGCATGCATTGACATTAAACACATTCACACAAAGACACACACATACGGCAGCTGTCAACTGCTAGATTAGATGCAGTGGAGGCTCTGAGTGTAACAGGAGGAGCATTCAGTGCACCGCTGTGAAAATACTAACTGTAGCACTCTTACCAATACCAACCCTAGAATTATCCTCTCAGCGGAGGTCTCTCTCAGTCCCCCCCTGTCTCTCTCAAGAAGAAATCAATGATGTGGGGGACTCTCAGCCAGTATGGTGACAGGCCCACCTGCATGTAAGGCATACAATGACATGCTGAAATTTGCTTTTCAATTTCTTTCAATATTTGAGGTGTCCAATGTCCAATATTTCACAGCGCAGGTTTGTGTGGTGCATGCTAAAATGATCATACTGATGACTGCATTTTTTGCTGTAGTTTTGCATTATCCCAGAAGCTCCATAGTGGATTAAATACTAAGCAGAAAGAGGTAACTGCAACCAATCGTCTTATTGCACTGCAGTAAGTTGATCCAAAGGATTATTTTCAAAAAGTCAATGTATTCCAGTAAGGGATATCTCTTGTTATGGGGTACTGTGACTGTGTCCTGTCCAGAAACAACTCTATTTCCCAGTGTGTATGTATTTGAGTGGCAAAAAATTAGGAAGTAGTACAGAATTTTAACTTACAGAAACCACCCCATACCCTGACCTGAATAATCAATATAAAATCGAATGATCACCTTTTACAATGTCAACAAAAACTGAAAATGTATAACCTTAAAAGGATTTATGGCAGAGCTGTTACACTGGATTGCATTAGTTTTCACAAGTTCGTAATATTGTGCTTGGTGAGTATATCTGTACTGCAGCGCACAGAGTGGAATGAAGAAAAAGAGAGTCCACATCATATTGTAGCGTAATGGACATTACATAATGACACTATGATCTCCCCCACTTGAGCCTAAAGCTCAACTCATATTCACAAAGACACTAAAGTGGAGCAGGCCCAGGTGGTGTTGGTTACAGTCTGGAGGAGGTGTCTGATGGATTGTACATCCACAGAGGATGCTAGGTCAAAGAAGTTAAAGCACAACAGCTGAGGAGAGGGTGGAGGAAATAAAGTAGAGGATCATAGTGAGGGGGAAAATGACACATATAAAGCAGAGTAAGGGGAAGAAAGTGAGCCTGATGAAAATATTAAGAACTAATAAAATAAGCTCAATAGAAGAGAATTTTTTAGAGTTTATTGAATCCCTGGTATCGGAATCTCCTTCACATTCAAGGGGGACCAGCAGTCGTTGACACACACTAAAGAAATTCATACAGTAGTGGTTTTTCCACTCTGGATCATATATTCTCTCTACAGTATATTGTATAGCATTGACTTCTCTGAAATATATAGAATTAGAGCTATATTATGAGTTATATCATGACTGGAATGAAGTCAGAGAAGACACTATGTCATAATAACTGAAGGCAGTCATTCAGATTTCAAGATGTACAATCTGGATTTTACATTACTCCATCAGAGATTAAGTCCAGCTGAATTACAGAATGAGAGTCAAACAGACAGAAGGAAAATGAGGCTGATAAAAGTGGAGAGGAAAAACAAAGACAACAACAGAGACAGAATCTTGCTTTCCTCCAAAGTACAGCCACAAGCTGTTGGTCTCAGTCTGCCAACCTAGCTCAACTTCCCAGCCATAGATAAGCGTGTGTGTGTGTGTGTGTGTGTCTGTGTGTGTGTGCATGTGCGTGTACATAATTCATAAGCGTAGCCAAATCAAGATTGAGAGATTATCATGACTAGTGGCACAAAAGAGGAGAGAAAATGGGAGGAGGAATGAGAACAGAAGAGACAAGGAAAATTAGACGTATGGGGGAATGAAAATAGTTAGCAAGGACATACATTACCAATAAAATTACAGATTATAGAGCATGAAGTAGTTTATATTCACTCCACACTTACCTGTTTGTGCCAGCCTATGTTCACATACACATTCCCACAGGCTCTCTGTGTATAACTCTCTCCTCCCTCTGTTTCTCTATCTCCCTTCAATGGTTCCCTCCCTCCCTCTTTTACTTTCAAGGAAGGGTAATCCCTCTTGTAGCTAATGTGCTGTGACATTTCATGGTACAATAGGATTTGGGAGACACTATGTATTCTCATGGTGCCGGGGTCTGGCTGATAACCTCGCTGTCTGGGTGATTTTGGACTGCAGCAATTCTTGGACTAGTTTTTTATCTCACTTTGGAAATCTAATTCTCACAGTGGAAATGCAATTCACAATAATATAGGCTGTGAGATGATACATTGGGGGTTATTGGTAAACCACAGTAGCCGCATACTGTCAAGCAAAATCTCCGCTTCAAGAAAGGTGCTAATTATTAGGTCTGATTCATAGATTTACCTCTGCTGCGACAGATTAATGATTTTCTGAGTGGCAGCGCAAGTGCATTGTAAAGCATTTAGCCTTTGACAGAGTCAAACAGGGAGCTTCTTACATGCAGGGTTATTTGAGTCCAGAAATGATGGGGATATTTCATGTTTTCCTTAAGAAACTGCAGCTATACTATTGCTGAAAGACGGCGGTATATTTTCTACTTTGGAGGTTTTGCATTATACATAAATCGTTGCAAAATAGTGACACCAATCGACGTACACCACAGTACAGCACTCCAAGAAAAAAGGTCAAATCAAATCTTTCAACCACATTCATAGCATAGATTCAAAATTGGGGGTGAAATTGAATTGGCTGCCTCAAAGAAGTCCCTCACTAGATACTGTTTGAGTTAAGATTTGTCAAACTAGATTCTTGTATAGATAGATAGGTAGATAGGTAGATAGATAGGTAGGTAGGTAGGTAGATAGAAGAATAATGGTTGATGCGGCAGGTTGTCAGTTTAGCAACAGTCCACTGATGAACGTTAAGGATGAGTATTACTGCTGGATAGAATGTCTCAATTTTATAGGAAGGTAGAAGCTTGGTGTATAAGAGGCAATGTGATACAGATAGCAGGGTTTCCCCTTGGAGCAGCTGAAGGCAGAAGTGCTTATCTCAACAATAGAGCTGATGTGTGAGGGTAGGATATGGGGGTGGTAAATTTGCTCATCAACCTTCAGGCACAGATATAATGCTGCCAGAGTGCCTTCAGTTGGACAGCTCTCTGAGAAGACAATGTTGTAAGGGATAAATATTAAATACTTTGCATGACATTTATTGCGGATTGTTTCTCTTTGAGTTTGTTGGAGATGCTTAATGGCAATAGAAGAAGTTTCAGACACATAAAAAGGCCAATAAAAATGAATCAAGGGATCAAAATGCTGCCTTGAATAATTTTCCTCAAGCTATTGAATTTAGATACCTGGACTGAGCCCTCCCTAAATGCTTCTGTGTATTGTATTGTATTGAAACGCCAGCTACTTGCTCTGAGAGGCATCTTTTGGTTTTCATAAGCAGGTTCAGCTGTGAACACAATCTGCTGACTTATAGATGCTTTACAACACACATGTGTATCTGCACACTGAAGCATGCATTTAACTCATGCATTGTGCTTACACCGATATCATTTGATGCACAGTTACTATGGACATTATGCTTGAAATTCAAAACTGCTTCAAGAACATTTTTATTTTCCCTTTTGATACAAGTTTGAAAGTCCTATGAGCACAGATGGGCCCTACATAATAAAAGTCTCCTAGGGTAATAAAAAAGTCTAAACAAACTGCCATTATGAGGTTATCACAGAACAATAATGACTTCCCTTCTATATGAATTCTTCAAAATTCAAACTGTAGTGAAGCCTTTAGTACTGAAAAGGCAAATTCAATTCAAGATCTGTCATTTTCCTCTGTGCTAAATCAAGCCTTTAATCCAAGTCATGCAAAAAGCCCTCGATACTGCACAAACATCTTCCTCAGCTAAATGCAGATTACAACTGGAGTGAGCCGAGTGTTTATCTAGCTAACAACCGTTTGAGGGGACTAACGTCTTGTCATTTTGATTTGCCATAAGATTTCTTTTGAAAGCGTGACATCGAGCGTGAGACAGATAGAAGCTGAGAAGTGTCACGCCCAGATTCATGAGACGGGGTTGGCAGGCCTGCTATTGCTGTTTTGGCTGACTGTGTTATATACCTGGAGGGAACTTGGTGCTGCTGCTACACTGTAGCCAATTTAGCTGGAGCACAGCTGCTGAGAGGCTCCCAGAGGTGTGTGTGTTTCAGGATTAAGCCACAGCACCAATTAAAGCCTCAGACTGGTTTTTAAAGGATAAATTATTAACAGCAGAAGTGACCTCTCTGGTGGCCTTTCTACCCTCCTCTGCTATTCTCTTGTCTTCTCCTCTCCTCTCCTCTCCTCTCCTCTCATACCTTCTTCTACTTCAGCTTTTCCTTGCTTCTGTTTTTATTCTCTGCAGTCCCTTTTGTTTTACTATTTACCGCTTTGTGTCTGTGTCATTGTACAACCTCTAAAAGATTATGGGAAAGTTTTTTTTAATGTTTTGATATTTTGCTCCTCTTTATAGAATGTGAAAAACAAGCCTGGATTTATGTTTTAAGTGTCCACAAAATAAAATCTAAACTCGCATCTTCTCAATTTACCTATGTGCAAAAACAGCACAGACAGGGATATGTTCTATCAGTAAAGGGAGGGTATTTTAGAAAAATGTCTTCCCTTCTTTCTGTTTACTCCATTGCCTGTCTCTATCTTACATCTGTTCACTGTGGTATTTTGTTTCCAAGATGTGTTTTTGCTCACTTATATATATATATATGTGTGTGTGTGTGTGTGTGTGTGTGTGTGTGTGTGTGTGTGTATATATATATATGCACTTTTGGTATATTTATGCCTCCAGCCAGGATACAGTTGTGCTTGATTGTTGCTCAATGCAGCTGCATTCCCCCTTTCCCCTGTGTTCAATAGTGAATGCATGTTAGCTGGTAATGGATACTTTTAACCTTTTCCAGGTAATTTGATCAGGCCTTTAAATCAATGCAAGCACACACTGTGTCTGCGTTATGATCGGTGAATACATCGACTACTGCTTTCACTGCTCAGTCGTTGTTTTTTAAATGAGCAAGCCCTGTCTCTTTTTGATTTGATGAATGGCTCAACACTAGATTCTAAATTATAAATATAGGCTGCTGTGTATCATGTCTCTGAGGGGCAAATGGGGAGTGAGAGTTGAAATGGTTTAGGGACCTAAATGTATTTAACAACAGGGTTACTTTATGCTGCCATCCAGATTTCCAGCAGATAGAATTTCCTGTTGAAAATGGTGCTGCATCCTTTTGCATTATATTGGCCTAGTTTCGCACCATAATCCAAATGCAATTTGTTTTGGCAGTTGACTCTATTAACATTATGTTGGAACACAATACATAGAATATAAATTGTAAGTTTCATATCAACAGTAAGGTCTAGACAGTGTAGGTGCATTTCTGTATACATGTCCTGAGTGTAAAATGATACAGCTGGTACTTTGCTTGCCTATCTAGTCTGGCTAGCTATGTATTTCTCTTTGTCACATATTATCTACGTTTTTCTGTCTAATCTTCCACCTGAGAAATAACAAATATAATGATTTGACCGAGATCTACCTTTGTTCCGATGCCCTATTATGGATTTTCCCTCTAGATATCCTCAGGTCATCATCATCTGATCTCAGTCAGCAGGCTTGGATTCCGCTCAATATGCTCTTACACTCTGATCTCTTTCTCCCACCCTCCCTCTTCTCTTTTTCCCTGAATATTTGCTCATCTCAGATTTGATGAAGGAATTTAATTAGAGCAGGGAGAGAAACAGGAAGAGACATGGAACAGAGAAAGGGCAGAAGCAGAGTAATAATGAATGGTCAGTGACCCTGGCTGCAGACAAGGTAAAGATAAGTATGTTTAAATCTGACCTGGTTGATCTGACGGAGAGGCGCATATTGAACCTTGTTACAACATTAGACAAGGCTGTATGTAGTGCTGCACTGATTCCACAACATTGCTTCACTTTCAAGTAGAATTACTGGTAAACTGCAGGATCATATGAGTTGAATCTTGCACAGTATTCTACTGCATCACATGTCTTTTAATTTCAAATTCTGCTAACTACTATAGGTCAATGAGGCAAACATGTGATGCTCTGTTAAAATAGATTATGTGGAATTTAATATAATTTAGATTTGTTTTACAGTACAGTTTATCTGTCTTCTGTTCCTACAGTAAATAGAATAGATTTGCTCATTCTCAGCTTAAAAATGTAAATATTTGAATGATTTTCAAGAGTCAGCTTGTAGTTGTTTAGTATTTATAATACACTAGCCTTGTAATATGTGATAGCCTTGGTAGCCATATAGCCAATAAAGTAAAGTAGTATGTTTTTTTCTTGAATAATCCAGCTCATTTTAGCTACTGTATGTAATGTGTGTCTTTGGATAGCAATATCTGTTTGTCAGTTGGTGTTTTTCGTTTTATATTGTTATATTTTAGCATGCTACCATGCCAGAGTACGATGATGAACATGGCAAAGAATATACCCGTCAAAAAATATGCATGTTACCACTGCGTTTGTGGGCATATTAACATGCTAACATTGTTTTTTAGCTCAAAACATAGCTGTGCCAAAGTAATGTTCTGGTAATGCTGTAGACTCTTATACTTGTTGTAACTGAGTGCCCATTAATTTTGTAATGTTAGTAGTCTGCTACATGATATTGAGGGGCTTTTTTGTCATTTTTTTTCTTTGCATGTGTTATGTACTGCCTTATAAGTAATAATATAATATAAAACTGGCAGTGATTCTATTGTGCTTCTTCATAACATCATTTTCTGCAGACTTTCACAATGTAGAATCGATTTAACAACACCTGATATTATCGCTTAGCTGCCTATTCCAATAATCACATCAAATAACACTTTATTTACACAGCGCCTTTCATGCAAAATTGCAATACAACGTGCTGAACAATACAATGAAAATACAATAATACAGTGGAATAAATGGTAATATAAAGAAATGATGATATAGGAAATAAGAGAGAAGGAAGAACATGAAATGCATTAAGAGAATACTAAACTACAAAGGTAAGTCTCAAGATTTATTTTAAAGGTGTTTACAGGTTGTGCTGCCCTCATCTCCTCTGGCAGGTTGTTCCAGAGGTGAGGACCACAGACACTAAACGCTGCCTCCCCAAAGTTCTTTGTCCTCACCCAGGAAACAACTAAAAGGCCAGTGCCAGAGGACCTGAGTGACTTAGAGTGATTATGCATTAAAAGCATGTCTGGGTTTGTCTGGGTCTGAAGTATTCAGGCACTAGTCCACTGAGTGATTTGAACTACAATAAAAGGATCTTAAAATCTATTCTAAAGCTGACAGACAACCAATGAAGGGGCTGTAGGACAGGTGAGATGTGGGCTCTCCTTCACATCTCGGTCAGTACGCTGCTGCGTTCTGAATGATCTGTAGCTTATGTATAGCTTTCTTAGGAGGACCAAAAAGGAGAACAATGCAGTAATCAAACTCACTAGTCATGAAATGCATACAGAAGTCTCTCAGTATCTGTTGGGGAAAGAAACAGTTACACTTTAGCAATATTTCTAAGGTGATAAAAGGCAATTTTAGTGAGATTACTGATGTGCAATTCAAAATTCAAATCAGAGTCTAAGATCTTTTGCTAGTGGCTTGGCATTTCGTGCTAGGGATTTTATGCTAGTGCACAGTATCTCTCTCTGGACCTTTGCTTGGATAATTAAAATCTCAGTCTTAACTTTGTTCAATTGCAAGAAATTATGTGACATCCACAAATTGATATTAATCAGATTATAAATAATGCTGATGTCACTGGTTGATAAAGAGATGTACAGTTGTGTACTGTATCATCAGCATAACTATGAAAATGAATCCTGTGTTCGCTGATGATATTTCTCAGTGAACACAGCTCCCAGAATGGAGCCTTGAGGAACCTCATGTCTTATGCTAGTGTTATTTAAGGGTCACCAAGGAAGACAGAACAGTCTCTTTTGGACAGAAAGGGCAAACACACTTCAGTAGTCTGTTAATAAGGATGTCATAATCAATTTCTTTATCAGAATTAGCACTTAGGTCTAATAGTATTAATATTGAGAGTTTCTTGTCATCCATATTCCTTCTCAGGTTATTTACACCTTTAACTAGTGCTGTCTCAGTGCTGTGGAGAGGATGACTTCTCAAATACTGTATACAGCTAATATTTAGGCAATCGTTTAGTTGTTTAAATACTAATTTCTCAAAAATGTTATTAAAAAAAGACAGGTTTGACATTGTTTCCTAGTTATTTAGCTTGAGATCCAGATTCCTTTTCTTTAGGAGATGTTTCACAATATAATGAAATCAGTTACTGCCACTGGTTCTGTCGCCTCGTGTTTCCCCATAATATACTGTATGCTGCGACCTGTGATGCTGCTACGCCTAAAGAGACATTTTAATTGATTTACTAATGAGAGTAAACACCCCCCAAACACCCAACACACACACACACAAGCTCACACACTTGCCAATTTCCATCTTTTCAGTTTCTTCTTCTTATTGTTGCTGAGTGAGGACGAACCCAACACACAGTTTTGTGCACTCACACATACAGACACACACGCCAATTCCTATCTTTTCAGGTTCTCATTGTTGCCGTGGAGAAACATTATTCTGTCTGCACACTTATTCTTTAGTCTCCATTCTTTGACCTGACGCTATATAAGCATTCTGTCTTATTCTTATGCCCTCTTATTCTGATGGTAATTTGACTGCCTGAAAGGACTGGCAGAGGATTGTTCTGTCTCATTCAACAAAATACGGTAAAAAGTCATTCCTCGGATTAAAAAAAGCTCTGCGGTGGATTTCCAGGGCTCTGTTGTCGTGTCTGCAGTTGCCTGTCGGCCCCCCGTTCATATGCTAATAAGGCCGAGCTTGATTGTTTCCTCATATTTTAATCTCCTGCACGGTGTTGGAAGAGAGGAGGGCAGCAGATAGTGTGAGCATGAGGAAGAGATGAGACGAGAGGAAAAGAGATGATGGACCGAGAAAATAAGCAAGGGCAGGGGATGTCAGCTGCTGAGGAATGGAGAGGAGGGGAAAGTTGAGGACGAAAGATGAGGACAGGAGGTTTAATAGGAGAAGGGGAAAAGCAAAATGTTTGACAAGGAACAGTGAAGATGTAAGAGACATGCAGGGCAGGATGAGATTATTAATATGCAAGGAGGAAACGATAAGATAAAGAGGGATAGAGACACTGCTGGATGATAAGCGGTAGGTAGGAATATACAGTTCACCTTATAAGGAGACATTCAGAGTTCATTAGCAGTGACGAAGAACTGGAGCTGCTGTTCATATAACTGCAATATTTAATACAGCTTCTTTTTAAACTTTTTAGAGGAGTTTGTGAAGAACAATAAAACCTCCATACTTCCCCATCTTATATAGGTCTGTATAAAAAAACAAAACAACAATCACAATTCACAAAACCCGTCTGCTCATCATGCATACTGCAGGGTTGAAACGCTGACCAGGGGGCAATGAGAGGAGGAGCGAGAAGACTTTCTTGAATAAGACTTTCTTGAATAAACTAACGTGTCATTTGCATAAATATACATAATAAAAGAGCTTTGTGCAAAGCTCCTCTTCAATATGCATGTTTTTTCCCCCTTTTTTTAACTTGCCTGCTAGAGGTCATGCAATTGAAAAGGAAGAATGTAGTGTATGATTTTGTTTGGGGGCAGGGGGGGGGGAGTATACTCAGAGAGGTGGAGGAAAAATCATCTGGGTGGGTTTTGATGTGTAATGTCATGGAATGATTTTCTTGGAAGTCACTCAGGAATTTGTTGAGTTTTTTTTTTATTTTTAGAAAGAGGGTCCAAGGTCAGCTGCTATAGTCTAGTTAGTGTTGCTAGTTGCTGTGATTGTTACAGACAGAAAAGACAGCACATATGTAAGAAAATGACTTGGAGAAAGACTTGAACCTAAGCCAATATGTGCATAGTACATATATATGTTCATTTGGAAATATATGCATTACATACCTTAAAGACCTTTGAGGAGACCTATGTTGTTATACATGCACCGGGGCTATTTGTGTTGGCCTTTTCTTTTTTGGAACCACAATCTTTACCACATACATCTTGCATATACCTAAAATAGTTGTATATATAATCCAGTTTAGCTATTAGCAGCAGTGAACACTAACAGCTAAGTAAACACTAATGGCCAACTCCATGAAGAATGGATTGGGCCTGCTAATAACACTGTGAAATCCACAGCACTTGCACCTGCATTCTGTCCTATTTTAAAATCCTATCCGCAAAATATTTTGTGCTAATGAAATACCCCCAAGTTTTGCAGCTGAGTGCAATTTGTCCTTATTTTGTGTCTATTTGTGTAAGTGGAGCGGCTTCCCATGTTTCAGGTTTTTCTCCACTTTTACAGATATTGGTCCATAGTGAAAAAACAATGAGCACAAAATGATAAAATGGTGTGTCTTTAATTAACAGTTGTGCAAATAGAGACCTAAACCTAACCACAAACCGACTTTCATGTATTGTTCTTCTTTTACTTGTGTAGTATTTCACATCTATAACATAATCTATTGAAATGTCAGAATACAGTTATTAATGTGGTTCAAGCAGGTCTGAACCATGTTAGATTAATATCTGAATCTTACAGTAATGCTGTTGAGATGTCATTGAATATATCCAGGATTTCACAGAAATATCAGTCTCTCCACTGGCTGCAGCATCATACAGTAACTGAAACAATAAGTACATCTCCAAACTGAGAAAGAGGCTGTGTGCATTTACTGTATGCACGCGGCACAGCAGCGGTAATTTCATTAACACTGGATGGGTCAGGATGTGACCATAATTAATGTTCTGTGTTCTGCCTCACATCTACACAGGTCAGCTGTTACACATAAATTCTGGTTTAAGCACGTAATTGTTTGTAATAAAGTATTCCTTTTGGATGAATGTTGAGCTCCATCAGAGCTGACATTTTTATTTTGAAGTAGCCTAAAGTCCAAGATAAGTCGGGCCTCACAAGCTTGAAGATTTGAAGAGAAACAGAGAGAGTGAGGGGTAAGTGTGTATAGTACACTTTTAAAACTAACCCTCTGAAAACGATAATAGCACCACCTTAACTCCGTGTGGCAATTTGCACTGGTCTTTGTGAATCAGTCATTTTTTAGATGCTCATCTGCATAGAAAGGGGCCAGTTCTGCAGTCAATGTATGAACATGACCTAATTTACATACATGCAAATGGCACAGGCACACCACAACGCTATTTGCTTGGCTATGCAGTTTTCAGTGAATTTCACCCTTTACATGTGCTTTGTGAATGAAACTTGCACCAGTTTGGTGGCTGAAAAAGTGGATTTAGGCTTAAGTAAAGCAGGAAACAGTCAACATAGCAATACAAACCATGTGCCACAGGCAATACGCAAAACTGCAACCAACAAACAAATTAGTTGTCTATCAGCTTTTGGAGGAATCAGATGATGTTTCTGCTCAATTACAAATATTGGGTGGAACTAATTTCCATATTTTTTTATATGGGGAGCGGTGGGGTGGAGGCTGTGACCTCCCTGTCCCATGTAGATTGCTATATGCCTGTAGCAGCATTATTATGCAATTCAAGCTCTCAAATTATATTATGTGCTCATATAAGCACATCTATACAGAGTATAAACACAGTTGTTGCATAAGCTAGTGGGTTTTGTCTATTTTCCACAAACACACACACATACATAGAGGCTTGACCCCGAGAACAATAGCCATGCAGACTAATTCAGATTCTAATCAATCCCAAGTTAAACAGCCAGCCTGCAAACTACACACAGCCCGCACCTCCCCTTTCTCTGTCCCAAATATACACAACCACAGGAATTTAGCAACCCACCACAGTTGCTCTCCATCATCTCCTTATCTCCCACCAGGTCAGTCAGCACCAACCCCATGCTGGATGTCCTCCTGGGATGTTTGTGCAACTTGTTTATGACAACCCAAGTGTTGTTGATGCTGTTGTTGCTGATGTTAACAAGAGAGATGGAGAGGTAGACGGCTGGAA
This sequence comes from Scomber japonicus, assembly GCF_027409825.1. Lineage (NCBI taxonomy): Eukaryota > Metazoa > Chordata > Actinopteri > Scombriformes > Scombridae > Scomber > Scomber japonicus. The sequence continues at coordinate 17,571,411 of NC_070587.1, read as the reverse complement.
CATGGTGGTCCACTGGGAAGTAACCTTGACGACCTGATCTTCTGAGGAGACAGAGAAACAGGGAAGGAGTCGTTTGGGAAGGGGACTGGGAGCGTGATGAGAGAAGAGGGGAAATTAGGGGAGAGTTGAGGGATAAACAAGATACTAGAGAAAATAAAAATAGAAGTGCATGAAATGTAATGGCGGACAGAAGAACAGGCAGGAAAGCACAAGAAGGCTGAATGAGACATCAGTGTTAGGATAAGTGGCTTTATAACACCACTGCTTAAAATGCAGGAACAAAGCCTTTATTTGTGGAAGAGTTCTGCACTGACAGAATGGCTTTTTTATTATGTGAGACATGGGGAAACATTTAACCAAAATATAAATGAGCAATTTTACCAGCAAGGATTTTTTTCTTCTCCTTTGTATATTTAAAAAAAAAACTGTCAAATCAAGTGTTTTTAAGTACATTTTTCTTATAAAAAGAATGTAAGTGTTGCTGTTTTCTACTGCACTGTTTTCCTGGTAACAAAATGAAATAGTCCATGCAGACTATATTCCAAAAGTTGCTTTTACTTTCTGTATTTTTATATAAAACTGCTCTTTTCCCCATTTATTTTGATTGACCTTACAACAATTTTAATTTTAGGCTCATGAAACTTGCAGACACCGCAGTAAAACATGATATCCAGTTATTTCTGCCCACTGCAGGTCTTGAAAATCTTAAACAGCCTCAATTTTCAATAATTATACTCATGACTATATTATCCCAAGGGTATAGTTAATGTAGTATTACCCATGTAAAATATAGTGGCTGATCTGTCCAGTGACAAATAACCTCAATTACAAAGACTCCTTGTGTGTTTTAATTTGTTCTGGTATGTCATCCTAACTGGCGTGAAAAATGCTGACACAACATGATTGCCTTAACTCTTACACACTTTATTATTTATAGTGCACTTCATGTACGTCTAAATCCAAAGAACTGCAAATCCTTTTCTCAGAATTCAGAGCTGTTCATGGACGTTGAAATGATTTTATTAAATAACCCACAGGTGTGATTTCCCCAGACATATCATTTACTCTCTAGACTAATCACAGGCTATACCTCCAGCCTACACATTCCTCAATTTGACACATGGAAACCTGTAAGTATCCTGTATTAGATATCATTAGGCTTGTCTCCAAGAAGGCTATTTATAATGTACGCAGCATTAACTGAGCCTTCTACACTGCTGCAGCCTCTTCTGTTCCTGCAAATACAAATGTGACATTTTTCCCTTCCTTTTCTTGCAATTATTTAAAGTATTTTCTGTGTGGTGATCGCAACACCATGGAGCCACGTCTTCCAATCAGACGAGGCCTGGACGTGCTGCTTTGACAATCAAGTTTGAGTTTTTTTTGTAAATTCCTGTAAAGATGATTTATTGTCTTTTCAAGGTTTTCCGACAGAAGCAGCAGTCAAGGCTGAGAGCATAATTTAGCTGCTTGTGTAATCTCCAAACAGGGGACGGTATACTGGGAGCCATGTTTCCATTCTGATGTATTCATAAGCTCTTCCTTAAACCCTTCCGCTGCTGTGTTTAGAGACACAGAGAGTAAGAGAGAATCTCAGTACTGGACCCAAAAATAGCCAGCATTCTTTCCTCTGTGTTTCAGGAAGCATCGGAAGAGGCCGGAACAGCCCTCTCTCCCATGTCCTCCTTATCCTTTCTCACTCCATTTTCTGCATCCTCCATCCTTATTTTACCACCTTTCTATTGTTTTGTCTATCACCATCTCTTTCATCCATTTATTTTTATTTTTATTATCATTCCTTCCTTCCTACCATTCACCTAAAGTCCACCTTTCTGTGGGACTCTCTAACGTCTTTTCCACAGCTCTCCTTCCTCTCTCTATATCTTCACTTAGTCTCTCCGCCCCTCCTTCTGTTGTGAACTCCCACTGAAGGCAGCAAAGTTCGATCCTTGCAACGAGTGTGCTTAAATGCCTTCGCATACACGCCTACAGCAGTGAGAAAGTATGTGTTACATCATATTAAATGCACCCGGCAGAGCATATTGCCAGAGATGCCTTGTTAAAATGTATAAAGCGGAGTAGATGAATGGACTCATTGTTGCTATTACTGTTATCTCTCGAGCCCTGTTTCTGTCTTTCACTTGCTGTCTGTCCTTTATCTCTGCATCTCTGTCTCGCTCAAACGAAGATCAATGTGCATAGATACAATAGCAATGCACTGAAACACACACACACACACACACACAGACACACACACACACAGAAGCCCAGTATGCAGGAAGGGAGATTGTTTTTGCTGAAAATAAGCAGGGGAAATCTGACCTTAGACAGGTCAGTGTACTTTTACTGGAACTCTGGAAAGAACTGAGTTGTATTTGTATGTGTCAGTGTGTGAGGGTTCAGTTGAAACCCATTTCAGGGCTTTCCAGGAGCAACACATTGTTTAGAAAGTAGAGAACTCTTAAGGGACAAGAGGGCTATCTATAGACTGTACTTGCATGTGTGTATGTGTGTGTATGTGTGTGTGTGTGTGTGTGTGTGTGTGTGTGTGTGTGTGTGCATGTGTGCTTAAATTCAGGCACATGAGTGTGTATTATGTGTACTATCTTGAGCAGTGGCTGGTTAGAGAGTGAGAGGGTGGGCAGAATAATATATGGCTGGAAGTAAAGTCTTTAAGCATGCCAGCATTTAATGTTAAAATTAAATTGGATCATTTAAATGGAATATCAGCTATCAGTAGATTCACACGTAGGTGAAGTAAATCAGCACACTTTTTTCCCGTCAAGTTGAACTTTGGGGAAGACACCTTGTACCCAAATGTATTTAACCCTCCTCTGTCAGAGTATAGACCTACACATCTACTGCCACATAAACAGACATAAACAAAAAAACAGACCAAAACAAACAGAAAAGTTCCAGACCTTAAATCAAATGAGAACAAAGCAAGCAGTTGGATTCAACAAAAGTGCAGAATAACATAACAATACGGCAGAAATGAAGATTGGTGACACATTTAAGGGGAAAAATACATAGAATATCTCAGTAAGGTTTTGGCATTGATTCTACAACCATATAGAAACATCTGCATTTATCATTTTCCTTTTTGTTTCTCCTGTAGATTGTCCCCCACCTGTAAATTAAAAAACATAACATATAAAAAATACAATACATGCAGACTAACAGACCTTTGATACCAGTTTTGCAAGTGATGCTATGACGGCTTTGTTGCAGTTCATTGCTAGAAATTGAATATTTAAATGTGTGCTACATATACTCTGTAGTGTGTTAGGAATAAGAAACGTATGATTGTTTTCTTCCATGCTCAGCCATCTTTGCAATTCACTATCCAGTCAAATACACGCTCCTCAGGTAGACACACTGTGCACATCTATGACACCATGCAGCAGTCTTTTGCAGGGGTGTTACTGTTCAGATGCTCAGCCGCGCATGAAATCCTCGAAAAACCCCGTGACTGTGTTTGCTTTGTGTGACAGTTTGTGTCGCTGCCTCTGAGCCTTTTCCCCCACTGCGAGAGCTGCTCCACTGTACTAAGTGTGTCAACAATACCAGCTGAGAGGCAGCCTTCAGTCCACACACTCCGACTGCACAGTAATCCTTCAAGAGAGAAACAGGGATAAAGAGAGGAGGCTCGGAGTGAGGGAGAAAGAAATATAGAGCGGGTATGTGGGAAGTGGAAAGATGGAGGTGAAAAGAGCAAGAGATAGAGCGATGGTGGTGTGGAATTTGACAGTGAGGGAGAGAGGGAGAAGAGAGGAGAAAGCAAGGATGCCAGAAAGAGAGAGAGATTTTAATGTTTCAAAGGATTTCCCTATCACAGTCTCTGACACATTACATACACCGCTCACTATCAGCCCGACCCTGACAGCTGCACAAATTGGCTGAAAGAGGTTCCCTGGGCAAGGCCTTTGATCAGGTGTGTGTGTGTGTGTGTGTGTGTGTGTGTGTGTGTGTGTGTGTGTGTGTGTGTGTTGTGTAAGTGAATGAGAGGAAGGAGAGAGATTATGTATATTTGTGCATACCTGGACATGTGAGTGTTGATGTGTGTATGTGAAGAATGACTCTTTTCTGCTCTAGATCATGATGGAATGAAATGAATGTACACTGATAAGGCTGGCTGTGTGTGTGTGTGTGTGTGTGTGTGTGTGCGTGTGTCAATAAATGCTGCCTGTTTGTGTATGTGTGTATTGCATGTGCCAGCATTATATGTGCAAGCCTGCCATGTGTGTCTTATCATAAGCATGTTAGATCTTTTTATCCCGGTGATATTTCTCTTTCAGATGAAGCCTGGGGTCTTTTATTTTTGTCTGACACGTCAAACATGTTTCCATGTTATCTTTCAGAGATGGCCAGTAAACAAACCCTTTGTGAAAGGGGGGCTCGCATCGATTCAGCCCTCAATACAGTTCAGGTTTTGAAGCGGTGAGGTTTTCATTATCGTGATCACAGACGCCACATGCAAACACACACATTTCTTAGTACAAGTTGTACACTGCTGGGCACTAAGCAGCTCCTCTGAAGTAGTTTGATGTTCTGCTCAGTGTGTCTGTTTTGTAGCTGAAGCTGAAAATCTGTCTTTAATAAGAATACTGTTTCAAGATCGAGAGTTAACCTTTTTGTTATCACTTTTTACAGCATCATTTTGACACATTGCAGTTTGTATATTTAAAAAGTGTCCTGCAGAAACATATAGCATGTAATTCCCCATGATAGGAGAATTTAGTATTGTTTGCACAAGCGATATTTAGGGCTACAAGCAGTGGTTATTTTCATTATCGATTAAACATTTAGTTTATAAAATGTCAGCAAATGTTTCCCAGCTCAGGTGACATCTTCAAATAGTTTGTTTTGTCCGGCCAACGAACAGAGAAAACATGAGAAGCTGGAAGCAACAAAAATGTGTTACGTGTATGATAATTGATGTAATGTCTGGCATTTACTTTGCTGCCAGCTAATGATTAAATCTAGTCAATTGTCCTCTATGCATTTTCTTACATTGTCAGTTTGCATTGTCAGTAGCTCATGAACCCACAGACGACTTTCTTCTTTTGTATGACCAAACTGCAAATGTAAGGGCCTGTAAATGACACTACTCCTCAGGCACCATCTCCTTTTACTTCTACATGGCTGCTGTTGAATCCTGTTAGCACAGTCTTTCTGAACTGCCTGTGTGTGTGTGTGTGTGTGTGTGTGTGTGTGTGTGTGTGTGTGTGTGTGTGTGTGTGTGTGTGTGTGTGTGTGTGTGTGTGTGTGTGTGTGTGTGTGTGTGTGTGTGTGTGTGTGTGAATTGTGTGTCATTTGAGGGAAGTACAGGTAATGGATTAATATCAGAGCTGGCACAGGCTCCACATTGCTGTGTGGTGACAACCTGTCATTATCACAAACACTGCGGCTCACACACACACACACACAAACACACACACACACACACACACAAGCTCACACTTGCTCACTAGCATATGCATACACACAAAGCCAAATAGAAAGACATACATATATCCTGCGTTACCTCACTCTCTCACTTCTATCCACCTTCTTTTCTTGTCTCTCTGACTTGTCATCATGGCACATACTGAAACTGACCTTTGATTATTTCAGACGGCAGCAGATTATTGAACTTGTTCCATCTCAGCACAGCCTCACGTGACCTACAGTTACGCTTGAGTGACAGACACCATCTAGTGGCCATTACGGCCCGCGGAACAGACACAGTTCAGATGACGTCAATATAATGAGACTTCATAATTGATGATTCTGCCTTGTTAGGAGGAGGTGGGTTGGGTGGATGGCTAGATAGACAGTGGACTTTGCTACATTTGCTACATGTTACCACCCGAGAGTGTCATGTTTCCAACCATCAGTTGGGACATGTTATTTAAAAACCCTAACATTTTTAAAAACCGTGTCATCAGGCAAACATTTACTGTTGCCATGATAACAAAGGTGGAACAACATTAAGGAACTATAAACCATGTTTCAAGTGCTAATTTTAACCCAAACCATGATCTTTCCCTAACCCATACCAAGTGTTTTTTCTGCCTAAACCTAACCAGACCTTAACCACAGAGTTGTTGAACAATAAAATATAACTTTTTTTAATACTAATTTGTAATGGTTTTGGAAAGGTTGAGTGCATTGCTATAGTTGCTAGATAGTATAAACTTAACTACAGGTTGTTTTTGCCAGTTTTCATTTTTTATATGAGGTTGTGTTATCCAACCAGTTCCCAACAGTGAAACCAGGGCTGAGACCAGTTTTGAGCCAGTGTGGCTTATTTGCTCCAAACATCAAGGCAGCAGAGTGTTCTCAACACTGTTGCCATATGAGCCATCAGGCTTGTTTACTTCTTCCAAACTTAACCTAATAACGTGCCCAAAGCAGGCAGGCAGGGATGGGCGTCCACTCTGAACCCATCAGTTCCAAACACTCATGAATTCTTGCAATGCCAGAACAGTCACCATATTAAGTCATGTAGTCAGTATTGTGATGTGTTATTGAACAGCTGATTGTATATTCAAGTAAGTTAGAGGTGGTAAAGGGCCTCAGCCTGGATTAAACACTGGATAATATGTTTTTTGCACCCTTAGCGGGAAACTAGACAGAAAAATACAGTAACACAGACAGAAAAACAGTAAATGTGTCAAGCGCTCTTGTGTGTTTAAAAATTCTTCTTGAAATAGTTCACAGCACCTTGAAGTAGGAAGATCACTTGTATTAAGAAAATTTCATCTGATTCAAGACAATATAATGGATCAAAGGGAAAACCAGAAAATCATTAGATTTTGAGATTTAGTTTTTGACTGACTAAATGATACACTCAAAGTCTTTTGTCCATAGAAAGTCTGCTGACGTCTCTATCTTTAACAAAGCTCCAAACAGTATGAGACATTTCTTGCTTCAAAACATGGAAACACTACCTTAAAGCAGGTGACTGCAGCAATGATGATTACCCTAACTGACAAGTCAGTCATTGCATGGTCATTAACACTAAATGAAGCTGTGGATGATCTTGCCAGTTATTGGCGTTGACACAAGTTCCTGTCGCAACACTCTGTACCATGATTATAATGAGCACCACTATTTACACACATCCTGCATCCTTAATTTGATGCACTTCCTGTTGAATCAAGATATTGGGGTGGAACACGATGCAGGAAGAGATTATTTAAATGAATGCCAGTTCGTTAGAGAAAAGATGTGTTGATTGTTGGGATCAGGAGGCAGGTTTAAAAACTATATGTAGGTATTGGTAAAGCATTAGGTTGAACACGAAGAACACAAAATATGACAATACCTTGTTTTGGATGTAATTGAATTGGAGATTCTTATCAAAATGTCCCATATAAGGCATGTTTTTTGTTTGTTTTTATTTCGTTTTGATGTTAAGTGACCTTTTCCTCTCTCAATCTTTTACAGCAGTCCTATGCTCCTCCCCCTCCGCCCATGGCTCCGCCCAGCCCCGGCACCACAGGAGGAGGAGGTGGAGGTGGAGGTGGTGGAGGAGGTCATGGAGGAGGGCTAGTGGAGCAGCTTAGTAAGACCAACCTGTACATCAGAGGCCTGTCACCTGCCACCACCGACCAAGATCTCATCAAACTCTGCCAGCCGTGAGTTCTATTCTGCTTGATTTTTTCTCTATTCTGTTCAACTTATCCTGACCCCGATCTTGCTCTGCAGAAGAGTCAAACAGCATCCTCCAGTGCAGTTGAGTTAGGTTCATTCCCGCTCAGTTCAGTTCAGCTCGTGGTAATTAGTTTTGCGTGAGTCCAACAGCAGCTTATAATGAGTATCAACAGTTTGCTCTTGACCTCTGTGTTCCTCCTCTGTGCTTCCGCAGAGGAAAAAACACAACCCAGCTGGACCTAACCCATCCGTTCCCTTTTGCCCCTAGTCATCTACACACACACACTCACACATACACACACAAACCCACACAAACAGACACACAGTCTTCTGCCCTAAACCCCTCTATCTTTAATACATTTGCCAACAGTTTGAGATATTTCTGGTTAAAAAAAAACATTGAGATAATATACAGCATGGGAGGTCACTCCACTCATTCCATTAAAATGACAGTGAAATTAAGCTGGATAGAAACGTAATTGCATTGCAGCTAAAGATAAAGTTACCAATTGATACCATTAAAATTTGAAATGTGATGACTTTAGCAATCAACTATTTTACTGCAAAGATGATTTGCCTCTCCTCAACATATTAAAATAAAAATGTTCCTGGCCGATCTGCAAAATCAGTATTTAGTCATCATTCAGTTTCCCCAGGCTTATTATTGAGGCAAAGGTACAGTAGTAGACGCTGGAGAATGTGCATGGCGCTAGGTACACTGTTTTTAAATGTACCTGTAGAGTGCTGTGTGCTTAAGTTAGAAAAAATCTTACAAAATTGTTCAGAGGGATTTAAATTTATACCAAGATGGAGCAAAAATATGATGTGTGTTTGTATTTGTAGGGTGTGTTTTATAGACTTGGAACAATATACTTATCCCCCAATTTTGATATGGTGACACATGGGTGCCAATGGATTTTCAACTGAAGGAACAGAAAGGGTGGCACTATTTTCAGTCTCTTGCTTCTGTATACTGTGTGCCAAACATTCACTGGTGTCCTTATTCCACTGCAATTCACACATAACTGGCAATTAAGATAAAAATTCCAAAGCATTTTTATTTTAAAATGTTAACGTCATTAATTAATTAATTGATTAATTAATTTGTAAGCATCTTAAAGTCTCCTGTGTGTATGACAATAGAAAACTGAAGGGGAGGCAGAATGCTCCGCTGTAGTATTAATGTCATGTCTCCTCATCAGCTCTGGGGAAAGACATCACTGTACAACACACTGAGCGGGTGCAGGGTTGTTGAGGTGAAACAGACTGAGAACAAAGTTATTTTCTTGACCTCGAAGTCGGTTTATGATGTTTAAGATGCACAGTGTGTGTTCATCAGCCACTCTTGTTTGCTCCTGCTGGAATTCGCTTCTCTGCTACGCTAACATTAGTCTCTGAGTGGTGGTGTAGAAAGTTCACCGTATACTTCACGTTTGTCTCACAAAGGTTATTACTTAGTCATTAAATCAAAAAATGCTTGCAACAGCTGCCGTTTTTTTTTAAGATGAACTAGAAAATACCGCTAGCGTGTGTGCTCTGCAGACTTTCTGAGTGCTGCACTACCCTTGCAAACGGGATGTAGACAAGGGTCAGGATGTTCTGTGGTTTTATTGCTTACAAAATGGAAATTACTGGACATGTTTAGAAACCTGTAAATGTGAGCTGTGATGCTGGTTATTTTTTTATTTTTCTCAATATAGATGTAGTATTTAATTTTAAAACAGATCTTACCCAAACTTGTATACATTTAACTCACTTGTGTAAAATATAAATGCCTAGTATAAGGTAACTTTTTTGGATCGAAACAACCAGCTGGGAAAACAGATTTAAAGGTTTACTGGTTTTACAGACTGATATGAAGCTGGAAGATTGCTCACTCTTACAACAACTGAGTGTTCTGATCTCTTCCTCTTAATAATGGATAAGTGAATGATGTGGTTTTCCTGATGATTTCTCTTCTGCAGTAACATCAGCCACAGCATCACAATTGATGGGTGAAAGCTGGACTTAACTCACCAGAGTTTGACACTTTTCTTCCTGTTGTTTTCCATCATGACAAAAGTCAATCCTGCACATTTCAATCCAAATTGTCTCTATGTAGACAAACAGAGTCATCACAGAATGTAATGCAAAAGACAAATCAGCTTTCCCACAGAGGGTCTTGTTTGCTTACAGCTAATGCACAATATGATGAAATGTAATTGGAAAATGATATATTGAGTTAAATATTCTGTAGGTAAGGGCTTAAAATGATCTCACTAATATTTCTAATTGATTTTGGTATAAAAAATAAAAGCAGAGGAAAATAAATTGTGAGGACTCCAACACACACACACACACACACACACACACACACACACACACACACCGTATCTTGCCCTTATGCAGTTCAAGCCTGTTGTATTTCAGTTTTTGCCCCGGAGGCGTTCTGGAGAAACAGGGTGAAAAATGGCGGCCAATAGAAGTTTCATTAGAGGCCCAGTCAGCGTGCCAAGTGGCCAGTAACATTTAGGAAAGGTCAGTGGGGGAGGGCCTGTGTGTGCATTTGGGCAGCAGTCTTAGCCTTGGGTTTTTTTAACTCTCTACGGCTTTCAGAAATAGACTGAGTTGCAGTTTCCTGTCACTCACTGACATGATGTGTGCATGCATGTGCTCGCCTGCTAACTCACACGCAGCAAATAACATGCACAATGCAGAAGTACACAAACAGGCATTTCATTCATGCACACAGTTTAAATGAATAATGAAAGGACAGTCTTGCTACTGACACACACACACACACACACACACACACACACACTCTTTCAACTCAATGTCATCCTCATCCTTATTGTTACCGAGCGTGGCTTCTTTGTGTGCCAACCCACCCACCAGTACCATCCTCTCTCTTCCCATTCTGTCATCATACTCATTTCCTCCTTCCATCCCTCTCTCTGTGTCCCCCTCCCTCTATTATCCCTCCCCCCTTCCCCCCCTCTTCCCCTGTCTCCGTGCCAGTTCTCAGAGTGTCAGTGAAAAGTGCTGTTGTCAGCTGACATTTCCAATCACTCCCCCGGTCGCCCAAACTATGGACACACTTTTAACGTCTGGGGACAGAGCAGAACGTGAGCGGAATCTAAAGCGGGCCACAAGGGCAATTTCTCTCTCGCTCGCTCGGTTCCACTCACACTTGTTGTCTTTCTGTGTCTTTCTCGCGCATGCCACTTATTCAGTACTCTTATCTATCTATCTATCTATCTATCTATCTATCTATCTATCTATCTATTAGGATAAAATCTGCAGAATGGAAAAAAGCTTCATATAAATATGCTTGAGGAGGCGGCTGATTGATATGAAATCTACATCCTAGGAATATGTTTTTGTCTTGAAATGTATTACTTAATACTTCAATGACAGATTCCATCTTTCATTATTTTACTATTTTATGAGCAATAATTAATTTAACAAACCATTTTTTCCTCTATGGAACGATACACATCTTGTGGCCTTGAAAATTGTCAAAAAATGCTAGAATGGATAATCAGAACGGAGTTTACTTTTGCCTGTGGGTGAATGACAGGATAGCAAATAATGAAATAATCACTGTAAACAACAATGATGTGTTCTGCTGTATTAAAACTATAGGTCTTATTATTGCAAACTACAGTCAGTTAAAATGTATTTTTATGATTCTGTGGATAAGGGCATTATGTTTTCTTCAAATATAGTAGTATTATAATATTTAAATAAATAAAACCAGTTTTTACACATAGCATTATTTATCTTCATGACTGTTCTTGATTTGTCAGATTCACTCAAAAGTGTCACACCAATTTATGAATGTAGCTTTCGCAATAACATACTGCATCATTGTCAACAGGGTTAATTATTGAACAGCAACAGCCTTCTATTCCTAACACTCCGGTGTTGTCGCATCGAATTTCACAATAATTATATTTCCTATATTTTGGATCCTAAATTGAGAAAGTATTGGGCTTATCTTCTCTGAAGATTTATAGCCAGGGATGTAGTGGAGATTAAACTCATCTAAACTCAATTTATCCAGCACTGTATTTGAAAAATAGAATATACTCAACTATTTGGGCTGACATTAATCTTTATGGCAAAAGTTCACACTGTACCCTATAGTATTATCGGATTAACGGAAAATAAGGATGAGAAAAGGAAAAGAAAACATCAGCCAGTTCCTCTTCTGGCTTACTTGCAATTGTTACCTTAAGATGATCACAAATTTGTATTTATACAGGACTTTATCTTCTTTACTGGTATAACTCCTGAATGCACCACCTAACCAGTGCCTTGCAGTTACTGATTTTATCTTCATGGAAAGCCCTTTTGGCAGATAAACTTAATGTTTCAGTGACATGGAGCCATCTTCTAAATTCGCAGCACATTACCTTTTCATCATGGAAATACTCAAGACTTCATTTCTTTATAGCGCCTGAAGATGTCTAACTACATATGTGGAATGGATTCGGAGACTTCTGAAGCACTGCGCTCTCTCAGTCCTCCCTCTGTGTTTGTCTGTTTGAGTCTAACTGGCAGAGAGAGGGAAAAATGAGGGAAATGCAAGAGACAAGACAGCTGTATCGAATGCCCAATTAGGAGATACCACACACAGAGACCAACCCTGTGTGCGTCTCACACACACACACACACACACACGCACACACACAGCCTTAGACACACAAAACCCAGACAGTGCACATATACATAATGTATATATACACTGACAGACATCGTGGCGAGTTGTAGAGATGATGTTTGTGTACTTGTGTGTTTGTGTGGGTGTGGGTAGGAACTGCAGATCAGTAGACATCAAACGGTGAGCATCCATAGGCTGACGGTGTTCCAAGAGGGAATGAAAACACAGATCTGATGCTGTGAAGGCCCTGAGGACTGTCATTAACACTTCACACACACACACACAGTCAGGGTGCACACAGATTTTGCCAAGCCTGCCAAAACTGAGCTCTCTGAGTTTCAAATTGACGAACCCTCCTAAATCTCAACAGTCTGGCAAACACTGTCACTGTCAGTGGCCTTACTATTCTTTGTGTATCGCCTTCTCTTGGTGGAAAAGAAATCATAACATAGTTTTGACATGAATTCTAAGGAGTTTCCATGTGTTGAAGAAGAAACGTAGCGTGTCCTGAAAGGACTGTCATAGCAAACGTCAGTCTTTAAGGCGCACCCCCCTGCTAACAAAACTCTGACTGATGCTGTGGAAAGGAATTCATCTCTGGCTAAGTACTGTGATGTGGGGCTGTGTAGCATCTCTGTGAAGCCAAAGAAAATAGAGAATTTTAGGTTATCCAGCCAATCCTGGTGAGTACTTTTTTGTACTCAAGATACAAAGGCACCGTTTTGACAAAACATAGTTAGGTGAATACCTCTGCAGGAGAAAGGTTTAGATAATGGGACCAAATCTGTAGAACTGAGATTCTTTTTAAAAATTGCTTGGAAAAGTAAAATCCATTTTTTTTACTGTTTTCACAGTTACTCCTGGAACATTTATATGATTAAATAAAGTGTTTTGGTATGATTTAAGTAATCACTTGCATTTACATTTATTCATGTTTTATTTTTAAAAAGTCATTTACAAAGTGAAAATGCAATCAAGCATCCAATCAAAGGATACATAGTCTGTTTCTATGTTGTAAATTAAATACATTGAGGATTAGGACTGTTGGTTGAACATAAACAATTTGAAGATGTTATGTCTTGGGCTTTGGGAACTTGTGATGTGCATTGTTTAACTTTTAATATGTTGAACAGCTATTTTAATACTAACTTAATTATTAAATAGATTAACTGAAAATGAAGATAATTAGTTGCTGTCACCCTCTCAGTAAATATAAATAAACAGCATTTACAGTATTTAATCAAACCCTTTATTGAAGACGTGTGTAGGAGTGTGCCCGTGTGCCATAATTCAACTTTGAACTCACTTTTACTTTTCTTTCAGTTCATTTGTAACTTAGTTTTTCACTCAAGTAGAAACATTTTATTTGCGTTTATTCATACTGCCCTGGGTGAATTCATATCTAAGTGTGTCTTTCCATAGACACATTAGTATGGTGGACCAGGAACAGATACATTTGTAATCAACTAGAGAAGAAAATTTCACTACCACGTCATGATTTAATCTACAAAAAGACAAAACATTGTACTTTCCTTGGAAATTTCCTCGTCAAGGAGCTCTGAAAACACAGATGGAGCTGTGGCTTAGATCACTTTTTCATACTTGCTGGAAAATTACTCCAGTGTTGCTTTACAATTCCCTCTCATTATGGACTCTTTAGTTATGATGAACATTTAGTGGAAACAAGATACATGCTCAGATTCCATTCAGAGCCTTTTCACTCACTGTATCTATGCCACAATGGAAATTAATGGCTAACCCTGAACATCTGGCTCCTTGTCGTCCTTTGTTGGTATGTTTTAAGTATTTGAATAGTTCTATGATTGTCTCATGTGTCACTGCTGTTGGGTCAAGTGCAGGTCGATGTTATTTCAACTAGCTCCAGGCTTCTGCTGGAATCAATGAAAGGGTTCCAGCTGGGACTTGAACACAGACCAGGACATTCTGCACTTTCTTGTCCTCTTATTCCACTCGCTTCTCCACCTCCTCACTTCATTCGATCTATTATCAAAACTTTCTTCCCCATAATAGCAGATTATTGTTGCTGCCAGGATAAAATGCAATTTAACCATTGAATCAAGTCCAATGAGAGACATAATTTTGGACCGTGCTGTGTTGTTCACCTCTCCTCTGCTCTCCCCTTTCCTCATCTGTCCATCTCTCCTCAGTTCTCCTCTCCTAGAGAGGGAGAGAGGGAACAGGTGGATTTACACTTGAATGTCATACACATTGATCTGATGATAACACACACACAGCCACAGATAGGATATATATTGCATTTGTTTTCCACTTTGTGAAAATAGACAACTATATTGTGTCAAGCCAGGTATCTCTTTTTCTTTTTTATGCTTGCTCTGTTTCTTTTACACACACACACACACACACACACACACACACACACACTCACTCAGCCTGGAAATGTTTCAGTTTTCTGCCAGGAAAAACAACCTGCCAAAACACTGATGGTGCATGAGATCTTTGTCATGCATTCATAATCACTCCACAAATACATACACACACTCACGCAAGGAATCACACACACACACACACACACACACACACACATACACACATACACACAAGCGCTCCTATTCTCAAATGTGTCCAGGAACACACGCGCACACACACACACACACACACACACTCACACACTCACACACACACACACACACACACACACACACACTAAATTTGAATTACACAGAGGCAGAAGTCAACAAAGTGGCGGGTATTGCCAGATGGTGTGTGTAATGTGTGTGATTACTGCTTTGGTGTTTTTGATCTGTGATGTTGGCTTGTGAGTATGTCCGCATTTGTGTTTGTCTCTGCGTATATGTGTGGGCGATTAGTCCTGCCTTGTTTTTTTCCACGTCTGCACCCATTGAATTACTCCCCTAACCGCGGGCCAAAGATCTCGTTTACCACCAGCCATGACTTCGTCAAAAACACCCGGACAAACATCAGATTTGATTTCAGCCCGTTACAGCTGGCTGATTTGTAAATACCCTAAAAATATCTTAAGCGGCAGGAAAATGTGAGAAAATTGAGCATTGTTGGGAAGTTTGATTTTATGACTTGCAGAAAAAACTGATTTTCTCTCTACCAATTTCAAGATCATAAGCTGCTAAGCTGTCATGTTGTATGTGATAGCAGCCTTTTAAAGCCTTTTTTTCTGTCTTTATTTCTTAAGTCTCCTGTCCCAATAGAGTTTGATGTGAGGCTGTCAGGCGAGCTAGGCTCTGTTCTCTTCTTCTCACTGACAGAAGCAGATGGCTGACAGAGACTTTCCTGATGGTGACAACTAAATGATCTCTTCTTTATTAAACACCTCTTACTATCTCTCCATCGCTCCCTGACTACCTCGCTTCCTCCTTGCCTTCAGTGTCTCTTTTTATCTTTTGACTGACTGCTCTCCTTTGCCTCCTCTATTTCTCATTCCTCTGAGTCGGTCTCCCCCTCCTGCTTTTCTCGCCCTCTCCACTCCTAACCTCCCGCACTGTATCTTCCTCTGGTTTTGCTATCGTTTCTGCCTCCCTCCTTGTTGTTTCACTCTCTTCCTTTTCTCAGAAAGAGGAGAGAGAATACACTTCCATTCCCTCACCTGGGGCCATCAGCTAGTGGGCTAGCCAGACAGCCAGCTTGTCAATCTGTCAATCTGTTTGATAGATACTCAGCCAGCCAGTCAGTCATTGTGCAGCAGAGTAATTCACACCAAATCCAGCAACACTTCCCCACAGGGATGTATGGAGGTGTGGGCCTGCTTATTTGTGCTTTGGAACGTAACTGCAGTAAAACAATCAGAAAATAATGTTTTGTTTCTCTGATGTACTGCTTTGTTCTCCCTACTGCAGCTCCCTCTCTTCATTCATTCTCTGCCCCACTCAACATACACTCTCTCGCTGGTGATTTCTCTCTTTTTCTCTAATCTTTTTTCAAATGAATTGAGAAGCCAACAACAAAGTCAACAAGTAAACAAGGTTCTTCCTCCTGTGGGCACCTTTGGTCTGATAGCCACCTTATGAGCAGCGTGATGTCTTATGTTTTGGCAGAAGTTGATTTTAGTTCAACTTCTTGCTGGATGACTGCTGCAGTTTTTTGCTGAACCCTGTGTGGTCCCCACTTCTGCAGTCTAAACAATCTACACCCATTCAAATGAATGAAGGGCTGCTGTTTTTCCTGCATAGCCAAATTTGGTTTGAATGCAGCTTAATGTGAAACATTAATTACAACGTGTCATCCATAGAGTCAAGTGGTGAGCCAGGTAGTGAAATCAGTGATCCAAGCTTTATGTCTCAGTCATCCTCTTCTTCTTTCCTCCTCCCAGTTGCTGTTTTTGTCCCTTCTGCACCCCTCCCTCATACCTTCTCTGCCTCTTTCTCGGCTTTACCCCCATTTCTCGCTCTTTCCAGGAGTACTGAAAGACTGAGCTGATAAGAAACATTATTAACTTCTTTCTGAGAACAGAGCACTGGAGAATGGAAGTGGGATGGAGGGGAAAATAAGAGAAGAAGACAAAGAAAGAGGCAGAGGTGTCAAACATGGGAAAGTGAGGTAGCGGAATGTGTGGTGGACATTAAAAGTTGACAGAAGAGACAGAAAGGGGTATGGTGGTATTCTGTCTCTCTCATAGACCCTACTACCAAGGTTGGCTGCCATATATTGGTTATTATCATTTATGAGAGACAGAATTGTCTGAGGGCTGAAGGTGGGATTTGAGACACAGAATGGATAGACAGAAGTGTAGGTAGAAAAATCCACTGTAATAAGGTGCAGTCCTTCACTTTGATTTTGTATGCCATTTTTTATTTAATTTTATTCTTTACTTTGATCTTAGAATCAAACTTTATGGAAATATTTTTACAGTATTCAGCTCTACAGTTGTGTTTTGAGCTAAATGCTAATGCTATCATGGCACAATACTCACAGTGACAGTACTAATGTTTAGAATAAAAGTTAAGGGATCACCAAAGTCATTACAATTCACCCTGATTCAATGGCTGGCTAATCAGAATATGTTGTTGTTGCTTTTACAGATATGGGAAGATTGTGTCAACAAAAGCCATCCTGGACAAGAACACCAATCAATGCAAAGGTGAGTATTGTTTGACTTCAATCCAGTGTGGTTCCTGTAGCTTAGCAAAGCCAATCTATATGTCACAAGCTCAGATTCTGACAATACGATTTTTGTCTGGAAAGCATCAGTAGGGCATCGTTTGAACTGAGCAGTTGAAAGGGAACCAGTATGTCACGGGGAGTGATTTTGTTTTTATAAATCCCTTCCTCAATTAATCACATCACAAAGGTTTTTACAATACAAAATAATATCTGTCAACAGACACTGTGATGTAAAATTAAAATAAAAGACTTTAACTTGCCTGAACCACCCGCACATTTTTTAGAAGTCCATATGTTTGCCATATATAGTTGTGTTTAGCTATGTGGCATTGGTGTGTTTTTTATACTATATACAACATGACAGTTTCCACTTTAATCTATCCAAACGATGCACGGCCAGAGAGCCTTTATTTTGTTTTAGTTCTCTCTGATGATGATTTCAGTATTGCACCCTAATGGCACTCAAAGTAAAGCAGCTTTTGAAAGCAAGATGTTGGCATTGTTGTCATTGGCCAAATCAAAATGGAGAACACCATACAATGCCCACAATGTGTTTCAAATAGTCTCTGTGATGAATGAGGCTCCCTCAAGTGTCTTCTGATGAGGGTCTGCTTGATTGTTGGAGTGGTCTGAACAAAGCACTAATCAATATGATTGTAGTCGTCTGCTTTTGAAGAGGCACACAACAGCATGTGTTCAGCATGATTGCTGCTCATCTGCCAGGGCTGTGCTCAAAGGTACACTGACATGGTTTAGGACAACAGCACAAATGCCATGTAATCAGCATATCTGCTGCAATAGTAAGAGTGCAGGAAAACCCAGCCTGATTGATACTGATGGCAGAGATGTAAATGTAGATTCTAGGACTTCATTTGGTCTGATTACTTTGAATATAATATATTTAGTAGCAGCACTACTGCCTGTCTTAACACTGTAATGGGAAAACCAAACTTCATTCAGGCTCCCCTGAATACTATTTTACTTCACTTATTATCTTAGATCTTGCTAATTGGCCAGTTACATACATTTTACAAACTTCACCATTGCAGTACCTGCTTTGGCATCGCATAATCAAGTATGGCTTTGAGCTTTGAGAGGATGTTGAAATGCCTGTCTTGACATCATTACTGCGTAGCCGAAGGGAAGGTAGAAAATTCTATAAAGCCAGTGATAATTATCAGTTATTCTTCCATTTTCTCAACTCATTAAATTTTTTTCGTCTGTGTTACTTGAAATGGAGTTTTAAAAATCAGCTTCAGTACTGCCTCAGTGCTCCAGTTCAGGATGTTTGCCAATTATGACTACATGTTTTTCTTTAGTGTGATTTCGAAGCAGGAAATATCTGTTTAATCTGAGGTATCACATTGCATCTTAAAAGGCCATTTACACCAAATGCTAACAATTTTCACCCATGCAAACCTATAAACTGCAATAAAAATGTCTCCAAGTGTAATGCTGGTGTTATTCTGTTTTTCTTATTGTCAGTAAATCCCTTGAAAAGACCAAAACCTACACTGAATTGATCCTATTAAGTAATATTATCTGTGTATTCAAAGCCTAATAAGACTAATTCTTCTGTGCTAATGAGCTTTATTGTTGTCCACAAACCATTCAAAATAAAATTCAGTGAGCCACACTGTTGGCTGACATGTTCCTATGTTACAGTGAACATGGGCAATGTAGTTTATTTTGAGTCAATCCCACAACCACCATTCAGCTGCCACACTCACTTGAGTGCCAAATGTATATTAATCCATGACTGAAAATAATCCCAAACGAATGTACAATTTACTCCTGTTTTAGTAATTTACTAAAAACTGCAGTGCCCAGAAGTTTGAGGCAAGTACCTTGCCTTTTAAAAGTAAAACTATATTATATTTGTGACCTGATTTTAAAGATTTACATCTTCTGTAGGAAGAAAAGGCTCAAGGCTGAGAGCTACAGAAAGTATTGAGTAATAGGCACTGGCTTTGTGAAAGGTGTTGTTGGTTTTAGTCTTTTCATGAGATTTATCGACCATAAGAAAAATCTAAACTACCACCACCCTTAAGTCCGAAATATACTTCCACATCAGTGTGACTGTGAGGGCCTGCATTGTTCATCTGGTTATATCTGTAATGGTCCCTTGTCCTGCGATCTTCTCTTTCGCCCTCATTGAAAAATCTATGAATGTACAGAATATATTTAATTTAGTATCCTGCTTCACTGAAAAGTTCATGCTCAGTGCATGTGCACTAGAGGCTTCAGATTTTAACATCATTCATGTAAGTTGCATGTTGGACCACCATTAGCAAACTAGTGAAGTCACAAATCATACTCTTAGGTAGATGCCTTTAACCCAGCACAGAGAAACTTTCCCTCCTCCGCAGATGAATATAAGAACTGTCTTCTAGTGTCAAACTCTGCACATACATTATCCTATACAGTGAGTGAATCAGTCAAACACACTTTTGAGTGGATGACTTTTGTGTATGCTTGTGATTGACAACATGGTGTTTTTGTGTCTATGTGCGCAAGTGAATGGTGCTGCAAGATAGTCTTGGCATTATGCTCTGGATATATTCCTGACAGGGCCTTTATGAATACTAACCATCAGAGACTATTTCAAAATTCCAACCCATGCATCCAGCCATAAATGTATGCTTATCATTTACTATAATGCACAGAATCCAATGAATGCAGCAGCTGCTGCAGCATAGGCGATTTTTACAGGCTGCGGGCCTCATTAGCAAATTCACTGCTTGTGATGTAGACTTCATACATCTCTTAGCCAGTTGTTAACTTACAATGAAGGAGTTTCATTATCAGTCGGCCATTAGAATGCCTTACAACAGGATAAGTGTTGGTTTGATTGCAGAGGCATTCAGTGGGGACAAGATAAGTGCTTAGCGTGACTAAGAGAGTACAAATTGGCACAGAGAGTTCTCTTGGAAAGGGAGGGATGGATGGGAGAAGGCACAGGGAGGTGGAGGGAGGGGGTAAAAATAACCTGGGGCTGACAGAGGAGGAAGGGGGGGACCATTTGAATCTGATGATTTAGCAGATTGCCTCTTCTTTTCAGGAAGATTTTGCAGAGAGGAAAGAGTGAGAGATCTAGACAAAAAGGCAGGTAAATAAATAAAGTCTTCTTCCTTTGCAGTTTGAAGGCATAGTGTTCCATCAGTTTGCAAACCGCTGCTGTCATGTGAAAACATTGTGATTCTAATGTTGCTGTTTTTACTTAACCTATATCGTCTTCATCTTCATGCGTTGTCTTCTGAAATGTGTTGACTCCAGAGCACTTAAAACCGTCTCAATCCCTGTTCAGTGAATTTAGGAATACACGCTCTTGAAGGTGTTGTCCTCTGTTTCTGAAAAGTTGAGTTTCTCTCTGGAGTAATATGTGGAAAAAAATATGTTAAGTTATAGTGTATAGAGGCAATAAAATGACAACTAATAAACCATTATCCTTATAATTACTATTACACTCATTTTCAATTCAGTCAACAAAGAGAGCAAAACGTTTGGTTGTTCCCTGTATTAATATAAAGATTGTCTTTGTTAAGTCCTCTGCTTTGTAGTGGGCACAATGTTAAATACACTGACAGTTTTCTAGTTAGCAGTGTGGAGGCTCTGGGGGAGGGAGAGGACACAGAGCACAGGATGGAGGAAGGAAGGGAGAGAAAACCACTTTAGATTGTAAAGGATTTCCATTTCCCAAAGACAAGCAGCCTCCCTCTCACTGTCTCCATGTCTCCCGCCTGTTCTCCACCTCCTTCTGCCTCCCATTGCTCATCTCAGTCCTACTCTCTCTCTTTCTCTGTCTGCCACTCTCTCTCTCTCTCTCTCTCCCCCCGCTCACTCCCTTCCTTCCCCCATTCCTCCTTTGCTTAGTCTCTCTCCTTTCCCCCCCCTGTACTCTGTTGGCCCATTCTAATGGCCCAAGGCCAGGAACTCTGGGAGCTCAGGAGATTAGATGGGAGCTCGGGATGTGTGTGTGTATGTGTGTGTGTGTGCGTGTGAGTGTTTATCCTTGCTTCTATCTGTGTCTATGTGGTCATATGTGTGTGTATTTATGTGTGTGTGCTGCATAATAAAACGTTTTTTTCTTTTTTTTCATTCACGAGTGTAATATCTGTCAGGCCTGACTGAACAAGATGAATTTTCGTCTCTGTGTCATCATAAGGCCACAGATGGGAGGGACAGGGCACAGATGAGAAGGATTATATAATTCAGAGATATTGTCATTCTTTCGTTCTCTGGAAATATCCTTATCAGTGTACCCAGAAGAGCTATCATTTTCGTCCGCATGAGATGAACGTTTCCACCAGAACTAAAGAGGGTAGGTAGTTTATAGGCTATTTGAAAATTTACAGAAAATATATATGTTGGCAGAAGAGAGACGTACTCATTTGGGAAACTGTCCATCAGCTTGAAAGGCAAGCATCTGCTCACAGACTCTACAAGCTTCTATCCAGCTAAAGTGTCCTTGAGCAAGACAATGAATCCCTAACAGCTCCTGGGGTATATTCTGTCACTGATACTTGACCTCTGACCCCCGAGATAGAGGGGCAAATACATTTTCAGAAAACGAAGATATCTCCTTCAGTGATGAATGATGAATAGACTAAAAGCAAATGGCTCATTCTTTTCAAGGCTGATGTTCCATCCCACCAGACTAGTCATTGAGATGAGCACTTAGAGATAAAATATCTCTATTGTTCATGCTCTAGAAGAGTGGATTGTGTCTGGCTATTGGTGTGAAACACATAAGACACGCAGACTCCCAGACCTTTAGATATAAGGTTTAACAGAAATATGCAGAGCAAAGCTACATTATGCACCAACATGCACAGCGACTCAGTATTTTATTTAGAGATCATGCACAAGACCCCTGAGACATGGACTCAGTTTTCTGGTTCACTAACATTAAGGACGCAAATTTAAAACATCAATTGACAGTTTGTAATGTCATTAATATTAGCTAATACAGCAATAAGCATTAACTAGCCTTTAATTAATACAGCAATAAGCATTAAGTAATACTTAGCACATGTCTGTTGTAAATGCTGTAATATTATTAAATGATTGAAAAATATGTTAATTAACATGTATGTCATGATGTTCACCACTAAACTTTTTCATTAAGAGATAACTGTTTTTTATAAATGTTAAATTAAGGGTAATGATTGTCTGCTTACTTGTCAATCATCCCACTTGTTAACATGTTTATTTTTGGTAATCACTGAAATCAATGGACACACTCTATGGTCATGTAGAGGTTAGGGTTGAAACATGTAGCCCTTAAAGGGAAACTTTGGGCTGCAGTGTTATCATATGGGGCAATTGTGTATGGCCAGTGCATATCCACTGAAAGTGCTTGTTTTTGCCACTGACAGGCTCAGATTGCTTTAATGCTATTTCTATTGTCTGAGAATGAAAGCAAAGACACAGCAGTTAGCCACCTGTAGCGGTATTATGGGTAACTGGAAAAGGATCTATATCTAGGGCAGCCTGCAGGCCAGTCTGTTTACGTCTGAGGCTGTGGATAGCTAAGCATCTGTTCATGCTAGAAAAGTAATGTCAGTCATACACTTATGTGTTGAGTTTAGTCTAGCCAGCCTCACTCTTTTCATCCAGTCAATTTTATGGAGTTCAAACAGTCTCCAGGACAACAGTGGTGATAAACGCTGTAAATTCATTTGTAGTAGTTACACAGCTGGGATTACTTCTTGAACACCTCCAGATTTTCCAAGTCTGGCAGCAGGTCCTGCTTTGTGGAAAACGTTTTCCTCTTCATTTGTCAGGAGAGGAAGGCAGTAACCTCGGGAACACCAGCACTTTCTCCAAGGGACCGTTACTATCACTATCTTTCCTGATGGTCTTGTTGCCTTCTGCCTCCATTTTTAATTTTTCTTCCTTCATTTCTACAAAATAATCCTTCATTGCTGTTATTTATTTATCTATTTTTAAGAAATATCTGATTTCAACACGCAGCTGTGTGATTAACGTTATTTTCTCTAGCAGACTGAACAGTTTGTTAGCTATCCACAGCTTCAGATGTAAACAAACCGACATGCAGGATTTCCCAAATATATATCCCTGTGCAGTTACCCGTAATGCTGCTACAGGTGGCTAGCTGTAACTTCTAATGTTGCTTTCAGTATCAACCACTTATAATATCAATCTGAGCCTGTCAGTGGCAAAAACAAGCATTTTTAGTGGACATACATTGATGGTGCGCAATTGCCCCATGTGATTACATTACACCTTGTTTTGCGGCTTGTGGCAGAAGCTCTCTCACTCAATACTGGACCAATTTCAAGAATTGTTGTATTCAATAGTCACTTAGATCTAAAGTGATGGGAAAATAGGACCCAGGTTGAAAAATCCCTGTTAAGAATGCTGAATAAGCAACACTTAACCATAATTGGCTATTAATGAATGCCCTTTATGACCCTAAGTGTAAAGTTTAAATGATGTATCCCTTAAGTAACACTCCATAAATGCATAGGGGTGCTGAAAAGTTTCACTTAACCATAATTAACCATGTCTTAATGCTCTTTGTGACCCTTATTGTCGGGGTCACATACATATACAGTACTGCAGCTTTATGTAAACAACTTTTTGTATTGAGGATAATGCTGAAGCTAGCATAAAACAAGAGGTCTTGGTTTCAGACGAGTGGTCACTGAAATGTTTAAGAACACAGGGATCCTGTCCCAAGTGTTTTTATTTCCCCACTAATTGTGTGGACAGTGTATGGTTAAAAAAAAACTTCCTTCCATGAGTTTAAGTGTGTTGTTTGATACCACTGAGATAGACAGATATGGAACTTTTTTTAATTTTCTGGAATGACATGAAAGCCACTTGCCAGGCTACTGATGAATACTGTATGTCTGTGCATTCTTAATTAACTTGATAGTTTCGGTGTGGCCCTAATTAGATAAATATAAAGTACAGAATAACTATGAATGCTTGTGTATGTGCATGCATGCTTGCATATATTTATGAATCTGTTTTCTGTGCATATCTGTGTACCCATGCTCGTCTGGATTTGTGTTTGTTACAGTCACTTATGTGTACGTACTGCAGTGAGAACTTGCATGTGTATTTGTGTTATCCTATTTTGGCTAAATTATGGGTTTCTCATTAGCAACAGTATAAATATTTGTGTAAGCAGGGCAGATCTTGCTGTGAAAGCAGCTTGCTGCCTTTGAACAATAAAATATAATCTGCTTATCAGCTAAATAGAGAATGCCTCCAAATTCTGGAAAAGACAGACAAGAACAGATGTTAGAAATGACGAGAGAGGGTGTGTGTGTGTGTGTGTGTGTGTGTGTGTGTGTGTGTGTGTGTGTGGTAGAGAGAGAGAGTATTCCCTCATTCTTAACATGTTTACATTTAGGATTGTAATGAGTGAGGCTTTTGAGACGTGGATCATTTAATTGTGTTAACATGCAGCCCACTCGAAACTACAGTATGAATTCAAAGCTGCTGTGCTTTCCCAACAATTTCTGTCCCTCTACTTGTCAATATCTCTCTTTTATTGTTCTCTCTCATAAACACAGTTGAACTATTCTTGCACAAGCTGTCTCAGTTTTGTTCACAGACACCACACACCCTTGTACATGAGCTGTCATTCACAATACTGCTGTGTCTTTTCTGCACTTCTCTCTCTATTTGACATGTCTTTCCAGCTCCACCCATCTGACCTAGTAAAACAGGGCGTGTTTCTGAAAGTAAAGATTGATATGTGTGTGTTCAGACCTTTTGTCCCTCACTACTTCCTGTAGGGCCCAACCTAGATCCCCAGAGCTTTGACACTTAGACAGAACGCTGCACAGACACGCAAAATGATGTAAACCTTATACAGTAGCAGTCAAACCAACTGGAAATCATTTTTCTTTGACTTAAAACCAATTCAATGAATGCAGAGACTTTCTCTTGATGTCACTGTTGCAGAGACAGACAACATTGACCACCACTGCAGGAACACCGTATGTGCCGATATTATAGCACAGAGACAAAATCACCTTACATGCAATGAAGCAGGGTATTATATGTCAGACATTAGGAAGACAGTAGATTTTACATACAAAACATAACATTCCTTCTGCATTAAGTCACTATACACATTATATAATATGCATCTACAGAGAATGAATGGTGATCAGCTTTTATGCTTTAGAGCAGTACCAGTGTGAAGTGCACTGCAAGACATTAGTCATTACAAAACATAGACATAATTCCATTAAAAAGACCCATAATGCACAAAACCTGTGCAGACATTAGATGATCTCTTGGATCATAAACAAGATAACAAGAGTTACTGTTATGACACCAATTCTGTTGATGTTCTGTGCTAAAACCCATTTAATGGGGGGGACTAGCAGCTTTCATTGAATACGTGACTTGACTTGATTTTGACACACTTATTGTATTTATGCAGAGTTGAAAACAAAACACAGGCTTGGATCTTTGACAGAAATGAATACTGGCTGCTATTGCTCAGCAGTATTCAGAACAATATTAACAGATTTTTTTTCTCTCTCTCTCTCTCTTGTTTTTCACCTAATTCTCTTCTTCCTCCTCCTCATTATCATCTTCATCTTCTTCTTCTTCTGTGTTATCTAGGCTATGGATTTGTGGACTTTGACAGCCCTGCAGCTGCCCAGAAGGCTGTGGCCTCACTCAAAGCCAGTGGAGTCCAGGCACAGATGGCGAAGGTAAGCTTCACTCTCTGCTCTGATTTACTTCTGGTGATTGAAGTGTTTGGCTTCCTTATGGTGCTACAGTCTAGGAGGACACTGTCTGTAAACTCCAGAGTAAAGCTGGGTTGGTGGTGATGATGAAGGTGGTATCATGATAACAATCATAATAACAACAATAACTAGATTAACTGTATGTCAGTTACACTGTTACACTGATTGATATGAGACTGATACAGTTCTGATTAAGTCGATGACAAGATTATTGATTGAGTCCATGATAGAGATATTGATTTAATGGCTATGTCCATGATGAGCTTATTGATCAAATGTGTGAAAGGATGGGAGAAGAACAGAACTGATGGCTCCCTCCAATCCTACATACTTTATTTCCTTCTATCGGTCTTGTTCCTGTTTTATATGTTACTCCCATATTTATTCACTATTTTCTTCTCAAATGCTAATAATCCTTCCTGTTTGTGCTTATAATTGTAGATATGTGTGCGTGCATATGAGGGTATGTGTGTTACGGAAAGAGCGCAAGAAAGAGTGAGTGTGAATGTTCAATCAAATTTGCATGCATATATTAATCATGCATCACATCATTATACAGTAGCAGCAAATCACCCTCATGCCTGTCTGCCTCTTCCAACAAAGAGAGCATACAGGTTACTTTGCTGTGTGTTCATGTCTAGCTGGTAGTTGTGTCCAACAGTGTTTCGCCAAAACATGTAGGCCTTACCAGTACAATCACATTATCCCTCTGTGTGTGAGAGAGAAAGACACTGAATAGCCTGCCTTGCTTTCAGATTCATTAAAGCTGTATCGCAGCATAGTTCCTTTTTATAAATGAGCGAGGAGTGCAATTAAAATGGGCCAGTCTTCAGGCACCAGGAGCATCCCATTGAATTAAACAACAGCAAGCCTCTGAGCCACCTTTGCCTTACTCTTCTATTAAACCTCTTTTCATTAGACTTCCATCTCTTATTTTGTTCCTTACGGCTCGGGGGGGGGGGGGGGGGGGGGACATTTGGAAGAGTAGTGTTGATGTGTTTAGCTGTTATTAAAGAGAGGAGAACCCTCGACTCCTTGGAGATTGAGTTCATCCCGAGGGATGGAATGGAGGGCAAGGAGTCAATTCCAAATGAAATTACACAGACTTCTTACTGTTTCATGAACTAATTATGAGCAGAGCTGCCGATGTCCCAGCTAACTTTTCAGAATCGGGGTGCAATGATGTTGGATTTCCAGCTTGAGCTCTAAGATGAGGGACTTAATTGAGGATTGACATCATCTCGGTTTTAATCAAAGACTATTATAAAGCAACAGTGCAGCTTATGGTCAGCGCTATCTTTTCCTGTTGGAGACTGGGCCTTCCAAATAAGGAGTGTGAGGTGTTGCCTTTCACGCTCTGGAAATACGCCCTGCTACCTTGGACCGAAGTGAATGCTAGCTCACTGGAAACACTGAGCACTGCACTCTTGGACTAAGATAAGCTAACTGACATGGTAGGTATTGTAATCAAATAATATTGAACTTACTGACATATTATGACAACAGTCCAGTTCAGAAAGCCAGGCAGAGCAGCAGGTGAGCCAACTGTCAGTCAACATGGCAGACATCGAAGCCTATAGTCTTCAAATATTATTAACAGAGCAATAATTTCCAAAATGATCCCCAGCACACTTATTAGAGGGTCTGAATTTAGCTATTGAGACAAGAATGACCGATTACAAAATAATATCTCATGAGAGAAGTTAAGGCTTTATGAATGGGATTTAATTGGAGTCAGGGACTTTCTGGAGCCACCAACTAGCGGCTATCGGTGGTATTGTCAAAGTGAAAACCCACATATTTTCCTTAGAGTACACTAATGTTTTGAAGGTTAACTGGGACAGAAACTTTTTTTTTTCTTTCTAAGTTCTGATGTGAAAGAGAGTTCAGAGATTTTCAATCAAAGAGAGCACTGAGGTGACTTTAGAGGAAGAAAAAAGAGGTGATTAGCTTTTGTGAAAGAGAGATGAGACGTCTGAAAGAGATGAATATTGATTATTTTGGTGTGGAGGAGAGGTTTGGAGAAAGGTTTGGAGACTGATATGACATTGAACATCGCTACTGAAACTCTTTTTGGATTTAAATTCTGAGTTGAACATAATGTATACATGAACAACCTTATAAGATTACTCTAAAAAGAGAAAATGCTCTAAGAAAGCAAGGGCTGAACTTTCAAGATTTAAAACTATGATACTTAAACTTGAGAAACATAAGTTAACTAGGTTTTATATGAAAGTAAAGATGTGTGGTCTGCATAGTTAAATGTTATATCTAAGGACTTGATTGACATTGGTATCTTTAGACATTAGTGATGGTTGTTCATTTAATAAACTGTGGAAGTGCTTTCAAGGAGAGACCACAAAATTGTCAAAGTGATGCGGTGAAAAGGTGTAGCTATCATGGGTCTGATGTCCTTAACCTTATTAACAAATATAAGAAATGAATTGTGTGCAGCCGAGAGTAGCAGAGAAGACAGAGGAAACAGTTCCATTAAATGGTTTCAAATACACATCTGTGATTGTCTGTATTGGTAAAAATTAAAGGGGAAGGATATTTTGCTCTTAAATCATTAATCTAAACATTTGAGTAAGCTCAAAAAACAGCTGAGTAAAAGTTCTATTAGGTGGACATAGTGTATTTAGCGTTAATTACATTTACATGGTCTCTCAAATTCTCCTTATACATACTTTAAACAAATGAAATATCATCTGTCAATCACAGAGCAGAGTTAACACCAGTGTTTTTATGTCACTCTATGACAAAGGTGGCTCAAGAGGTAGAGCAGGTCGTACACTAATTGGAAGATTAGTGCTTCGATTTCTGGCTCCTCCAGTCCACATGTCAATGTGTCCTTGGGCAAGATACTTAACCCCAAAATTGCTCCCTATGGCTGCACCAATAGTGTATGAATGTGTGAGTGAAAATGTTAGTTTCCTCCTGATGAGCAGGTTGGCACCCTGCGTGGCAGCCCCTGTCATCAGTGTATGATTGTGTGTGAATGGGCGAATGTGACTTGTAGTATAAAAGCACTTTGAGTGGTTAAAAGACAAGGAAACGCTAGGTAAGTACAGTCCATTTACCATTATCTGAAACTGAGTAACAAATTCAGAGTCTGAGTAGTGTGAGGAAAGAGACTTACAATATGTGTTAAGGGTAGGAGAATGGACAGAATGTGTACACAGCCTTGACACTTATATCTGAACTTTGATATGAAATAATCTATACGTATTTGTATGCTGGTATGTACCATTATACATATATAAGAAATAAATGAGCCCAGAGAAAAACATTTTCCTTTATCAGACCTGAAATATGGATATTACTGAAATCAGACATAGCTGTGTTTTATACTAATGCTCCTTATGGCTTTATTCAAACATTCAAACATGACATGACATTCAGGGAAGGGAAGAGCTGATGCTGTCCATTCTGGCCAGAGAGCTTTAATGAGCAGATTCACCAGTGACATGGATGGACTTACATATATGACAGAATGTATGAAAGATGTTTAGAGGCAATTATGTTGAGTGTTTCTCTCGTTAATGGCACATCTTAATTGCCATTGCCACGTGTGATCTGACTGACATGGTGGGTTTTTCATACGGTCTATCAATGTGTTATTAGCTTCAGTATGTCAGAAGGCTGATGTATATTTACGGTATTTGAGGTGGTGAGATATAGTTTATTCCAACCTTTGGTAATTAATGTCACCCACAAGGTTTGTTTATTGTTGTTAGTAATAAGTGAGTGTGACAAATGTATTCTATATGTTTCTGTTAGTGCCTTTAGAATTACATATCACAGTATTGTATGCCTATTGGTAGTCAATAAATCCACTAGACCATAAAAAAGCAAGTGTGAGGGATATGGGTGGTACGTGTTTCCTTGGAGGCTAAACTCGTGGCAAGTAATTTAAAATATCTTAAAATACCCATGGTAGAGTGTGAAGCAGCTTTAAATTGCATAATGCAAGTAGTTTTAAAATTCAACTGCTAACCTCAAAGTTAACCATGATTAGAGTAACTTCCTGCAGTGCAGTTGAAGCAAGATTAGACTGTTGGGGTATGTGTGTGTAATTGTATTCACTGTGAAAAACCCTTATCCATTAAACCCAGCAACTTGCACTGACATCTTCTTTGTGATAGGTGCATGTTTTGGTTGCAAAATAAACGAGACAAGAGGAAAATACAGCAAGCCAAGATGTGAAGAGAGTAGAAACTGTGTTTTTGTGTTTGTGTGTGTGTGCGTGTACGTGTGTGTGTGTGTGTGTGTTGTGTCTTCCACTCGCTTCTTCAGTTTTCTTGGTAATTACTGTTGACCTGAAAGATGATTACTGCTACAGCTGTACTCCCCCTCTCCCTTCCCTGCTCACTCACAGCTAGTTTCTCTGTCTCTATTCTCACATTCTCTCTGTCTATACATCCACCCGTTGAATCACTTTACACTACTTTAAGTAATTCTTACCTTTAAAAGCTGTCTGTTACAATGGAATGGATTATTTTTATACAGTCCCTCAATTTACCCACTATATTTTTACAACAATCTTTCTATTTCAGTGTTTTTAGTGTCAATTCAGAGAGCACACATACAGGTGTGTGATGAGGATGTGTGTGTTTTATTTTATCCCTTATTCATTTTGTATGTGGTATCCATGAATAATATGTGTATGCATGTCTCTGTATGTTAAATGTATATGAAACCTAGATCCCTGAGGTAAATACTTTCAGCTATGTAAAAATATTGTT
The DNA here is from genome assembly GCF_027409825.1 of Scomber japonicus. Taxonomy (NCBI): domain Eukaryota; kingdom Metazoa; phylum Chordata; class Actinopteri; order Scombriformes; family Scombridae; genus Scomber; species Scomber japonicus. Next base: position 17,540,521 of record NC_070587.1, on the reverse strand, counting down.
TCCTTAAAATTCATATCAGGGTGCTACTTTGCCACAAAAACACACTACTATGCATATGAGAACTGTGTGTGTGTGTGTGTGTGTGTGTGTGTGTGTGTGTGTGTGTGTGTGTGTGTGTGTGTGTGTGTGTGTGTGTGTGTGTGTGTGTGTGTACAATAACAGTTACAGAGGACCAAGGTCACTATGCTAATTAGAGAGATGGTACCACTGGCAGTGACACTTCACACCTCCCTCCCTTCTACTCTCCCTTTATTCTTTCCCCGTCCACTTTGTCCTTGGCACTTCCTGCCTTTCTCTCTCCTCCTATGTCTCCTTCTCTTCTTTAACTCACCCCTGTTCCCTCTTTTTTCGGCCTAGTTTGTTCTCTTCATCTTGACACCTCCAGCCCCCCCAACTCTCTGTATGTGTGTGTGTGTGTGGGTGTGTGGGTGTTGGTCTGAAGCAGGTGCTGCAATGCCTCCTCCAGAGTCATTAGTTACAGGGTTGAGTAAGGACAGAGAGTGGAGATGAGAGAGAGAGAGAGAGAGAGAGAGAGAGAGAGAGAGAGAGAGATAGAGAGGTGGGGATCTGTGTAGGTTGAGAGAGGAAGGCTTGGTGTGATGAGAACACACACACACACACACACACACACACACACACACACACACACACACACACACACACACACACACACACACACACACACACACACATACAGAAGTGAAATTTATTGCATGGCTGTCATTTATCAGCCCTCATTAAACCATTGGGTTAGTCAAGTTGTGTGCTTTAATCTATCTTCCTTTCTGTCTTCCTTTCTTGCATTTATTTCTGATAAAACCCAGATGCTTCTTGACTTGGTTTACTGATGTATCCATTATGTGTGTGTGTGTGTGTGTGTGTGTGAGTGTGTGTGTGTTTTTGTTACCTTTTTGGGACCCTTCCCAGTTTAAACATCGACCTTGTCTAGGAGCAGTAGCCTAAAGCCAAAGCCTGGTCTTAATGAGGCAAAACATCATTTCTGAGCTCTTGGTCAAGGTTACGGGTAAGGTGTGAAAGGAGGTTAGGTTACGTTTAGGGTTGGGAATGAATTGGATATTGTTAAATTTAGGATTAGGGTTCAGGTTAGAGTGTCCACGATGAATGGAAGTCAGTGCAGTGTTTCAACAAGGATAGCCGAGCAAAGTTCGTGGGATGAGTCTATTTAACCTTGGCGAGGAATGATATCTGTGTGAGAGTGTGAGAATCATATCAGATATGAAAGTGTGCGTGTGTGTGTGTGTGTGTGTGTTTGTGTGTGTGTGTGTGCGTGTTACCCCCCCCCTGTATATACCTGGAAGTATTGTGAGTGTGTGTCTGACAGCTGAGGTTGAGGATGGGAGGAGGAGAACAACAGATGATTGGAGACAAAAACACAGACAGGAAGACTTGTGCATCTCTTTCTTTCTCACCTGCTCTCTGCTTCTCAATCACTTCCTTGAAACTGTGTCACCTTCATCTTTCACCCCAGTTGTTCGGTCTTTTTTCTTGTTTTCTTTTCTTTTGTGTTTTGTTTTTCCTTTGCCCAGTCTCATTTTGCTCACACACCATCCTTTTTACAAGCCATTGTGTATCATTTGGAATCGCTCTGATTTCTAATGCAATTTTTTATGACAGAAAAACATCATCTAAAAATAAGAAGATCTAATTGTGTTACTGTCATGTTTCTACTGTGTATGTGCTGTTGTGAAATTAGAAAATACACAACCATGGTATCTAGTGAGAAGATGTATTGCTGCTGCTAAGGGTGTTGGTGAAGCAACACTGATACAAGCCCACACAGCATTGAATGTCAATTATCAGAAATGTAAGCTGTTATTTTTATATTCCACTCAGAAAGTGAAAGTTAGTTAGCCTAGCTTGCTAACATTAAATTCCCACATTACTTGTGTTATTGTCAGGTCATATCTGCATACTCAAGAGTTATGCTCATCCCACATTAGCAGCAACAGGTATTGTAACCTCAGTACTTCATACCATACTCTATGATTTCAATCACAACACAGAATAACATACGGAGTGTGATGTCTTGAAAGGCCGGGAGCTTTTTCTTGGAACTTTTGAGGCGTGGGTGCAAGAAATGAAAACAGCGAGGCGTTGTTTTCCAACTTATGCTCGGTGTATTCAGTCTTCAGTCAACAGGTCAACTTGATTCTTGCAGACAGAAGATAAACAAAACCAAAACAGTTATTTAAATCAAAATTCTAGTTCACGGCTTTCTTTGTAACATGACTAACATCCTGTCTTCTCTGTACAACCTCAGTCTTTTTTCTCTCCTTCACATACAGTTTTCCTTCACTCTTTTCTCCCTCACAAGAACAGTCAGCTTATATTATTCAGCTAGGCATAAGATCCAAAAAGCACCTACAGATGTTTTCAAGGCCCGCAAAAGATCTCACCTGTCTCTTTGCCAATCTTGGATGGCCCTCAGTTTAGCATCCTGAGGTGTGACAAGGCCACAGCTTATTGTGTATCCAAGGTACTTGGTTGTTACAACGACTGTTTTCTCTTTGAGAGCCGGGGAGAGCAAAACCTGTCAGTATCTTTTTGTGAATTCAAGGGTTGTGATGAAGCAAGCCGTTCCTAGACGATCTATTATTTAATTTACCAGGGGCATTGGGTAAGACACTCTGACACCTCGTTCAGTTTTCTAATGTCATTGCTGAATCAGGTACTATGGGAGTCTTTAAGAACTCCAAGCTCAAGCACCTTCCTTTTTCATTTCTTCTTGAATTGTTTCTTTAAGGGCCTCTGGTATGCCATAGGGCCACTGATTGACCATTTTATCAGGCTTGTTGCAAATTTAATCTACAGCGAGATGTGTAGTGCCTGGCTTGGTTATAATACTTCTCCCACTATTTCACTGATTTCATATGACTACTGCCAAGTGGCTTAAAACGTACATTCAGCAGTGGGTTGTACCAGAACCTGGTCCCTGCTGTGCCCATCTCTTACAATTGTCTTGGTGGGTCACTAGCATGGAAGAGTATTGGGTTGATGTCTGATGGCCCCACTCTATTACCCCTTTTCGTTCGGAGCTGGTGCTAGAGCCAGTGCTCAGTTGGTGCTAATCCAAGCACCTCTTACGAACCTGTTGCTTTTTCACTGGCAAGGAGCCATGCGATTACATCACTGTATAACGTAGCCGGAAACGAAGAAGAAGAAGAAGAAGCCGACAGCTCTGGCAAAAAAATGATAAAAATAGCACTTTTAATCAACAAATCTTTAACCCTCCATAAATGCCACGCTAGTCAGCTAATGAACGTTAACCGCACTAGTCTGCTAATAAACATTAGCCCCGCTAGTCGGCTAATAAACGTTAACCCCGCTAGTCTGCTAATAAACATTAGCCCCGCTAGTCGGCTAATAAACGTTAACCCCGCTAGACTGCTAATAAACATCAGCCCCGCTAGTCGGCTAATAAACGTTAACCCCGCTAGCCGGCTAATAAACATTAGCCCCGCCCCCAGCCCGCTGACATAATCGGTTCTTGCGTTAGACCAGCAAAGAGTTGGTGCTCGCTCTGGCTCCTGTTCTGAGGCACCGGGCTGGAGCTTTAGCGGTGGAAAAGCAAAGAACCGGTGCTTAGTCAGGCTCTCGCTCCGAACCAGCACCAGCTCCAGCTCCAGCTCGGTGGAAAAGGGGTATATGAGGCTAGTTCCTCTGTAACATGAGTTTCTCCTCCCTCTACATGTTACTGGAGTTGCTCTTCCAAAAAGCCCTGGTTAGCCTCAATTTGGAGCTAGTTGCTTTGAGTCAGCAGCTTCAACATTTTGTCCATTTTGTTCTCACTGGTAATGCAAAGCGAATGGTCAAGTCACTGGACATTTGTTCTCACCCACCCATCATATTTGGCATTTACCATTTTGATGTTTTTAGAGGTTGGGAGCTTTTCTCTTCGAGCCTTTGAGACGTGGGTGCAGGCAATGAAAACAGCAAGGCGTTGTTTGCCAACTTAAACTCAGTGTATTCAGTCTGCTCATAACAGGTCAACTTGATCCCAGCAGACAGAAAATAAACAAAACCAAAACAGGTATTTAAATCAAAATTCTAGTTCACTGTCACATAAGGAAAGTCCTGTCTTCTCTGTACAACCCTCAGCCTTTACATGCACTGTTTTCCTTCACTCTCTTCTCCCTCACTAGGGAAATCAGCGTATATAGTTCAGCTGGACAGCAACAATTGTTCTGAATGTGCTGCTGACTATGGGTTTTGTAGTCTTTCAGTGGATGCCATGATGGGTTGTAGTCCTTGTTGCAGCCACTGGGAGGGAATGTATCTCCCTACTATAACACTACCTTTCAGGACAAGTCATGACAGGAGCCACTATTAAAAACAAACACAAAGGATATATATACTGATTTCTTAGCAACAATTAATTTTATCTTCAATTTGACTTTAAAAAAATTAAATATTAATATTAGTCAGACCAATGTGCCCTATATAGTAAAATTCAAAAGTATTTCACATATAAATTGGTGATGACAGGCTTTCTTTCTTTAGACTTTAGCTGTAATCCAGCAGCTGGAACAATAGCATAGTCTTTTTGAGGACATTTGATTCTTACAGTGTTTTTTTCCCCCTTCACCACGTCCTCCATCCTTATGGTTCAAGGCAGAGTTTACATTGTAAAATACAGATAATGAATCACATTCTGTTTAAAAGTGGAGGACAGCAGAGAGGCCAAGGGCATGGGTGTACATGTGTATTCACAACAACTCTGTAATAAAAGCTGTGTGCACATGCTATGCCCCTCTGTGTGAACCTGTGTCTTTTTGTGTGGCTGGACCACCTCTAGTCCAACAAAAGCAGGAGAAGGACAATGAGGAAAAGGGGAAAAGAAAGGGAGAGAGAAGAGAGGAGTTAGAGAAAGCCTAGTGAGTGAGACCCAATTGAATTAAATGTAATCTGGCCTGAATGTGCACAACCATCAGCTGCTCTCCAATCTCATTAACCCTGCATTACCAGCCTTGGGTTGTGTGCATGTGTGTTTTTTATGTTAGTGTGTATGGAGGTAGCGAAATGGGCGAGTTAAGTGGATAAGTGAGAAAAGAAAAGGAAGAGATGGACAGGTTGGGAGGAAGAGAGAATGTGAGACGCATGGAGATAGAAAAGAAAATTAAGATGAATTTGGGTGCTTGAGTGACTAATGTGCCTCTGTGGCATTGCTAATGAGAAAATATTTTTCAGGATAACAGCAATCATGATAATTTCTGTTGACGCTGAACTCTTCCTTCATTTTACTGCATTAACTTGTGTATTATACCATCCAAAGAGATTGCATTTGTGCAACAATCAGTGATGGTGCTCAAACCACATTTCAATTCAACAAACAACCTAACAGACTTAGACGCGTGTAAAAAAACAGCAGCAACACAAGAGCATTTATCTTATGAGAGTATTTAATTCTTTTCATTTACCAGTTGGCTACAGCTCATTTTCCCATAACATCAAATTCTACATTCATGATGCAAAATGGGGTAGAAATAAGTCTGATTTTGGCAAATGATGTGTTACTATAACTGAAAAACACATCTGCAATATAGCTTCAGTAAAGACATCAGGAATCATTGGCACATCACCCAGTAACTCCTTTTTAGACAAAGGGTTTATTTGTTTGTTTCCTCTTACAATACAATACAATACAATACAATATACTTTATTGTCCCGCTTAGGGAAATGTGTAGTATTTGTTACATACAACATTAGGTAATTATACGGACACGTTAATATGTAAAAATGTATAATAGCTTGCTTGGACTCTGTGATAATAAATGTTGCATTAGACCTGTAAGATGTTAAGGGTACATTTACAATCAACCCATCTTGAACATAGTCAGACAGGCATGGTGAAAATTCCATCTATTTTTATTAATGCATTTCTCATAGATAATCTTGCAATCTGTGTCCCACTGAAACATGTTTTCAGTTTATTTAACTTCTTCATCTGTTCAATTGAAACAAATGGTTATATTGGCTTTTGTGCACCAAAGCAGTTTTCTTTGAAATGGCCTTCCTAAAAACCTGCCTTTTAGGTCAGCATGTGCAAAGGCTGTCATGGGTTCAGTCATAATTGGAATCCTTGCATCAGCTGACATTTTCATATGAAAAGGTCCCTGTTTGTTAATTGAAGTCACATATTTAGCTTTACATCTCAGACTGTGCTGATATCTCTGTGGACAGCAGCAATTAACACTCTATGAATTCTGCAGTACTCTGCATCAGGCCTGACAGCAGAGACAGGACAAGAAGAAAACTGGGTGGTGGTTTCGTGGTGATGGCTGCACTCTGAAAGAAAACGTTCCAAGAACTCCAAAGCTGGATTTTAAATCAGAGAAAAAGGCTTTGAGAAACTTCATGTTTTTAGACTTTAAGAAATTTTTGCTGCTTCACAAAGGCGTGTCATATAACACTGTGAATCCCTCAATAACACCAATGAAGGCCCTCCTTTACCTGCTTTTCAGACGCCTACCATTTATGGACTGTTTGGAAATTATGGGATCACATGTAATTTATTCATTCGGTCCCAACCCGTCGAATACATACTACAGAAACCCACTATACTGTATATAGACCATGATTTCATGATATGAGATCATGCTCAAATAAAGTATAAGTACAGGCTGTACAGTCAACACAGTTCATTAAAATCCTGAATATTTAAGTTGCTCCAAAATGACTAAATTATTCTTAAAGTTACTATTAATTAAATCAAAATACATACGTCTGGGTGGTTACCATGTATAGTGAATAAAAGTATTACTTTTATTCACTAAAGTATTACAACATTCCAACTTCCATATTTCAATGATATGATTCAATGGGACACAACAATTACACTTAAAATGCTATTATTTTAGAAGAAAATTAGGTAACAATTTTCCAGCTTACTTTAGGGAGGATTTTGTTAGAGTTAGGTATTTCTCAACTGCTGACGGCCTCATTTAGAAACCGAAACCCTTCAGATTCGGTATCACCCCAGCATTACCCCCGAGGGAACGGACAACAAAAAGGAATGAGGGAAATATTGCCATGAACAGAGGAGGAATGGAGTAGGCAGCTGGAGAGTGGGGGCGGTGCTTGGTTTGATGGAGCTGGGTTGAGAACAGCTCTATAAGGACAGAGATAACTGGAAAACACTATAAAACGCCTCTCTTCACATTCTCTCCCCCTGTGGAATTAGCCTTTGAGTGGGCTGCCGAAGCGAGGGAGGGTGCATAGAGAGATTGATGGAGGGAGGGAGTGGGAAGCCCGAACTGTAGCGAGGGAGGATATAGAGAGAGATGGAGTGAATATGGAGTGGGCAGCTTGAACTCTAGGAGGGAGGAATGCAGAGTGATCAAGGAGAAGGAGGAAGTACAGGAAGGAAATAAAAGGCTAGAAGAAAAGGGTGGTACTGCATTGAACATCCTACTTCTCACACACACTGTGGAATACATATGAATGAAGTATATTAATGGTAGCAGGAGGAGGCAACTGAAATGGCCCTATTTTACAGAGACACCATTGAGTGTTGTACCCATAGTCTTTTCCCTGATTGGCTGTTCAGTCCTGACATCTCTCATTGTTATTGGTGGCCAGGCATGTTTGTTGTTTGTCATTGGGCAGACAGCAGAGTCGGCTAGATTCACAATCCGATGGCATAATTCAGCCATCGATCAAACTTTGCGGACAGCAGTAGCCAAACTGCTCCTCCAGATACAGAGAGAGAGAGAGGGAGAGAGAGAGAGAGGGAGAAACAGGGAGAGAGAGAGAGCTTTCCGAGTAGAATATCACAAATCAAATGCTGTAACCTTTTAGTACGTCTGAGTCTGCACATGCCCACTGAAATCCAATGAGGCTTTTTTCCCTCATGCAGTGCCTTTCAGGCTATGGATCCTCACTTTTCCCCCTTTTTTTGTCTTTCTATTATTTTCTTTCATTCACATGTTCCCATTCTCTGAGGATCTTGATGATGGTTGACTGAGGCACTTGCATAACTTGCTAGTCAGTGTCACTTACTCAAATGAAAGATTTGCATGTGTATGTCTCCATAACAGAAATAAACTGAAATTTAAAGGAAGACCAGAGCTTTATAATGCAATAAGACAGTATCTACACATTTACATGCTAAGTTTGGGAGATTTAAAATTGTGTAGTTAGCAATTACTCCACCAAAGTTGTACACAGTTAAAAAAATTAGCTTCATATTTTCTTTTTACTAATGAAATAATCCTTATGAAAACTGTCTCCGAAAAGGTCCATGGATTAGTATCCAGGACATTGTTACAATACACTGAGCAAATTTAACTTGCTGCTATGTTCTGGGGAGTTGGTAAAAATGTATCAATGGATATCTCAAAAACTCAAGCGGTAAAATAATTTGCAGGTTACTGTAGATATAATAAGAGATAAATGAGAAAATATATATTTATATTTTTGAGTGAAGCAATCCTTTAGTTTTAGCCAGAGAAGAGTCGATTGTAGCAGTACGTTCTGTAATCAGTAATCTTCAGGTTCCCAACTTTCAGATGATGTATATGACTTCTATGTGGCATGTACTGTTGAGTATATTCAAATATAGTCAACAGTATAAATATACCCTAACCCCCCACCCCCTCCCTAAAAAGACAAAAATGGGTCTATGGTAGGAAGGTGGTAGTGGATAAGGTTAATTCTTTAGTCATTTCACTCACAGATCTGTAAAATTCAGATGCAAAATAAATATTATGTTTTTCTAAAAAGTTAAATAGCATCCCAAACAATTTGACCATCTTAAACTGATTTAGGTACATAAGAAGAGGTTCTCTCTAAGGTTCTTCACAAATATTATCTAACCATGAAAAATTTAACTGCCCTCTTTTGGCTTGTTCACATAGAGCTGGAACTTCAAGGGAAAAGCAACAAACATGATGATCACACAAATGGATGTTTGATGTCAATTTATTTTATTGTGGATTTACAATATAGCATATAATAGCTTCTGTAAAACATGTCAAGTTCAGTGGCTTTTAGCAACACTCACTTTAAAGAGGTTACAGCATGAGCAGCATGCAAGATCCAACTGACTGCTACTGGCAGTCCTTTTTTCAGGAGTGTTCACATTCTGGCTGGAGAGGGCAAATTGGACATTAGCAGCCATGGTCCAGCAAGTGGATAAAAATTCCTGGCTGCTCCTGTGAATGTTAAGTATTGAGGTGCTTTGGTCTACACTCCTATGCTTGCTATTATAATAAATCATTTGTAATTACTGTTTCTTTTCTCTTTATGGGTCTTTGTGTGAATGTATATGTAATGTGTCTGTTAGAGATAAGGTCATCATTAATAAGCTGGCTGGTTAGTGGTGGGTTCTTGGTTATCGGGTCGTATATAAGTACACTTTGGGATTATGGCACTATTGGGAGCCAAGCTAGAATACAGTCTGTGGTACGTGCTCAAATGATGAAGCTTTATTAAAGTTCCGTCTCAGGAGAACACTAAACCCGCTCAATTTAGGTAGGAAGGGTTTAAGAACCCTTGTTATAGCCTAATGACTTTGTTAGAGGGGAGGATGTGGTTTGTACAGGTAAAATGAATAGATGAATGTGTGTGTGCTGTCAGGAGGTGTCCTTGGTAGAGGATACGGTGGTAATTAGGCTGCTGTTTTCTCAATGGTGTTCCAGCGATGAGCCTATTTAACCTCTTGGCGAAGTGTGTGTGTTTATGCAGGCAATGACACATCTGTGTTAGAGTGTGAGAACATACCAGGGTTGAAACTGTTAGATGTCCATGTCTATGCGTGTGCGCATGTGTGCATGTGTGTAGCTGCCCTTTAGTATTTGCTGACTCAGGCTGGTTTTCCCTTTCTAAAAGTAAATAACCTTGGTCCGACAAGCTGTCAGCTGGCCCCACTGTGCCCTCTTCCCGACATCTAAAGGCAGCGAGAAAATCTCTGCTCTCTCATCTGAGCACCACAGCAACACACACCATAAGCACATCTTCAGAGAGCCTGCACACTGCAAAGAACTTCTATCTACAAAAAGCCACATTCTGATGCAAAACTGGTACAGTTTACATGCTTTAATTTTCTGCCAGCATATTAAATTAATTCCCCTACATGTTGCTGCATGCTGAATGCATCGTCTGTAGCACAGAGACTGTTCTTCAACCAGAGGGCTCAAGTTCAAACTCACACACTTGTGTTTGTGAAAGGGGATCATTTTCTAAACTGTTTGTGCTGAGAGGGTGATGGCAATGGCAACATTTTGTTGTTTTTCATAACAAAGTATATCATGGCATGCAATAGAATAGCAAGATCTCAATGAGAGAATCCCAATATTTAGTTTTGAAATATATGCCAGTGGTTATATGGCCAAGCCAAATTAAACCAAAGAAGGGAATAGAGAAGGGCTGTGTATATCTAGCCGTGTTTATTATTGTCAGTTGAGCTTTATCTAGTTATATCATGCTATTTCTTCCCACTCGTACTTGTTTTTCTTTCACTTTTTCCTTCTTGTTTTGCTCATCTCTCACTCTCACACTTTCCCTCTCTCTCTCCCAAGCCATTCCCCTGGAGGTTAATCCCCCCGGTTTCAAATAGAGATAACCATGGCAACAGGCCACGGCTTTCAGGCTTTGGGTCTGTAGGACAATGGCATTGATCAGGATGAAATAGTGTTAGGTGGAAGCTCAAAACACACAACGGGCACACATGTACACGTTTGGTGTGTGCATGCACTGGAGCAGAGTATCCACTAACCCTGACTTTACTGCTCAGTCACTCATATTACACTGTGTGAAAAATGAACCAAGAATACATGTAGTTTCAGTTGTTGAATTGGTACATTGTTAAATCCAACAAACCCCTGGAACAAGATATGGTTAAAATGATAAAAAAAAACACAAAGAAGAAGAAGTTGAATCATGTTAAATGTAAATACAACGTTTGCAAGCTATTTGAGATAATTGAATAACTAAATGGGGACACAGATTTCAGCCTCACAGGTCTCTGCTTTGGAGCCCCAGAATGACTGGGACAATATGGTCAGAGAAAATAAGTTAGACTTAGCGCTTCAGCAACTACAGGTTAGTGTCCTTGAGCAAATTTAACCCCTCGTCTCCTCCAGTAGAGCTGCACAGTGGGCTATTACAGGAGGAAATAAGAAAGTGTCAATGCATTTAACTGTAAAGTAATGAAACTGAAGCTATTTGCCATATAGTATAGTGATACTATGTAGTACTACTATATATATATATATATATATATATTATTGTAATTCTGTTAAACACACATTTTGCCCAGTTTACTGTAACTAAATCACAGTTATTAAAACATAACTATTCAAAGCTGTGGTGGGAGTTTATATCTCCTTTAATTTTAATTACACTTAAGTCAGTAGTGCACAAATTCATTTACACATAAACTTGAACCCACTTGTACTTGACCTTGATGGTTCATCTGCAGCATGGCAGATGTAGTGAGAACAGCAGAGTTGATGAAAAGGGTCTTTTATTGAAGTGTAAACCAGCATTTCTCTCCTCCAGGAGTTTATAGCCGAGGCCAGCAGAAGGTGTGGGTGGACAGTTTAACTTGCTGTTATACAAGTCAAGTCAACCAGCTTGTGTAACTTTTATAAGTGCTGCAAGTGTTATATGCCCTTGGATGATATGACTGGTGTCTGATTTCTAGACTGTTATGGCAGTGCAATTAAGGTGAGGATATGTTTTAGTTTTGCCTTGAAGCCCCTCATTTACACTTTAACACTGTTTTTTCTTTGCTTATCCTCAAGAGGAGCTGTTTAGAAAACCCTCAAAGTACAAACGGATGATACAGTAGTATAGTATATGCACAAAGGTAGTCATTACCGCAGTATCACATGACATTTCAACGTGAGATTCGACTTTTCTTATACATTTTCAAACAGATGTACCTTTTCAAACAGCATTTAGATTTTCTTGGTGTATGTAACATGACACAGTGGGAAAAAGTTTCAAGTTTGGTTAGATTCCAATGCACCTCTTTCTTCCCTCTGAGCCAATGTGATTCTTGTGTCTGAGCCAGTGCTTTATGTTTTAATCACTGCAGTGCCGAGAGCACAAACCTACTCCTCCCCTGCACTTTTTTCGAGAACTTTTTTTCTTTTTTTTTTTTTTTTAATTTTGCAGTTTCCTTTTAATTTGTTTTCTCTCTGGCTGTGGCTCTTAACTTCATTTCCCAATGATTTGTCTGAGGACAAGCCACATGCTATTAGCAGGCAAGAAAGAAGCCGGAAACACAAAAAAAGAAAAAAACGCATTCAATAAGTTTCTTTATTAATTTTTTCTTTGCTTATCCGAAAAGTGCTTCCTCAATGATAATCCAGCAATCCGGCAGGCCTTCTGGTTTATTGCATTTTTCTAATGAAATGTTCTGATACAGACAAACAATCAAGGAGCAATTCAGTGAAAAGGAAAGAGAATGAAGGGAAATGGAAGAGGTAGTATGTGAGTCATCTCAGCAGCAGAGCTTGAACGTGCTTTTAATCTGTTAGAGTAGGTAGTTCAGGGTCATAGTGTAGGTTGAAGACCAGGCAGCACCCAGGATCACAAGGTTTGAGTCTCGCTCTTGACCAGCGGTCCACATCTCATCCCCTTACTCCCCCACATTTCCTGTCACTCTTTACAGGATACTATCCAATAAAGCAGAAATAGCACTGCAGTGAAAAATGGTGACTTTAGCCAGAAGCTGTATAGACTTTAAAATTATGCCTACTGAAGCCATCAAACCCAAAAAACTAATATCACAAATATGTTGATATAAGTGACGCAAATAAAGACAACATTATTTATGTTTGTACATCAGCGATATTAAGAAGGTACAGCAACAAATGTTGAAGCTGACCCAGAAATACAATAAATAACAGCATAGATGTATAATGGCTATGATTAATACATATTAATTAACATATGAATTGAGACAGACCCAACAGATACACACTGAGGTTATCAATAATTTACTCCTTGACAGTTGACATTTTTCAGTTTTAATCTGTTTTCATGTTATCCTTATGTTTGATTTCATTAATTAAAAATTAATCTACCGAAATGAAAATGAGCTAATTGATAGCCTGGAAAATTTGTTGGGCATTAAGAACTCTTGAATAGTTTTGTGTGACAGGTTTTGCTGTTGTTGTTAGAGGTTCTCCCCTGTTTGTGGTCTTTCCTTTTTCCAATTTCTGGTCTCCTTTTATTTTTTATTAGTGATGCCACTGGATTGCATATTTCAAGAAACGCAGCTTCCATTGTGTAGTTATATGCTGATGATCCACAACTATGTCCTACAAAAACCTGGTGAAATGGCTGTTTCCATAGAAAACAATATGTAATGTTGCACAGCCTACTTAGCATGTTATTTTATCTCAACTTGTATTGCAATCCCACTGATCAGTTTGTTAACTAATTTCCAGAGCCAAAAATTCAGTCCTTCACCCTGTGCAGGTCAGACCAGATATTTTTAACTTTTAAACACATCTCACTAGTCACATGAAATAATATCTTGTGATAAATGAGTAAATAAATATACAGTATTGTTATTATTCCCATCTATATTACTGCATAATATTGGCTTAAACTTACAATGTGATGCTACACTACACTAAACTGCACTTGAAAAATCAGTGTTCCTTTATTCTTCTTCATCGCAACCCAGTGTAACGTCTCTGTTTATGTCTGTGTGTGTGTGTGTGTGTGTGTGTGTGTGTGTGTGTGTGTGTGTGTGTGTGTGTGTGTGTCTGTGTTTGGGTATGTTTTTACATTTGGTTATATGTCTGTGTAGCTTCCACGGTTAAAGAGTGTCTCCGTAACACTGCTTATTGCAATGTTGCAGCTTCAAATGTAGTTTAGACTGACACACACACACATGCGGTCTCCCGACTGTCTCAAAGGCGTCAACAGGGTGTGTACCTGCAGAGCCAGAGACAACTCCCCTCCTTAGTTCCAGACTCCATTAATCATTCAGAGAGAGGATTTCTCTTCACACAGACACTACGACATCAGGCTCATGAGGCCTTAAATTACACTGAACCACATTTATCAGAAATAGAGATTTGTTCCAAAATCTGCTTCTATGAGAATTCAAGTCTGGTCAATGTGTTTTGTTCGACTGTTATTTAATATGTACAAATGGGACCGAATAGGTTTAATTTTTAGAGACATAAAGTCTGTGCAGTTTTATATCTGGACAAGAAGTTTTTAATACTCCTCATACTTTTGAATATGAATACACCATTGTTTTCCAGTAAAAAAAAAAACCCATAAACGATATGTTAATGATAGGTATCTTTTAAAAATTAAATATGTAGAATTAATTAATAATCCATCCATCTCACCTTCTTTAAGAGCTTAGTCTTTGTTGAAAGGGTGATAATTAAAAAGTATTGGATAAAATATGGCCTTGGTCAAAAATCAGTGGAATTATTCAGATAACAAAAAAAAACCCAGAGAAATAAAGACTGGAGAGGTTTTTGTGTAAATTTAACATTTAACATGCTTTACTCTGCCAGGCTGCTCGCTGGGAATTCTTGGGCTGGCGAAGGAATGGAAATTTTGTGTGAGCTTTTATTGACCTTTAACAGATGCATACATTCATGTGCCCACACACACACACACACACACTTTCTGCTTACTTTACTGAAACACGCACCACATACAAACAAGCACACCCTGACTAACCCTATATACACACACACACTCCTTTGACTGTCAGGTGCATGAAAGAAAAAATACTTGTCTATGGAGGCTTCTTGAATGTATGTTTTGTGTGTGTGTGTGTGCGTGTGTGTGTGCATGTTCCTGTATAGGCATGATCATCTGTCTGCATTCCAGGTAATTAGACTAGCCAACAGCTGAGTCCCATTAGCCTTGATTACTACAGAATGGGAGAAAGAAGAGAAAGAGAACCAAAGGAATAGGGAAGTGTATGAGCTATACACACTAAGTCTGTTTTAGGCTTTATGCCTGTTATGTGTAGGCGTTTGTGTGTGTAATCCCTCTACATGGTTTTTATGTGTTATAGTAGTGTCTTGGCATGGTTGGTTCCCTTAGTGACTTAACAGTCTGAGACCCTCTGTGTTTTAAAGGGTACAGCCATTATGTGTTTGGCATCTCTGTCCATAAACATGTGTTTCATATTTTGTAGTATATAACTCTTCAAAAATGTATGCTTTTTCTTAATTGGCTCCCCACAGTGGAAGCACAGATTTTTACCAGTCGGCCAGTTGTCAACCCAAAATGGATGACAGGCTTGTCTCTGGTGGATCCCCACAACATAAGAAACATTTTTTTCCCAGTGAGTCTAAATGCCACATTTGGGGTTTTGGCTGAAAATGGTTCAGGTCTGAGCCATAAAGAAGTAAGAACAACCACATAACCACAGGAAATTACACTCCTTTTGCTCAGCTGTTAGGAATCAGGCCCACACTCATAAGTTGTGTTTGTGTGGTCATTTGGGAGAGTAAACAACGATATCAGCAACAAAAAAACAACTGCAGTATCCTCACAGCATGTTGGATGTGTCATTGCAATCAGGCCAGGATGTTGTTTAGTCTTTCTATGTATCTGTTCCATCAATAGTATATTTTTTTGTCTTTCATATGACAAACAAAGCAAATTGAACTGATCAACTCATGAGTCATTTTGATCTTCATTCAGTGCAGGAAATTATTTAATCCACCCGGGGTTTCTCCGTCTCTTTGTAAGGCTACCTCCACCCTCTCGCTCTCTCCCTCTAGCTCTCTGTTTCTCTACCTCTCTCTTCTATCTGCGTCTGACACTACCTGGATAGTTGTGTCTCAGGATTGGGTGATTGATTCCAGCTCTGGAGGGCTGGCAGACAGGCAGGGATGCAGCCTGCAGGCTGGTGTGCTGCAGGGACTACACTATGAAGGTAAATGTGCTGAAAAATGCCAGAGTTTGTAGACTTAATGTGAGAACTTCTAGAATACGATATGAAAATCTGGACTCGTATGTTTAAAATTTCACTTGTGTAAAATATTGACACACACACTTGAGCTGAATTTGAAGTTAAAGAAAAAAATACAGAGCACTTGTAGTTAAAAAATGTGAACTTGCATGTTGAACGTTTCACTCATAGAATATATTCATACACTTGTGTTCTGAATGTGAAGTCGCAGGTAAAGAGTTCACAAATATGTAGATTGATATTTACAGAAATAAAAACATAAACATGCAATCAAACATTCACTCATATATATAAATACATTATTTGTATTTAAAATAATAGGATTAATTTTCCAGTATAACCACAATCTTTGATTACTACCTCAAATTGTTCACTGCAACTTCATCTCAACTTTTGCAACACTGAATGTTTTGCATGAGAGAGAGAGAGCAGAGTGGGAGCATGTGGGTTGTGGAGGGTGAATAAAGTCAGAATTCAAATACATTTTTCACATTTGGCCCTAACTCTCTTTTGCACAAAAGTGAAAGCAAAAATGTGTCACTTTGTGACATGAGAAAGCATATTTAATGTTGGATTACAATTTGCAGCTGTCATATTTATGTTAATATCAATCAAGACCAATATCAAATTTGTGAAAATTTCAACATTTGGCAAGTTCACATTGTTTCTATAAGCGCTCGTCTTTTTTCTGACTTAATATTCAGCTCACACGATTTTATGCAAGTGAAAATTTAAACTTGTGTTCTGATTTTTGTTCTACAAGTTCTCACATCAAGTCTACAACCTCTCACATTTTGCAGCACAGTTACCTTCATACTGCACTCTGCTGTTACTCTGTGATGAATTACTGGCCTTTTAATACACAGAGTAGAGGCAGATTAAGTGGGGGAAAAGCTGTCATAGAAGGAAAGGAAGCATTTAAAAATGCAATGAGTAAGAGGGGTTTAGAGAACCATACAAGACCCCTATGCCCCTAAAAAACAAATATAATACAAATTTCTAAATGAATGGGTCAAATGAATTTTAATTGTGAGAATGTGAGCCTTGTGTATGTGTTAATGCTTTAAATGAGTCCTGCGTAGCGTGACGCAGGCAGTGCTGAAAGCCAGAGGGAGAAAAAAAACGCTCGGGCAGTCACGAAATTGAAGTGAACATTGAAACATAGACTCTTACTTTGTCAAGTGTGATGCCATTTCTTTGAATAGTCAGGGTTTCTTCACCACTTCACAGCCACTGGAGAGCCGCAGAGTGGAAAACAGCTTTTCGTCTTCTGAATATTTTTATAAGTATGCCATCACTTGAAAAGCCTCTAACCCCAATTTTAATGATGCTCGAGCATTAGCTAAATCCTTTAAAGGTTAGCTAAGCTTAATGACCTTTGTGGCTAATTAACCACAGGAAAACCTGGTGTAGAATGTACAAAGTGCGTAGATCAATCTCAGTGTTTTCTGTTTAATTTTTTTTTTTTTTTTCTTGAAAAGTTGTTATTTCTTGGAAGTAAAAAGGAAGTGACAACAGTAATTAAGTCCAGGCCCTTTTTGTATTATTATATATTAAACCCAATTTTCTGGACACCTTCAACACATAAATACAGTTGTACTGACTAATGAGTTCTCTGTAATCTACAAATTGGGATGTTTTAACCTGTATAAACACTTACATTAGAATTGTGTATAACAGGCTGAAATATGCTCTGATGTCCTCAGGTATTTGATCATAGTTTCATTAATAATGGACTCACATGTAGGCAGATAATCTCACATAACAAAGCAGTAGTAGCCATTAAGCAGACAGTCTGAAAATATATGGAACAGACAATTAAATGTCTGCAAAAAAACAAACAGTCATTTGATACGTGGGCGGTATGTTAGCACCTATATAATTGAGAAGATGTGCAGACTCAAGTAACATATCATACAGACATGTTTTTGTGCTCCTCCTACAACACAAGACCAAGACAGATACACAGCAGCAGCAAAACACCACAACTACAATAACATGAACTGACCAGAGACTAAATGATGAGGTAATCAGTATCCAGTGTTGATTTCACCAAGCCTCCAGTCATCATGGAGATGGAGAAAAGTGTATATCTCCTCGCCTAATGAAACCCAGGGGATTTCAGGGTTTAGGGTTCATAAAGTATTTATGGTATGTTCATTAAGTATTGATTAAGTCGTTAGAGAGCGTTTAGACACCCAGACAATCCTTATGAAAGATTAGAACTTGGCTCGAGGAAGAGGAAGGTAGAGGAAGGCAAAAGCACAGAAAGAGGATGAGGCAGAGATGAAGGATGAGTGGAAATGGAGGAGAATGAAGATGAGAGCGGTGTGAAAAGAGGAGAAAATGAAAGACAGGCAAGGTGAAAAAGAGCAAGGAGACGAGATGGGAGGGGAGGGTAAAGGAGGAGAGAGCAGAGGAAAATTCTGCTCTTTAAATATTAATTAAGCATTCAGATAGCATTTTAGACAGCAAGGCTACCATTATAGGAGATTAGGTTTTAATCTGAGGAAGAGGAGGGGCGAATAGCAAGCAGGGGAAAAGAGGGAGGGTGAGCATGAGAAAGGAGTAGCTAGGAGGTAAAGGACAGAAAAGGTGGTCTTAAAGAGGGCAAAGGATAAGGAAGAATAGATGGATTAAAAGAGGAAATGAGGAGGATTATGTGGAAGACAAGCTAGAAATGTAAGAGGAAGGATTCGATACATAATGAATAGAAAGTCAGCTTTCCCTTAATGATATAGTGCTTCATGAAAATAAAGTTGTAGTTGTTTTCAAAGCCTGTGGGCCGTATTTAATAGGGGTGCAATGACCAGTGAAAGCAATGCTCTGACTTGTTGGTGTTTTTCTAACCTTGAGACTTGCTTTGCCTATCTGTGTGGTATTTTGGTGACCATTGCAGAGCACACAGTGAACATGTGGGAGGAGAGGTGCAGACAGGTGGGAGGTTCATTCAAATGAAGCTGTTGTATTATGGTTACAGTATGTGGTCCTAGATGTTGCTCTGAAGACAGAACCATGTTTACTTGTAGCCCAATGTCAATCTGCTGCTGCTTTGGTGTTTTATCAACAGGATCAAACCAAATACTTGATATTTATATGTATGTATGAAAAATCCTGTATGAACATTCTCTCCTTGACATACTTAAATCCCTGCAGCATCTGAAGGCATCACAGCTGATATTTTGTTAAATCACACCTGAACGCACAGCTGTTATGGATGCCGTTCACTGTGTTTACCTTCATTAAATGAAACCAGGCTATTACAGTATAACCACACACACTTTTACACACATCAGACATCAGCAGGGCTCATCGTAAGCTCTTTTCCAACTTTCTTTTTAGTCATGGTTTATCCTTGAAACACAGTGCAGTGCAAACACTGCTGTGTAATATTAATTACTAAAGTGTGTGACCATGTACAAGGTGAGATACCTTACAATTAGTCATGCAATAGTATTGGTCCATTATAATCATATAAATGGCTTCACCAATTAATTTTCTTAATCTCCATCTGTCTTTAGGTGCAGATTTGTGGTGATATGTGTTGTCATGGCTCTCTGAACCATCCAGACATTTCCTGAGGAAAAGCTTTCCGCTTGTTGAGTTGTCACTATCACATTTGGCACAACTGTGTCAGAGCTATGAGATCAGTGATGTGACTGGCTGACAGAGTATTTAATAATCACCACACCTGCTCATTTACATTCACTTTCACCCAACCCTTTTGTATGTTGCGCTATTGCACATACATGAACCAAAATAGCAGGTGTGCAAGGTACCCATACAGTCCATGCACCTAAGACCTACCACCTTGAGCTTGTCATTGCACTTGCACAGTTAAAATAGGGTCCATTGTCCTCCCTAAATTTTTTATCAGCTTTCCATCCATCCATTTCCCATACCCGCTTATTCCTGTTAAAGCTTATGGGGGGCCGTGATGTGTCACTATATGAGATGCAAGCGGAATACTAAAGAAATGTCCATCAAGTTTTAAGACAGCCTGTGTTTTTCACAGGTATTTAACCATTGCTTTGCCCTCTCTTTACCCTCTAACTCCTCTGCAGGTGTTGTTGCATTGCAGGGTAACCAGGAAGTAGCATGATAAGAGGCGCAGACCTGCTATAATGATGCAGCAGTGAGGTTTAATGGGGCTGAAAACACAGGCTGACTAGCTGGCAGGCAGGCTACACAGTCAGGGAGAGGCACAGTTGGTGTTAAGCTGTTTCCAGCTCATGACAGATGTTACAGGGAGAGAGAGGGCAAGGGAGAGACAAAGAGGCAGAGAGACAAAGAGACAGAAAGAGAGAGAGAAGGGACAGAGAGAGAGAGAGGGAGAGGTGAGTCATTTGCAACATGCAGAGTGAGAGATCACTAAGAAGTAACTTTCAGCAAACAACAACTTTGAGCAAAGTCAAGCAGAGTTCATTCACATGTGGGCGCGCCAAAGCACTTTAGTTCATATCCCAGAAGTGCTTGTGCAAATAAATGTTTTTTACAGCCAACTGTGACTTGAAATGGTGTAGTGAAGTGTAATGTGATTTCATTAACCCACTACTATGCTGCCCATGATGATTTTGTTCCCTTCTCACTCTTGATTTCCCTGGATTGGGACAATGTAAATGACACAAAGGCAAACTCAGTGGCACCAGTTTACAGATTTTCAGGCATAGACAGCAGAGACATGCGTTACAATCAGCATCTGGAGGAGCAGTGTCGTGGTTACGGTATCCCTCATCCTCCTGGTTACAGTAACTGCAAACTGTATGGAAAATGCTTGCAGAAACAAAACAGCTGAAACTGGGCAAACCGCTGTGATATTTTGTTTAAGACATATTGTCTTTGGATGAAAATTAGCTTGTAACCACATTGACCACAGGGGTAGGAAACGAGAGGGGAGAATAAGATTCTGTCAGAGTTGCTTCCATAGACAAACAGAGGAAATTCTGCTGTACACAGAGTAACTGCAGATTGAAAATTGAAATCCTTTTTGTCTAAAAGAACTAGTGGATTTATAAAGCAGAGCAAAGCATGGCCTCAGGTGGGCTCGGGAGCCAATTTGTTTGAATGACACTTGAATAGCCTATAACATTAGACAGCGGGACATGGCGATGTATGGATCCAGTGATTCCTCCACTGAATTCCTGTAACTTGCTGAGCAGTGGTTGCTTTATTAATTTAGCCCTATTAGCTGTAGACTGTGTTTGACTGGTTAGTATTCACTTTACTATCCGCAATAACTTTCAAAATGTTATTTTTATTGTGAAGGTTTTTTGGGTTTTTTTCTCTCAAAGCAGTTGAGAGAAAAGGCCGTATTAACATATTCGTATCCTATTACTCATTATTGTACATAACACACTCTCAGTGAAATGAACCTCTCTGCTG